>NW_008240221.1:4508949-4558440 GCF_000691975.1 Corvus brachyrhynchos
CGGGGATGTGTCGCCGGCCGCCCCCCAGCCGGGCCCGGCGGAGCTGCCCGTCCTCAGCACGCACGTGGGCGTTTCTGGAAACCACTTTGTTTTAATTTGTCAGTTTCCCTCTTCTCTTTCCCACTCCGGTTTCTCCGGGAAGCACCGTCTCGTGCGGGCTTTCTCCCACCGCTTGTGGTTTTTTTGCAGTTCTAGACATTTATTTTTCCTTTCGCCTCCCGCTCCAGTTTTTGTCTCCTCTTTCATTTCTGATGGGTGGCTTTTTTAAAAGCCACGCCACGTGCGTGTGAGGCGTGGATCACTATTCCCCTTGTTCTAACGCTTGCCAGCTACAAATACGTGTTTGGAGTTTCCTGTGGCCGATGGCACATGCCATGATCACTTGTTACCAACCAGGGCTAACACAAAGGGTGTAAATACTCTCCTCTGTAAATAATCTCAGAAGCTGTGCAGCAGCCTAGTAATAGTGCCATTTGTTTTACCTGAAAAATTGTGAAAGTCTACTGTTGTTTCTTCCTTTCAGAGAGATTTTAATGAGCGCTGTGCCCAGTGTTCAGAAGTGAACTGGGGTCTCACTGATGGAGGCAGATTTTATTGTAGATCTTGCCACAACGTTACTGAGGTAAAAAGATGAGTTACTGCCTTGGAAAAGGTTTCTTCCGATTGCTTCTTGACTTTATATTAAGAAAATTACAGACTTTTCTCCTTGGCACTGAGTGCAATATTTTTATTCTTCGTTTTTCATGCTTTACTTGACACTGTTTAAAACTAATGTTCCTTGAAATTACAAAATGTAGAATGAGCCATCTTAGCCTGCTGTGTTGCTGTAGCTGTGGTGTTAGTGTGCTCTCTAGATGCCTTAAAAGCATTGCCTGGGTGTTGCCATGTTTTGTGCAGTCCCAGTGTGGGCAAACCCTGATGCACGTCACCTGTATGTCCATGATTGTAATTATCTGTTTTTGAAATTCCTGAGTGAAAAGTTCAGAATGTCCCATCTCCCTTTAGTTGAGGAAATTCGAGTAAGTTCCTCCATTATGTTTTATGGTAGGGCAATCTGTGCAAGTTAGGTCTGGTTCTTTTTCTTGCTAAGATATATTCCTGTTTTGCAGAGAACTAGAGAAGTTGTAAACACTGATTTTATTACTAATTCAAGAATCCAAACAATCTCCAAAAGTTTGAGAAAGCAGGAAAAAAATGGTATGTATGAGTTTCTATCTGTGTTTTGCAAAAGAGTGGCTGCTCAGCCAGGGTTCGCCTAGGCTGTTACGTCTTTGATGGAGACCAAAAGTGAATAGCTAGGAAAGACTGCAGGAGTGGGAACAAAATGCACCTCCCTGATGCTGTCACAACCTTAAGAGATCACATTTTGTGACCTCCTAAGCCACAGGTGACCTCTGTGAGCCCAGTGGTGGGGTTTTTTTGATTAAGTAGAACTATGAGTTACTTACTACTACTTCGATTTGTGGAAGCAAATATTCACTGAAGCTACTGGTGGCATGCATTCAGATGTGGTGATCCTTTGTTCCTTCCCTGTCATGGCTATCACAAAACCAGAGAAGTTGTTTGCAAGTGAGATGTGATGGTGGTCCAGCTCTTAGTGTCAGTCTGGCTTGTGTTACAGGCACTTGGCCCTGCAAACTTGTCACAAACTGCACAGAAGAGGTTTCATGCAGTTCCAATAGCTGAACCAATACTGCATCTTTCATCCAGAGTCACTTTTTTACTTCTAATTTCATGAATATTCAGAAGAATAGTGGTCATTATGTATGAGGATCTATGCCATAAGGATGTAGTGGTAAAGTTGCTTCAAGAGCTGTGTGTGTATTCTGTGATGGCTGGATGCATCTCTTACTATTGTGGCCACTTTCAGAAAGCAAAACTGCATTAATATGCCAAATAAAGCAAGGGGTTATCTTTGTCTCTGATGTACTGATGTGCTTTAGCTCTGCTGCAGAGGCAGTGGATTGCTACATTCCTTTGAAAAAAACAATTGTGTGGAAGTGAAGGGAGGTGTGAGAAGGACCCCTCCAGTTTTCCTTATCTTGTATTGCTTCTAAAGTCTGGGCCGTGTACCATGCTTTTAATTTCTCCTGTTGGGAAGGTCATTAGCCAATGTCCAGGCTTCTTAAGAAAGAAATCCTATCTTCACACAGTCCCTTCTGTGAGTGCAGTCATGTTACACTGTATTCCATGAATTTATAGGAGTAAGCTGTGTCTGTTAGTTCACTGGTTAGCAGTTAAGGCCAGCATCATGAAAGCAGGGCAGAAGCTTTGGGCAGATAGCTTCTAAGATGGTGAGATGCAAGGTGTGTTTCGGAACAAAAATAGTGAAGAACATGTGTGGAAGGAATGAAAAGGGAGTTGAGAAATGCAGAGAAACTTTATAAAGCCAAAAGCCTGTAGAAAAGGTTAGTAGTAACTTTAGAGAGCTAAGGGTGAAAAGTAAATGTAACGCAGCCTGAAGAAATAGTGAATAGTTTGGAGCAGGCCCACTCCCTGTGAAATGTATGTTGTGCTAGGATTTGCTAGGAGCTTGGGATAGTCTTTTATTTAAATGTGTGTGGTTCTGTGTGAGAGAACGGTGAAGCACATGATGGTGGTATTGGTTGTTTTTTGCCTGACTCACCACTGTAATGTTCCAGCTTTCTGTGTCAGGGGTGGGAAAGAAATGTTCATATTTCATATTTTTAATGGCAGGTTCTCAGTTATTTTTAAACTAGTAATTTAACAATGCTCCACTCAATTGCAAATGCCACACTAGACATTATAATGAATTATATTATTCTTAGGAAATGCATGAAGTTCTTGTTAAGTAACTTTTCTTCTTGTTTAAGGCTGTGAATAAATGGAAGTTAATAGAGTATTCTGTAGCTGGTTTATGCACTAGGATCTGAAATTATTAGAGATATGGAGATAAGTGTGGATAAGGTTAAAGAACCCCCAAACAGTACAAACAAACTTAGTCCCCCTTTTTTTCCCTTAGATGGAGGCTGTGAGTGGTATATTTGTGAAGGCTTTCAGCTGGTACTCAAGAAACAAGCAGAAGCTTTAGAAGCATTAGGAGTATGTCCACAAATGAAGGTATGTAGATGACAGTGTGAGTTGTACACTCCCTGTGTGTGTTTTACAGAAGGAGGTATTTTAAAAGATTTTAATTTTTAAAGTGAATCATGCAACTCCCCGTTTAGAAACGTTGAGCATATGAAATCAAAATTTGTTTATCTGGTAATTTTAAAACATATTTTATAAATCACAGTTAATAAAATTAGAGATGGAATATTATTCAGATTCCTGAGTTAGAAATCAATGATCTTGTAAACATTGTACTAATTACCATCCATTTGTGTTTATCAGGATGAAATTCTGTGCAATTTTTGGAGGTGTTACCTTCAGAAGAGCAAACAGGCATATTGCAAGAGACCAGCTGGGGAAACTGTGAAAGCATTGTCAGTAAGTGAAAGCTCAAATCCCACGAGATGTTTGGTATCTTTTTTAAAGCAAGGACAGAAATCTTTGTTTAGGCTACCTTTCTCGCTGGTAATGTCACTTCAGTATTAAGGAAGTCACATAAATAGGCTTGCACATGTCCATTTTATTGGGTTTTGGGTTTTTTTTACCTATTTCAAGAGATGAATATTTCTGTGAGTATTTGAAACTGCTTATTTGAAAATACTGCTTTGTCTTGACATAGATAATCAGTAAATAGAAATCACAGTGTAAAAATCAGCTACCATCCTTTTCCCGCCTGCTCTCTTGAAGTTACTCATTTGATCAAGCTTTGATTCTGTGTATTGCCAACTTTCTGGTCATTGTAGCAGATTAAAATGTAGTCAATAAACGTTTTTTAATCTTGAGAAATCCTTTAAAAATACTACTTCTTTCTTTCTTTTTCACTTTTTGGTGATTCATAGAGTAAAAATGTGAACAGTTTGGGTTTTAACTTTTACTGTAAATTCTGCATCTGTCGTGCTTTATGTTGTTTGTTACAATCAAAACAGTAACTAAGAATAGCTAATACAAGCATTTATTTACAAAACCCAGGTATGTGAGAGCAGTACTGATGTGGACAGTGATCCAGAGAGACCCAGCCTTCTGCACTTGCTGTCTCTGTCTGAAAGTGAGGGGGATCTGCAGACCGACTGCAGCTTTGCCTCATCAGTGACCAAGGTCTCAGGTAGGAACGGTGAACTGAACTATCTGAAAACCAGTTTTTCTGTAGTTTTTAAATAGAAATAAATATAAAGTGTATTTGTGTACAGTGAATTGGAGGAACTATTGGAAGGTATAAAGTTTTCAGTCTTGTTTGACACTACTACTTTATATTCTACCAGAAATAGAAGACTTCCTCCCCCAACCCCCACCCAAGGAGATGAAAGTTGAACAGGACCTGGAAATACAATGGGAAATGCAGGAGGAAGTTCTGATTTATAGCAAGTTTGCTCCATGCCTCCTGTTTGGAGTGGGAAAAAATTGCTGTTACATCTGCAAAGCTATATGTTCACAAGCACAGCAGCTTTGAAGAATAAGCACTTATTTAACCAATAACAGAGCTGGCTGTCATGACTTTGGTGTTAAAAAACATGAGTTTGTTCTTTAGGGCAGTGTATTTTTTTTTAATCCCATAGATATATTGAGCTTTTAAATTTTTTTCTTTACATTACTTTGGTACTTCTGTATCTTTTTTCTTCACAGTCTTTTTACTGCTTTCCCAATGACCTCTTCTATGAAAAATCGTATTTTAGCGTTCTGTCAGTTTCTCTTTTCTGCTCACAACAGCAGCTGGAAAATATTTACAGAATGCTGAAGTTTTTAATTAAATGTATAGAAAATTGGAGTGTTAGGTTCTGCTGGGCAAGTGTAATGCCAGACAATGCTGCAATACCTGATACCGGAAATGCATTTCAAGGCACATTTGAAAGCTTTTGCTTGTGTTTTAAACTTATGATGGTTTTCTTTCTTGCTTTATTCTTTGCTTGATTTTTCCTTCTTTATCTGTCTCAGCGTTTCTTACTCCCTTGTTGCGTACTATCCTCCTTATGTCATGTTTCTGTTGTTCTGTGATATTGCCTGTCTACCCTCAGAAGAATGCAATCTTGTTTTTTCAAGCTTTTCCCTTTGTTTTATAAGGTCCGGAAGTGGTAATAGAATGAGAAATTTGATCAGCAGCAATTTAGAAAAATAAATGCATGTTTAAAACTCCAGACAGAATTAGGGAGGGGGGGGGAAAGGTATAAAAATGGTGATGCAAATTTTTGTGAATATTATGCTGGAAGCTTTCATCCTTACAATATTAAAATGACAACATTTTCAGGTAAAGAGTCACTGTATGTTCGTGCATGTAGGATCTTGGGTGTTATACAAATGTAATACAAAAAGGAAAGAATTGAGTGAAGTATTTCTAGTGAAAGTGTTCCCTTGAATTTTCTTCTCCTTTTTGATGTCTAGAGGAACTCATTCTTCCTTGGTACTTGTGCCTTTCATAGGTCTGTTCCTTAGAGTTTTAGAACAGCTAGGTAGTCCTAAGTAGGCCATAATTTATTGTCTTGGTTGGTTGTTTCAGAGGTTGAGTTCAGCCTCCAGTAGTCATCAATTTCACTAAAATCACTTGAAATTAGTTAAGAGTTCAGTGATAGTAAAAGCAAATGTTGGTGAAATCAGACAAATAGAAATAGTTTTGTCTATTGAAATTTAACATGTGTAATAGTGTCTTCTAGTCTATTGTAAACTCTTGTGAAGATTCATAAATTTTTTTTTGGTGTTGTTTTTGCTGAGCTGTTACTGCTACAGGCTGTAAACTTCAACACCCTTCTTTCTCTAAGAGGCTTGTCCAGACGGCAAATATTTTTTTTTGTTATTTTTGTGTAGAGTTAATAGCAAATTCCAGTGAGTATAGCACTGAGATATTGCTAGAGAAGCCTATAAAACTCTTAAATTATTAGCTGCATGTAACTCTGTGTTGTCATGCCTTGCATAAGCTGGAAGAAATAAAAGGAAATTGTGTGCCATCATTAAGGCCACAAATGTAATGAGGATTATTTTAAATTGAGTTAAATGTGAAATTAACAACGAAGCTTCAGTCACGAAGCTGCCTTTAAGCACAAGTATCCATGTGAAAGGTGAAGCAGTTGACTCTGGGGATTGAACTGATGTTCCCTGTGTTCCCTGGCGCACCTGTGCGTGATGGGATGCCCCGCTCTGCGCAGGATCTCGGGCCGGCGGGCTGAGCCTGTGCTGCTGTTGGAGGGCGTTCTCTGTTGATGGCAGTGAATTTCAGAGACCCTGTGCCGGGGCTGTGCCGTGCCCGCAGCGCCGGCTCCGGGGCCGGTAGGTGGCATCGCAGCCCGGCCCTGGAAGCGCTGTGTGCAGTGTCCCCGTCCTGCGGGCCCTGTGCTGGACCTGTCCCGCTGACCCTGCCACCTCGCAGGTGTGGCTGTCGCCTGCCCGCGGAGCCTCCAGGCTCTCGGAAGGTTCAAACTGTTTTCAGCCGGCTGTTTGCCGTGGCCCTGCAGCTCCCAGCTGGGGAGCTGTGGATCCAGCTCTCGCCATTCCTGTCTAAACAGGTGAACAGTTTGTGGGGAAATGCAGTGAGAGAAGTCTCTGCAGAGTCAATGCTGACATTCGGTGCTGGTGTGCTTTAAATGCATTTTCCTTCATCCTGGCTGGGTCATGATGTAGGGAAGAGAGGCTTACAGGCTTTTTATTTTCTTTTTTTGGTCCTCTTTCCTGAACTCTGAGGTTTCACTGCTGAAAAAGCTCCAAATCCATAAATTACTCTACTAAATTAAATTTTCTCTTTGTTTTTAGTGATTCATCTCGGTAAGGAACTAGGGACATTTGGATGTGTATTTATTTGGGGTTTTTTTCCACCATCTTTACCATTTCCTACATTCTTATTCTAAAGTTGTTTCTTTGAATTTATATACATTTTTTAAAAGAATATCTGTGTTTCCACAGTTAGAGATTATAGGCCAGATGGAATTAGGGCAAACTTTTAACATCAGTAAAATTTCTGCAAAGTAAATGACTTTTTCATTAAAGTCCTGCTTGTGTTGAAGTTTAAAACTGTTTTAATCCCCAACTATGAGTCATTGATTTAAATACATTAAATTTTCCCTTGTTTCCTCACAGTTCCCTCCTCTCTCAAATGGAAAACAGTATTTCCAGCTCATAAGTACTGTCAGTTATATGTATAGCAGCTAATGTCCTGGTCAAGTGCAATAGTACTATATGAAACAGGTTCTCATCGCATATTGTGGTAGATGAATAAATTAGGGTTAAACTGTTTTGTAGAAAAGTACACAAACAAGAAAAAAACTCAAAGTAATTATTTCAAAATGTTACCAGGTGCTGAAAAAGGCTCCTTGTATGTTCCTTTATCTTGTTTTTTGTACACCGTGGTTCATGTGTCTATTATATAAATTGCTGTTTTCTTTTCTGTTTTTAACATAAACCCAAGAGAGCACCTCTGTGTACTCTGGATCAGTAGATGGCAGCTTGTATTTAATGAAGAACCAAAAGGAGAAACTGAGGATGACGATGCCAATGACCCTTTCATTTTGTTACATGGCATTACTCTGGTTGAGAGAACCAATTACATTGTCTGAGCTCTTAAGGTATGAATAGTTTCTAGTGAAGAATTGTTGCTTTTATAAATAATTTTTAAAAATTAGATCTGTACTATTGTCCTCTTACTAATTCGCTCAGTAATAGTGAGAAGTTCTCTTTAGTTGTTTTATCTTTCCTTTGTCATAAGCATTTGTGCAGCTACTGTTGGAGAGCATTCTCTGTTGATTGCAATGAATTTCAGAGACCTGTAAGGAAGAAGGTTTTGAAGTTAAAGAAGCATTTTATTCTTCTCCTTCAAAATTTCTTAAGTTTTTCTGGAGGTGTGTATGGCCACACTTCCGTGATATTTGCTGTTGTCAGCATGTCAGAATTAAATGAGTAAACATTCTCCAGGACTTACATCAGTGTCCTCATACAAACAATACCAGCAGTATACAGTGATCTGAAAAGGAGCAAAGTAACTTCATGCAATGGAGTTGGGCACAGAAATTAATACAGGAAGTTCATTTGGTCTTTATATCTTTGTATCTATAATTATGGGAGTTCAGAATAATACCTTTTAGTATAGTAGAAATAAATTGTTCTAATAATAGGGTTTGATGCTAAAAGGAGACTGTCAGGCTAGTGCTGACAATGCAGTTCCCTTCTCTCCACTGCAACAAGGCCATGAACACTTTCCTTATTTACTTCAGGAATGAAAAATAATTCATCAACTCTTCTTGTTGGCAATAAATGTTTTAAATCAGGCTCAAATAAGTTCAGGAATTCCTAGATTTTCCTTGGAAGACCTTTTGTATTCTTTTACTTTTTTTAAACAACTGTTGAAATATTGGGTATTTCTAAACAGATGGTGAAAAAACATTCCTTGGCCAAAATGTGAGGAGTAGAAATACTCAAGTAAATACATTGGCAAATCAAATTGAAAACTCAGACAAAATAAAGGAAAAACTGATTAAAAATACAGTGCTCTCATTTTTATTTTTCAACTATATACCCTGTGAGTTAAAAGGCAAGGCAATGGGTACATCATCCCCCACCTGTGGTGCTTATAACTGATGGAACTGCTGAAAGAATGATAAATGCAAGGGGCTTTTCCCCCAGAGCCTGATGTTCCATCATGGCTGTTCTCCCCTGGCGTGCCAGCTTCCACCTGCACTTTTCCAGCTTTGTACAAGCTTTCCAAGAAGGGTGGGTAGTCAAGGATGCTTTTTTTGCAAGTACTTTCAGAAAGGGGAGGTTTGTAATGTCTTCAAGTAGAGTTGTTACTACTAGATAATCAATTTCTATGCAAAACAATGTAACCCTTTGATTTTACTTTACGGGTGGCTGTTGCTTTCATTGATCAGAATTGCGCAAGCCATTGCATATTTGCATAACTGGATGTGCTATTGCATAAAAGATGCTTGTAAAATTTTCAGTAAAATGCCATAATATTCAGAATTCAAACTAGCACTCTGCAATACAGAAGTATTTATTGAGTAGATTAAGAAATAGAACTCAAAAGTAGTGCTCAATAACAAGATTTTTAATAGCTATGGTCTTCCTTAGGAAATTCTGTACGAGTCAGAACTACCATAACGTACTCTGTATTTTTGTGAATGATTAGCAAATAATAATGTAAAACCTGTCTGATAATGTTTGTATATGGCAAAAATCTAAGTAGTAAATTAAAATTTCTGGGACAGAGCAACTGGTTCACACTACAGAATTATTAGCTACTCCATCCTGTTTGGAGAGAAAAATTATTAATTAAATATATATTCTTTGGTTATTGTATCTTGGAAACTGTTTCTTGAAGCACTGTTGGCTCATACCAGGCAAAGACATCCTCACATGTTCTTGTCTTAGTACAATGGTTTGGTTGGAAGAAAACCCAACCAAACAACAGCTGTGTCAAGAGGAAAGATAGATTGCTTTGTTTGCATATGAATGGGAAGTTATTGTATTTGGCACTTTAAAAGTTGGAGACTGCGGAAAAGATCCTGGAAAATTATTTGCAACCTGGAGACTATCCTTTGGACTAACATCCTTAAGAGATGAGCACACTTATTTGAAAGGGTATAGAGAAAATGTGAAAGTAGTAAAAAAGCTGAAAAAAGATGTAAAAAATCAAGTAGCAAATATAACACAGAAAGGTATAATCTGAAACTAGTAATTGGAAATTTAAATAAGATGATTTGAATGAGAAGATATAATTTAATTAGATACAATTTACACAATTTATGTGTGTAAGACTGTGTAAATCATAATAGTTCAGTAACTTTAAATACAGTAAACATACGAACTGGATTAAGTACAGAAAGTGAGGTTTAAAAGAATGTTATTTGTATTGCTAAGTTTTACCATAATACGATAGTTATATAAGACTGTAATTACGTTATCATGCTTCCCTCCCTACCCTTAAGGTCTTTGCCTTCCAACAAGTTTGATGAAGAAGGAGAAAGAATTTTAAATTGCATGAACTACCATAAAATACTTGTTTTCTAACTTCTGAATATTTAAGAAATCAGACAATGTTCACATTTTTGCATGCACTAAGATACACAGATCAAAATAACGACAGACTGAAGATGAAAACTATGCAGAGAAAGCCTTAAGTATTCAGCATTACCTTTTAAGTCTTTGTAGGCAAATCATTTTATTTAAACCAGCTGAATTAGAGTTCTGTTTAAAGTTCTGCCTTGTTTTTTCCTCAGTTTGGTTTTCTCTGTACCCTGAAGTCAGCTGACTACCACTCCTCCCTTGTGATACATGCTTAGGCATTATGATTGGGCAATCTGCCAGCTTTTAAAGGATTTACAACACCAAAAATATACTCCTCTTTGCTACTTGACACACTTAGCAGAAAAACACTACAATTACCTCCTCTGACAGGAACGTTTTGGTTTAAAAATAACACTTTTAACAGCGTTCGACTCAAGTCTATGCAACACATTAAATCCTTTTCCATTGTGAATAGTCTTACAATATTCCATATGATGTATATTATTCATCTAAATAATAAAGTAGTTGGTTTTTGGAAAAACCCAATTTCAAGAAGCTAGACTTTGGAGATTCTGAGAAATCATGCGGTTCAAATGAGGTTATACTTACTTGTGTTGGCAAGACTAAACTTATAATCAGTTTGTGGCTTTAACAGGGGCATCACATCCTTTTAGCATGCTGAGGACCTAGGATTTTTTTCATACTTGGGCCTTATTAATGTATGCTGCTGCTGTAATTAAAAGAACATGGACTGTGTACTGTATCTGCCAGTCAAGTTTTCAAGCACGTCCGTGATAGAACATAGTCTTACAGGGGTTTTGACCATCTGTCTGTTAAATGAAAGGTTTGGAGGAACAGCAGACAGAAGAAACTGTTCTGAAGTGCTATTCCAAATCTGGACTTTTGGATTAAGTGTTAAAACTTGAACCATAAGCACATTGTATTCATAACAGGGTATTTGTGCTGTATTTTTAGAGTGTAAAAACAACTTTTAACCTGAGAGAAAAGGGCGTTCTTTTTTTCTGGAGACAATAATTTCAGGCTAGAAAAGATACTATTTTTTAAACAGTTGCAGTGCTTTGACTTGGTACAGCCAAGTTAGCAAAAACTTCTTTTTTTTTTTTTTAAGAAAAAGATGTCTTGGTGGACGCTTCTTGTCTCTTGCAGTGTAAGGATGTGGTTCCAGCATCAGTTTAAGCTTCTCAAAGTTTTTGTTGCTGTGGTCTTGCGTAAACATTCCTGTTCTTTTCTCTTGCCATGGTACTAGCATTCATCCAGTTTATGGTTTATTAGTTGAAAGAGGTAGATCTATAGAAGATTAATTTTGTAAAAGAAAGTTTCAGTGGACATTTTAGTGCGGGTTAATGTGCTTGCCTTTCTGCCTTGTGCTGGCAGTAATGTTCCTGCAGTCATTTGAGTCTGGAGGTCCGTCTGGTTGGAGTGAAAGCCTGGAAGAGTCTAGTTTCCATCTGATCCTCTGAGAAGTCACACAAGTGCTTTTGTCAGCAGGGAGGAGTGTGCGGCAGTGGACTGAAGGGAGGGTGGGATTTCCCATTTCTGAGGCAGCAAGCTATGAGGGTGGTTTGGCTGCATCACCACTACACCACACCCGAAACAAGGTCTTGATTGTCCTCTTCCATCTGCTGCTGTGCTGGCTCAGGGGTTTGCTGCTCCTAGCATATTGGTTCCAGGCCTTCAGATCTGACAGCTAATGGTGTGATTGTGCCTTAACGTGTGTCAGCCAAAGCTTATCATCAGCTGAGCCAGTAATGCATCAGTGTTGCTGAAAGGGGAAGGTCCTGCTTCCCTTTTTTCTCTTCTCCTGCCCTTTCCTTCTGCCAACTCTTTCACTTGTAGAGCCATCTGTGAGCCTCCTCACAGTTTGTTAGATGATGAAAGAAACCCATGCTGGCAATAGGGTAACAGGTGGTTTTTCTGCTGCTGTTGTGAGTTACATTTGGGGAAGAGATGAGCAACAGCAGGTCATGACCGGATCACAAGGAGGGAGGTCCTGCTAGTTATGTTGAGCTTTTAGTTTGGCTCAATCAACTTTGTGAAACCATACCTCAAGCTTATGTTCCTCAGTTTAGTGAATGACTAAAACGAGCTAAGGAACTGATGTGCCGGCTGCTCAGCAGATCAGGTGGGGCGGCGAGGACCAGCGCCGGGGCTGGGATTGGAGAGCAACCTCACGAGAGCCCAGTGTACATCTCCACTCGGGGTGGGGAAATGCTGTTTCTGCTGACTGAGGAAAGCTACTGAAATTTTATTAGCAAAATGATCATTACGCAATTTGATTAGTAAGGATTGTGTACCACCTGTTGCTTCTTCATTTAAGAGGCTAATAAGCAGAGCTTTGGAACAAAAACTATTGGGCAATATGATTTTTCATATTTCTGTTATTTTTCAGAAATCCTTATAAATTATTCTGAGACAGAGCTTTCAACATGAAATGAACTTTTTATTTTTATCCTGGATTTAACTCATTTTTTTTCAATTAAACTGAAAATTCAGATAAGACTGCTTTAAAAAAAGTAGACTATAACTGTAAACTCTGCTTTTAAATAGAATTTTAGTCAACTTCAATAGATACACGCTACATAACATGGAACAAATAGTGATGAGGGCATGGAACTAGGAGATAGCAGGTGAGCTTGTGAATTGCTGTAGGCTCAGAAGGGACATGTAATGTTTGTGGACCAAGGCTAATCTGTGTAGCAAGATCAGAGAGGTCCTGTGCGGATAACACTATCAGCAGGGAGAAAATTGTTTTCAGTCCTAGTATTATTTAACTAACAGAGTCTTTTCTGTTGTAATGTTAACTTACTCAGGTTTAATGTACTCTTTTAACAAGATTGGTTTGGAGGAGAGGAGACAGGAAGGCATTTCTGTCTTAGGTCTATGGGAGACTACCAGTGTGCCTTAGTGTGGTATGAGTGTGTTGCCTTGTGAAGGCCTGTGCTTGTTCAGTGCTTGCTTGTCCTTTTGTGGGTGTCTGTTAAGATGCTGGATAAGAACAGGGGTTTGGGGTGGTGGTGGTTTTTTATTGGTATCTGTTAAGTTTCATCTTTTATATATATTATCTGTGTGTTTGTGTGTATGTATATATATATATTCAAGAAAAATATCAAATAATACTGTCAACCACTTACCAAAATCAGTTTTTAACAACAAAGATGCATTATTTGTGTGCAAATAAAAATTAAACTATTTTTATTTATTAGTATACAAAACAATTTCTATTCATACCTCAGTAATACTTTTTTGAAAAGTATCATCATAGAAATGTAATCAATGTGGTTTCAGTTCTGTGTATCTGCTCATTATTCTGTGATTTTCTTCCCTGTCACGTTATCTGATTCAAGCTCCTCCAGCAGAAAGTGTGTATTTTAAAAGTAAAATTTACTTAAAGCTTTAGAATTTTGAAACAAAAAGAAAAATTCCATGCCATTCAAAGGAGGCTTAAAGCAGTTCCAAAAATGCAGTAATTGAAGAATGTGCAGAACAAACTCCATGTAAACTTGTTGATTGTATGCTTACTGCCATAACGTTATCATTTGTCAGTCACATCTGAGCTTGAACTTAAAAGCCTGTTAAATGATTGAACTGGTTTTTGTTCTGTGGAGCATTTCAGGGTGTGTAACTTCAGGCTGAATTGCTTAGGCAGCATAATACTGATGTTATTTCAAATCAGAAGTTGATTTGTACATTAATTTTATAATAAACATATGAATTTGTCGTCCTATATATTATTTTGATTTGGTCTTCATTTTTTTAATGCAGGTTTGTTGTTGAAGGACACATTCCATATTTGAATGTTTTTCAGCATTTTCCGGAGAAGATGAACTTATGTGGACTAGATCTTAGGATCTTTTGTGTAGAGGTAATTTTTTTCTAAAAAGAAAAGTTAAAAAATCCAACTTAGTTGTTTAGTGGTATTTTAATTATTTTGGTCACTGTACTAATGAGTTGATTAAATCTGTTGTTATGTAGTAGGGTTCAAGTTGCACAGCATTGGAGCCTGGCAGAAACTCGTGCACTCTGTGACTTGGAGTGCTTTAATCTTTAACCAGTCTTATTAAGCTGATTACCTAAGTTAGAATGAAATCAATAAGTACTTGTGGAGAAAAGGGCATTCAGAACTGCTCTTGAAGCACTCAGAAACAGGATTTGGCTTCAAGTCTAAGGGCAATATATTATCCCTTTTGGCACTTATTTGAAATGTCTCTTGAATTTGTTTTTAATTCCATATTCTTTTCATAAGATATGCTTTAGATGTTATCTCTTGTTCTGTTTCTTGCTGTACTGGTTGAAATATATCAAACCTAAAATCTGCATAAGGGGCTACAGCTCTTCTAGGAACTGAATAGTAATGGACAGTCTTGAGTGAAATTTAAATTTCCCTTATTTTTAAGATTCTTATGCATTGTGGTAACAATTGCCCAATGACATTTCTGTTGCGGATAAAAATTTATTATGGAATTTTGAAGTGTGCAAATAAAATCTTAGCTTTTAAGAGCAGAAAGCAGCAATTCTGCCAAGCCCTCACTGATGATGTTGCAAGTAACATTACCATTCTCCAATACGTTGCTTATATTCAGCAGGTCATGAGTTGTTCAGGAGCTGTGTCTTCAGAAGTTTTAGCATTTATATTATTTTTGGTTTTATACTACTGCTTTCCTGTCTGGATAAATGAGAATTACGGCCTCAACCTCTAAAAATCAGGAGATAAATTTAATATAAAACCTCTTGATTTCTTTGTCTTAGATATTTCCTTAACAGAAAAGATATGTTAGGTTGAAATATGAGTATAAACTTGGTTTTAAGTCTTTGTCCTTCTTTGCCTCCATCTCCTGGATGAGTTTTTGTTTTATGAATTGCAGCTGTAAAGCTTGTACCATTCCTCAGAGTGGGAGAACTGGTTTACAGAGAGGTGATGACAGTTGCCTTTGGGGGATCCTACTGTTCCCTTTTGGGATAGGGCTGTACCCCTCACTTCCAAAGCATAAGTAGATATGCACACTAATCAAGTAGTCTCTTAACTGTGTTTTTATTGAGATATATAGGTACAGTTCTGTAAGCTTACTGTACCATTTATTTTCCAGCCACTCCAGTATTGTGGTTTCCTCTTTCCAGAAATATCTGCTCCTTCTTTTACCTTCAGTGTTACTTTAGTAAGGCATCCTCAGGTTTATTTAGTTTTAATGTTCTTTTACTACATCATGAGGCTGATAATTGCAAAATCCTTACTAGCTCTTTCCTACATCTCATGTTTCTCGCTGCAGCACTGTGATTACCGATGTCTTCCTGTGTCTAGTTTTGACATCTGAGTTTTGAGAAATTCAAGAGATGAAGTTGTTGTCCTGGAGCAAGAAATGAGATTGTATAATACTACATTCTGAAACTACAGCCTACATTGCTTTTTGCTTTGTGCTCTGTATAGAATATTTTGTAGAAAATTATCTTAAAAACCTTTATGATATTATGGCTGTTATGACCAGGGTGTAAGTTGCTCTAATGCCATTATTTGTTGTGCTTCAAGTCTGGTGAATATAAGCTGCAAACATGTTCCAAAATATTCCATATGTCTCCTTTTTTATTTTGAACAGATTTTTAGTGCATTTAGTTGTGTCCTGTGCATCCCAAATTTGAATCAAGAAGTAATTATGTTATAGTAACTTGAAGGATTTGAAATCATACTAAATACCATTTTGTCAGTTAAATGCAGATGAAGCCTAACTTGATGAGGCTTATCTTGTACATAAATATTCTCAGTGGCTTAAAGACTTTTTTTAGTAGTAATTTCCCACATACCCAAAATATGCTGAATTTGTACAAGGTTGAAGTTATTACAGGTGTTAGAAAGTAAATGCAACATTATTACAAGGTGAGTCACATTTACTTTCTGTGTAGTGGCATGTGTATGTACACATGCACAAAGGGGTTTTTTTATGACTTGTCATTTAGTAGTGCTATTCCATATGCAAGGAATGTGACTAGTTTGAGGCTTCCCAGCTGTGATGAACTTCTGTGCTGTGTAATTTAGGAATGGAGTCTGTATCACTGACAATTTTTCCTTGTGTTGCATACTACTTAGCAATTAGAGGTGTGATTGCAGTATCTGCGGTACAAGGAGAGGCTGAGAGAGCTGGGGGTTTTATCACTGAGAAGGGAAGGCTGGGGGGGATTTCAGTAATGTGTATAAATATCTTGTCAGGGAGGAGTTACAATGGAGTCGGGCTTTCTTCTTGGTGATGTGCAGTGGAAGAACAGGAGACAACTGAAATACAGAAAATTCCATTTAAGTATAAAACTTTTTCACTGTGTAAGGGTGACTGAGTGCTGGAACAGGTGACCCTGGACCACTGTGGAGTCCATATCTTCAGAGGTGCACAAAACCTGATGGCACACAGTCCTGAGCAGCTTGCTGTAGTTGATCCTGCTTTCAACAGAGGTGTTGGAGTGTATGTATAATCTCCAGAGGTCCCTTCTGACCTCAAGTATGCCTTGTATTCTATCTCACATTTTCAGTATAGGTGGCAGATAGGCCCTTCATATTTTGGTAATGGAACAGCTGACAAGAAGGGCATAATTCTTCATTCTGCTCAAACTGAATTTTATTTAAAATACCTTCCACAAAGGTGGTTGTATCTGAACACTTCTGTCCAGAGGTCTGGGAGCTTTGGGCATGACTGGCTCATAAATAAAGAGGAAAGGAGCCTCCAGCTCCCTGTATCATCTTTATCATGACGTATAACTTTTAGACAGGTGTCAGGGCCTAGCTGGAGATCAGTACTACTCAAAAGTGTTTTATGAAGGAAAAAAGTACTTTATAGAAGATGTTTGTGAAAAATGAGCTGTTTATCTTCCATATATATTTATCTTTCCATTGCTCCAAGTCAGTTTTCTAAGCTTTTAATTGATTAGTCGTCTTAGTTATCCTTTCCTCTATTAAAATCTTGTGTATATTAGAAGTTAGCCTTTGGAAAATAGGTTTTTACCTAAATGTGCAATTAGGGTGTCAACAGGGCAAACAGCAGCAGCAGGAAGATGTTCCTGCTTTATCCAGAAGTTCTAACTTCCCAGTACAAGGGTGTTAAAGCAAAATTTCCTTTTTCTAAAACAGGTATTCTTATTCCATTTGATTAAAATATTTTTGTGTGTATGAAGAAAGAATAAGATATTTAAGTGTTTCGTTTTGTTCTGTGCAGGAGGTCAAGGGTTTTTTTCTTGTTATTTGCAAATTGTTTAACTGCAGTAAATCTCTACTCATCCTAAGGCTTGTTCCAGTAGCCAAAACGTCTTTGATAAGTGCAGTCATCTTCTCTTTTAGGTGGAAGTCACCTTTGTTCCCTTTTTAATGCACATAGGATATCTAGGATTTTAGGATATCTATTTTTTTTAAAGGCCATTAGTGTAGGACTTAAAATGTATTTGTAAATTAGTAGTCGTATATATAACATTTAGTGGATAATTTGCTTTCAGCTTGTATTATTTTATTGGTATTATCTGTCCTCCACCTGCACACAAATTCCCTCTTTCATTTCTGTGTGATGTAGGCATAAGTCTTTAAGGTATGCATCCTCTATTTGCGTTTGGGGATTTATCTTTATCCTTATCCAAAATTGATTAAAGCATCCCTTTTGTCTTGAACTGTCAACAACTTGTCTTTGCCATAGGTCTGTCTTTCCATGCATTCTTGACTTGGGACTGTATACCCAATTATTTTATAAGTATTATTTTGTTTGTGCTTAAAAGTTGGCTGTGCTTTTTTTTTTGCTGTCTCAAATTTACCTTTAGCTTTCACTACTTTTTATAAAACACACTATTTTTTTGTGTATTTTACCTTTAATGCATTGTAAGTGGATTTGTTTTTTTAATGTCCAAAAGTAATTTTTGGTTTTGATTCTCAGATTCTTCACACACATACAAATTTAAATGTATGTATATATATAGGTAAGCAGGTCACTCCCATGGATGTTGGGCAACATGATTTACTAAAGTACTGAAGATAACAACCACGTCACTTTGGGGTATGTGCTGTGTGCAACAGGATAGGTGTAGTCTCATAAGCATCTGTCAGATCCTGTTGTGCTAAAGAGCTTTGGAAATTGTGATCTCTCGATCACAAGTATCTGGACTTGGCAAGGAGCACAATGTGTGACCTCAGAGAATTTCCCTTCTCTCAATCTCTTCTCCAAATTTAAAATAAAACTTCAGGAAGAAATGAGTTAAGAATCTTTTTTTTTTCCCCCAGGGATTGGGGGTGGGCCTGGAGAAAGTTGAGCTTGGTGGGTTAGTTGAATTCTATTCAGACCTGTCTACCATCTTGCCCCTGGAGACAAAAGAAATGGGTATTTACTGAATTATCCTTGCTACTACTTCTTCTGCCCTGGGGTATGGTCATGGAATTGCTTCTCCATAAGCCTTTCTTCATTCCCCATTCCCCTTCTCCATCCCTTCCTCTTAGGTGGAAGTAGCTGCACAATTCTAAATCCGCTTGTTTTACAAGGCCACCAAATGTTTCAGTGTCGACAGTGTTGTTGATACACCCTGCTGCCTAGGAATCTGTATCTTAAAAGTACTTCCTTTTTTGTTCTGTAATTTAATTCCATCCTCTCTTTTTCTGTGGTTTTTGTTTGTTTTTTCTAATCCAGTGTATTGCTGCCTGTAACAGGGAATGTACTTAACTTCAACAGATTTGACCTTGCCAATTCACAATAAAATTACCATCTATGCTACTTTTTGATTGTCTTAGTATAACTTTTTTTGTTTGTTTCTTTTTACACATCCAGTCTCCAACTTAGATTAACAGAAGCACTGTTTAGTTTGAATTCTGCTCTATCTATTCACCTATTTCCATCCCTAGGTGTCTTGATTTTTAAATGACTCCTAGTGGTACTCCTCAGAATTTTCCATGATACAGAAATGCTTTTTAAATTTCCAGCTGAGAATGGTGTTAACATTCTTCCATACCTTTGCCTGTGGAAAGTTCTTGAATGCATCCTGGTAAAGTGGCAAAAATATACTCTGCTTGTCGTAAATCATGGTTGTGGACAAGAGAGAGGAATCATGAAACTCTAAATCGCATGTCATGATTTTCTCCCCTTTATCCCACATGACAGAAAAGCTTCTTGTTCTTATCTTCTTGCTGATACCTTGTTTCTTTCAGGTTTAATGGCTTATCATTCTACATTACAATTATGTTTCTTTGTGTTGGATTAGGCCAGTAGCTCTGGTCAGTTCAGTTGTGTTCAGTTAAATAAGAACTTTTAGTTAGTGCTTCATTATGAACTGATGTTGGCTTTGATGGAAGATTGAAGAGTTTGAAAACAAATGTTTGCTGCTCTATAATTCATCCAAGGCTTTCCTTTCCCTAAGGGTAACCTGTGATAGGTGTTGAAGTAAATGCTGTAATGTATTTATAGAGTAGACTGAAAATCTTCAGCTCTTTTGAGAATGTGCCACTTGAGCATGGAGCATTTTATTCTGTATGATGCTTTGGCTTTATTTATTTGTGTTGGAGGAGTACATACCTTGCACTTAACGCATTCACACACACACCCTCCCTAGCTTGGACTAGTAAATTTATTTCTCTTTTATTTAGGAGTGAAAGGTTTCCTTGAAAAATTGAGATGATCATTCTTCTCTATTCTGCCTGGAAACCTTCCAACTCTTTGGTTTCTTCTTTTACAGTATTCTGTAGTTTGTGTTTTCTTTTTGTTCTTCTCTTCAGTTTTTTTTAATGTTGCTTGGTTTTATTCTTGGCAGCACTTTTGTATCCATATTTCTCTGGCACTAATCCTTCTGTCACCCATGTTTCTGTGTGAGCTTCAGTCAAATCTCACTTCTGCTGAGGATTTGAGAGATCTGATTTCTGAGATGAATTTGCCAGGCTGCTCCACTGCTGTCAAATCAAGCATGCTTCTGTTTTGCGCCTTTGTTCTGCATGCTTCGCTTTCCTGCAGAGCAGCTCTTGAGTTTTGAGGAAATCATGAATTATGTTCTTCCAGTGAGACTTGGTGGCAATTTTGGTTTGGTTCCCCTTTAGCTTTCCCGTCAAGAAGGAAAAAGGTTCTTCAGATCAGCTTCTTGTGGGAGCTGGAGCTTCAGTCCACTCTCCCCTGTCCTGACCTTACAGAGATTGTTTGACTGACGGGATATTCTTAGCTTCTGTTTTTCCCATTGCCACAGTATTAATTTGTTCTGGATCTATGCCAAGCTAATCATTCTACAGTTCCTGAATCTCCCATTTTACTTTTTTTTTAAATGCTGCATATTAAAGTGGAGAGTCCTTTGATGTTTAGAATTTCTTAAGATTATTCAAAAAACAACATTTGTGTTTCAGAGAACTCCTCAGTTATTTCCTTGAAGCTTCTTGTGTGTAAATTATCTGGGCCTCTCCTTTGTTAAATATTCCACTTTATCAGATAGTGGTTTACTTTTTTGCAGACACAATTTTTCTCTTCCTTACATATAATTTCAGTGCAATGGATTCATATTCTTTTTCCAGTTATAGCACAGTCTTGCTTTTCTTCCTATTTCATGATAGGAAGACTTACCTATTTACCTGTGGCATTGAAATTCAAGATTTTGGGGTTGTTTGGGTTTTTTATGTTTTCCTTCTGCTTACAGCTTAGCCACCTTTACATTGTGTTTCATTGCAGAATATCTATAGTTTCTTGTCTTTTTTCATCTAAGAAATTGTCTCTGAGCTCTACGCAGTCAAATGCCTCCCTGCTTCAAAAGGGGCATCTTTTTTTGGTGGTTTTCCCTTTACCCAATTATCCCACGATAGAAAGAGGAATATGATGGACCTGTCTGGGAGTGTAGTGACCTACCAGGCCTATATTTGGAGAGGTCTACTTGGGAATGAGGTTTAAATTTTGGACGTGTATCCTTGTGCAGTGCTACACAGTGTGGGAGTTGTCTTCCATATTCAAAATGACTCGTAATGTTAATCACTTATGTTACAATATGGTTAAATGTTTCAGAGTTTTACTACTGCAGATGAGGTAAAGATACGGAACCTTTATTTATATCCTTTTTCTCATTCTCTTTATTACAGGCAATATTACAATCAGAATATGGTTGTTAATACTTGCACCATGTAAACACTTTGTGCCTTGTGACCGTCCAACAACTCAGTAGCTCAGTAAAACTGCTTTGAATTACATGGGGATGTGCCACAAAAATGTATGTGAATCAGTTCAGCTTTGTTCAAGCATAGTAAAAGCCATTTTGTTTTGTAAATTCAGCTGAAAAGTTTAAGTAATTTAAGACGCCTCCTGATTTTGATTTCCCTGTGAATGTTGGGGGCAGAAGAACTGTCAGGTAGCCTGGAGGAAAACATAAGAATGGAGGGTTTCTCATGGATTAAGGAAAGACAATTGCTCAGTGCTGTGACAGTTGCCTGCCGTATGCAGCCAAAACTAGGAATTGGTGGTAGTCCTTAGCTTTTGAGCATAATGTCTTAATTTTAGAAGTAATTTGGTATTCAATCCCCAGTAATTTCTAATAATCTCTACCAGCTTGTTACAAAGTGTGAGGGGATTTGTATAAAATACACTGCTAGGATTGGTTGAATAATTTATCTATGTTCTGACCAGGAGTAGCATCAGTATTATGGGTTTACTGAAAACAAATTCTTTGAATTTACAGTACCTAATAACTCAAGGAAACTATCACTCCTGTATCTAAGTGTATTGCTTGGCTTATTCACATTGGAAACACTTGTTTGCATTTTGGTTTAGATACTTTGAGCTGCTTTTGTTTTGTTTCTTGCAGTCAGGAGCATATCACAGGTATTTTACTGTGTTTGAAGTGTATAAACTTAGGATCTTGCCTGGGAAGCTTTGAAAATTAGCTACTCACTTACTGAGAGTATTTTCATTAGATCACGTGAATGTAGATAGCAAGGAAGGATAGATAGAGATTAGCAGGGGGACTGTTACTCTAGAGTATTGATGCTTCTCTCTTCTTGCCTACATTCAGCTCTTACGGAGGTCTGCGCAAGCTTGCAAAGGTTGTGAGCTGTTTTCACTCATGCTGGTAATTCTTCCCACCTTGCGCTGGTAACAGAGTCTAATGACTTTTTCATCATTCTTTTCAGTACTGAAAGAATATCTCCTCATAATACAGCAGATCACTGGTGAACTTCATTGTACCACAGGGAAGAGTGAGTTCTGTCCTTGAACTATGACGTGCTTAGGGAAAAGCAGCGTGTCTATGGGGATGGTGTTACTTAGGAATGTCTGTAGAGTGTTATGCTCATAGCTCAAGGCATAAGTTCATATGAAACTGTAATAATGACCACTGAAGATCCTTGGAAATCTCATGATGACTGTTTTTAGCATTGCTAAAAATACAAGTATTTGTCTTGCTTTTCAGGCCAATGTCTCCCTTGGGTTTTCTGGTGTAATTCCTTGATTGGTACCCTAAATTGGATGCAATGTGGCTGAGTGCTTTCATACAGCAAATGGTAGTTCATTCTCTGTGATTGTTTTATATCAAAGATGTTATTTATGGTTCTGTAATTTCATCAGCTTAAAAGCAGAAGGATTAGAATTTGCTTCATTACAGAGTTTGGGTATGTGAATAGAAGTTCATAAACTGGACATTATTTCTTAAATGCTGGTGTTTCTTTAGTTGTGGGTGTGGATTTAGTCTCCTAATTATAGTACTCTTCTAGGAGGGACAGGTGGAATGAATCACTGTGCTAAGGCTTTATGTTTCATGTCCCACTCTCTAAGGACGAGTGAAAATCTCAGTATACTGTTGTATTCTGAATATTGTGTGAGGTCATTGTACTGAAATTGTTACTGTGGAAATGATTTATATTGTTTGGTGGCTGTTTTAGTGTTGCTGATTTGGTAGATGACAACCATGCTATGCTAATAATATGTTAAATAATTTTCTAGTCTGAAGATGCTTTTTAAAATAAAATGGTCTGCTGACCATTTTTGATGAGTAAACTTTGTAGGAAAAAGTAAAATGCATATCATGGGTACATGCAAAGATTTCTTACACTTGCAGAAGGAATTTATAAAGAAGAAGGATAATTTAGAAAAAAAAATCCCAGTGTAAACAAAAGTATACCTGCAAGTTCCATAGTCTTCATCATTCTATTCAGTCTTGGTTTTTTTCACTTTCCTTCTCTTTTTCCTTAATAAAATTCTGAATCCTGTGTGAGCAGTTGGGAATAAGTCAAACATTCCCCTTTTTGCCTCTACTGAGATATATAATTTTGGAGCTTCATAGTTATGAGAATACAGATGGAGAAATACTGCTTGAAATTTCTCAGATTTTCTTCTTGTCCAACAGCTGACATGAATATCTTTATTCTATATGGAAAAAATAGTATTAAGTAAAGAAAAATTTATTTGTAGTGTTCTCTGAAATCTGGTGTTATCAATACTGCTATGTTCATGTACCAGCCTTAGTTTAAATATCTGTGTGATCTTAATTATACAGGTTTCTGTAATCCCATTGTGATGCAGTTTTTGAACATGCAGTTATTTTAGCCCAGCTACATTAGAATTATTTTCTCATAATTCCTGACATCTGATAAAATAATGGAGATGAAAAAAATTTTATGTTAATGTATAAATCTGTCATGTACCTGTATCTTAAATACTATATGGAATTTTGATTGGGTGTTTTGCTTTTCTTACCCTTTCTTTGTCAAAGTTGCGGAAGAAATGAGAGGTATAGAGAGTCACAACAAGGATTATCAAACAGGGCAATTTTCCTACAAGAAATAATTAATATTATCTACTTATCTTTCTACCTAAAGAAGAGGTGACTAAGAGGAGGATGTGGTGATAGTTTGTAGGACATGTTCAGGAGGCAGTTGTTCAATGTCTCTTCCAATACAAGGAAGGTGTCAGCAAAGGTTGCCAGTTTGCAGGTTCAGAATCAAACAGCAGAAGATGTGGCCACATATGTTTTGTGGGTAACTGGTGAAACTCCTTGCCTTAGAGGATGCTCTGGATGTTAAAATGGCAGATGCTGACTGTACAGATGCCATGAAGGAATAGGGATCTGGAAAAAAAAGAATAGAGAGGTCTCACTGCTGCGTCAGCCACAAATGGTGTGAAGCTGGACAGATGTTTGGTAGTGTCATGGCTTGTTCAGTTCATAAATTCCTCCCTGCACATTTTGGTTGCTCGCTTCTGGGTGCAAGGCTAAATAGATTTTTTGGTTTGATGTGGTACAACCACTTTTTTTTTAATATTCTGGGGTTTCAGTTAGGCTTTCAGGTTGTGCGCTTTGTATTCTGGGGAGACTTTTTTAAAGATTGTAAAACTTCATTTTTCATTAACTAGTTATCTTAGAACAACTCTTTCAAAGTCATAGTTCAGGCTTTTAAGTTAGGTGTCCAATAAAGTTTCAGATTTAGAGATCTCAGGATGTTCCTTATTCAACTTGGGGAATGATTAAATGGTAAAAGTATACAAAATCATTGCATAAAAGGGGTATGTCTAGCCTACACCAAAGAATTCTAAGCAATAAATATTACACATTTTTCTTAAGCAGAATCTTTGCTATTTGAAAAAAAGATCTTTCATGCTTGTATTTTTCTAGTGACCTTTTGGTTTGTTTTGATGGAGGAACTATAAAGGAATTGCTTGTTTAAGAATTCACAATGTAAAATTCCTTACTGTTGAGTAGTAGTGATGATCCCGATGCCAGGAGGAAGCAGGAACACTTGCAAGAAGCCTGGCCTAGAAATGTGGCAAGAAGAGAAACATGAAAAGCCATGTAAGAGTAAATAAATTCTAGGTCATGGGGGAGCCATCCTGGGCTGACAGGGATGGCAGCTTGAGGGGTTTTGTACTTTACCCTTAATATTTCTAAACAGTCTTCACTTCTGTGCAGTCCTCTTTTGGCCGTAAAAGCGGGTACAGGTCTTGGATTTGTGAACAGATTAAGTTAATACTCTCTTCATTTCTTTGCATAGTGATTAAGGTTTTACTGTTGATCATATGAAATTGAGGAATTACTGAAGAGAACATGCTTTTAGCTGAGACTCCGTAAGTGCACTAGGGTGTAGTCATTACAGTTTCATCTCATATTGTTTCTAAACCAAGATAGCGTCTTAGCTCAGCATGCAGGAAGTAGTGAGCTGCTCTGTATCTTTTCCTCGTTTAATATGGAGTTTAGGCCTGCGTTAGTACAAGCCACGTGAAACCAACTCAGTTGCAGAATATTTGGTTCTTTCTCCTCCTTTGATGCTGGTCATTCCCCCTGGTCACGCAACGGCTGCTCCTGCCAGGCCTGGCTCTCGGGGGTGGTGTTGTGCTGCTCTTTTCCCGAGGTGGAAGACTGGGACAAAGACCTGCCTGAGGGACTGGAGTGGGTTTGTGCCACAGTCGTGAAGAAACCTGAAGATTGTCTAAATGCTGTAAAATGGTGCCTGTATTTAATTCTTTTTTCTTCAGTGGCTTTTCAAAAGGATTTTGTATCCCTTAATAATCTGCTACTGTCTAAAGCCCATGTCTTCAAGTCATCACACAGCTCTTAGGAAACTGCTGACATATGGATTGTCTAACACTTTAGGTTTTGGTGGATTGCACATATATATTTTAGTTTGGATCTGATTCAAACAGAGTAATTCCTGACTAAATCTGTTAGTGAACTCATAAATGCAGGTCAAAATGTTTGCTGTTTTCTTCTGGAGAGTTTGGACTGGAATAACAACAGCTTTCTGCTTCTCTGGAGAGTGTATCCATCAGTCTGGCTTCTAGTCATGTTCCTCTGTTTGCTGAAGTCTTCTTCTCAAAATATTCCAGGTCTTATGTGTAAGAGCCTCTTTTCCTGACTAAAATTTTAATAACTTTGATTGCCATATGATTTTTTTATTTCTTTTTTCAGTGGTAACTCTGTAAAGAATTCAAAGAAAGACAGAAGCTGGTCATTCTTGTTTATTTTAAAAAAATCTTTTAAGAGAGATAAAATTTTATCTATGCAAATTCTGCTAATCAGCTATGCTGCTTTTACTTTCCCAAACAAGCAGGGATTCCTGCTTTGGTCTGCTGGTGTTTTGAGATACCTTGTAATCTTAATTTTTTGGGGGGTGGGTGTCTATCTATTGATGGGTTTATTTTCTCTCTGCCTAACTCTGTATTTTTTGTGCATTTTAGCAGGTGCATGCAGTACTTTTTCAGGATAGAAAGTAGTGCAGAATGAAAAGAAGCAAGGGTGAGGCTTTTATTTGAAAGAAAAAAAACTGAGGAGGAAGTTCACTGCTGAAAGGGTTATTGTAATCAAGTTTATCATGAGAGCTTGCTGTTGTGTAACAGAAACTCTAGCTTGTCCATACCTGTCTTTAAGCATTACTTAATGAAGGAAGAAAACAAACCTACCAAAATATTTATGAAATTCAATAAAATTTGTTCCCAAACTCTTAAATTTCAATATGTTATGACAGTTCAGCTCCTTGTTGGAATGCTCTCTGTATTTTTAGAAAGAGTACATTGTTTTAGAAAAGTGGTATTTGACAGACTTAGCTTATGAGCATGAACAAGCTAATGCTTGAGCACGTGTCTCTTGTGGTTTAATAATATTGAAACTCATTTATTCAAACACCACTTTAACCAGGAATCATGTAATGAAAAATATGTCTTCCTCTGAAAGTAACCTATTAAAAAGTCTGTTCAGCAGCCAAAAATTTTATTTCCTAGTAAAGGATTACAGTTGTATTGGATGTTCAGTTGGCTTTTTTTGTGTGTGGGTTGCTGGCTCATCCTCATGCCATCTTGAATTCTTCAGTAAAAATTGTGTGTATCAGTTTAATGCAGTCTCATATCCTAGCACCTATTTTTTTTCTCTCAAAGTGTATAAACTTTGTTTATTGAGCCATTTTCTAAAATTAATCTTTTTGCTATACAAATACCCTTCTCACTTCCTCTTAAAACAGTGATCCCGAGTAATTCGGGATTTTAAGATGTAGTAGCTGTTGCAGCTGAAACAGTTATTAAAAGAAGAGAGGAAGAGAGAGCCTGCCGATGTGACTTCTGTGATTTTCAAATGGTATCCTGACTTCTTTTTTCATCTCTTCTGCCCATTTGTTACCAGACAGATAACTTGGGCAACCTGTCTGCCTGTCTTCCAGGTGGACAAATAGATTTCATTTTACTTCTTCTTTCTGCTTGATGGCAGGCTTGTAAAGGAGCAGCTTTACTTGTGTGCTGGATCTCTTTGTCTTTTCTAATGGAAGAAGTTTCACGAGATGCATATTTCTTTGCAGTTATCTAAATGGAGTTATAGCAGTTTCACCTGTCTTCTTGTCATTTGGTTCCCTTTTAATAATTCCAGGCACACCCTCTTGCTGTTACATCAGCATCTGTATGTGATTCATGGATATCAGGCTTTGGAGAAATCTATCCACTCATTTAGTCCATGTTAAAATGAGTGCACTGAGTCAGATGCAAGGCTCATGGGGTCTGTTCCTTCTCCTGTTTCTGATGGTGACCTAGGAAGGGAGGCAGGAGAAGGGTGCAGGGGTTCTCCCCCATACACTTTCACACTCACCAGCAAATCACAAGCCTGGGTGTTTCTATACACCAGTGGTGACAGTGCTGACAATGTCATAGAATCACAAAATGGGTTTGTGTTTGGGTTGGAAGGGACCTTTAAAGAGTCTCTTTAAATATTGCTTATGTCTTTTCTGTATACCTTAAACTCTGGCAAAGAAGGCTTTCGTGGAAAGACTACAACTTTGTTACTACCATGTAACAAAGTTGACTGCATTAGTTTTTTTCCAGCTAGGTTAGATGGCAAAAAAAGTTTCAGTGTTTCCTATTTTTTAAAAGTTTGTATTCATCATAATACACAGTGTTAAAGTACCTTTAATTTGTGTTTGATGGCTATTACATTAGTTTGTGGCTGCTCCAGGTGTGATGGTGGTGGTGCCTGAGAGGTAGATAGAGGTCAGGCAAGGGGGGAAAACCAATGTTGTTTGAAAAGAAATCGGCAATATTTGTTGGTGTGTGTTTATATGGGAGGTAGTGAGATTAGTAGTACTGTAAGAATACACAAAAAACATGAAAAAAATGATTAGTGACTACATTAATGATCTAGTATGTAATGGTTGGTCCGCAAGGTCATTTCATTCAGTTTTAAATACTAATTTGGGGGTAAATTTCACAGTTAATACAGTTACTGTCTCTACTGTCAATTCTTTTATACAACCTGCATGCACTGTGGCTGGTGTCATCCCACATCAGGCTCATGCTGCAGATGACCAGATATATCCGAACCAGTTGAGCAGCAGAAGCAAAATAAGGTGAGCCAAGTGCCATTGAGAACTTGACTGCTCTGCTCATTGTTGGTACCTTATTTTACCTTATGTAGATGTAAAGCCAGCTTGGGTTCCTGGGAATGTGTGTTTCAATCCAGGCAGTTTTCAAAGATGTTTACACACATTAGGGCAGCTATTTGGTTTGCTATTTTTACAATAAATATCTTCTATTTTGTGGGCATGCCCTGCTTTACACAAGGTTTGAACCAAAATTCTGGATTATGTTGCAAAAACCACTTCTTAAACCCTCATAACACATTGTTTTCCAAACCTACAAGTTAAATGGCTTTCTTAATCCATTTCCTGGTAAGTTTAGTACACTGTTTTTCAAACTCGGTCTAAGTTGAATTTGTCATCTTAAGAATGATGAAGCCTTGCTGAGTTTTGGATTATTGCCAGCATATCCAACTCTAGACGTTAAAAGATTCCCTGAGACTTACAAAAAGCTGATAATGAAAAAATGAGTCAGACCTTACTAGGTTTCAGTATTAAATGGTCATTAAACAAATCCCTGGGGAAAAAGGTCCATTGTGGAATATGAGCAGCACAGGGAAGGTAGAACTTTAGAGGATGTGCAGGCATGGGGAAAAAAAGGGTCCCAGGATGGAAATGCACAGGTAGAAGGATGATGAGGAAGGGAATTGTGCTGCAAAAAAAGTGCTGAACAGGACAGAAGGATGGAAGGGAAAAATATAAAATGAAGAATTTAGAATAACTGTATAGTTACTTATTTTCAGAAATAATAGAACATTATCATTATAACGTAAGCCGAATTGTGAATATGTTAGTAATGGGATATTGTCCTGATATGGGAGAAGGAAATGGCCTATGCAGTCATCCAAGAAGAGTCAGTCAGACCACATTTAAAACAAGAAACTATGGAGCCTGCAAATGGTTCTAGAAAGCCAGCCAGTGCATACTGTTTTCTACTTGTTGATCAGCAACATTCTGATATTGTCCAAACAAGTAGGAGAAGTTGCAATCTTGGCTTACTCAAAACAATTACCTGTTACTGTGATCTGATTATCATGCTAATAGTTTGGCTCCTCTGCTCCTGAAAACCAGTTTGTTGTTTTCTAATACAGGTGAAAAATGCCATGTAACTTTGAAAGATAAAGACAACTAATTTAAATAGTTTAATGAATATTTATCATTATGAAAATCTTGTTATAGACACTTCTTCACCGACTCAACAGTGTGTATTTTGTGCTCAGGGGGCAGGGGAAAGTACTCTCAGGTAGTACTAATCTATACTGCTTTCTGGAGAAGACCTGTAGTGACCTTATTTGTCACATGTGGGAATAAGATACAAATGTTTTAAAGACAAAGCTAAAGAAAGGTCTTGGCAACCTCTGTGCCCCATCTAGACAAGTTACAGATTCTGTCAGCATTGTTGATCAGTCTTGAAGGAATCCCAGCTTGCAAAACACCTGAAAAGGCTAGCAGGTGTCATAGTTTAAAAGGGTTTTCTGTCAGTCTTCCCGGAATTACTAGGTGCCCTTAAGGGTTTGTAACTTCAGTTTTATATGTGGTTTTTATTGTTTCCCAGGTTCCCAAAACAAGGTGAGAGCTCAGTAACTTCGTGTGCTGATGGACAGGGGAGTTGTCCTAATATTTAGCGCAGAAATACATCTTGAATTTTTTAATTTATGATTGGATAAGTGAAAGTTATACTTGTCGTGTGGCATATGATCTAACACTGTCCTCTATTGTCCAAGTACTCCTCCCTTGGGGTTTAATCATGGGTTGCTGGAGGCAGAGTTTTTTTAACTGAAGGAGGGAGGCCCTGGCTCTGGGTCTTGCTTTCCTAGTGGATTTGCTGGTTGACTTCCAGTGCAACTTGTTTTATCAGATTTTCTTTTTTTTTTTTTTTTTTTTTTTTTGGCAGTGATACGTAGCTAGGTAGAAGGTGATAACTTTTATTAATTTTGAGTCTGCTTGTTTGTTGCATCTTTCTTTTTCTTAATATTGTCTCAACATTTGCTGTGTTGGTTGTGTGGAGTTCAGGAGTTCTTTCTCTTTTAACCCTCCCAGTATGTTTGAGACTTTGCAGAATAAAGGATTTGCTGAATGAACTCACAGCTCTTTCAGAGTTAAACAGAGTATGAAGAGGGTATACAGTGACTGGTGAAAACAGCCAGTGCTTGCTTACTGAAGAAACCCTACAGTGTCCTAAGCCCTGACCTTTCAGCCTTCAGCCCTGTCCTGTGTCCCAGGCAGGTGTGACCTTGTGCTGGATGCAGCTATGCTTGCTGTTTCCAGTTCCAGAGGTGGCTGTGCTGCTGGAAGTGGGGTTCAGTTCAGCCTCATCCTCATGGCACAGCACTGCATTGTAGCAATGAGACTACTACAGGGAATGTTTTTGAGCTTAGGATTTAAACCCTGGAAAGTAGCAGTTGATTTGGTTGATCTTTGTCTTCTATTAGGATGCACATTCCAAGTGTGTTTAGATCTCTTATGAACACACATCAACAAATAACAGTTTTGTCTGTTAACACTGGTTTTAAAATAACCCAAGTGGTAGCTCTCAGTCTTAATTTTTATTTGTAGTTTTTATACCACTTGTTTGCCTTCACAAAAAGGAAAGCATTAGTTGTCATTGCAAAGCAGAACATTCTCTAGCCATTTTGAAAAAGAACCAAATTGCCTTCTGTAAATTGCAAACAAAAGCTTGGAAACAAAAGTAGGTGTTGGGCAGAGGGAGGATGGTTTGACTCGCTAATACCTAGGTTAGGAAAGCTGTCTTCTTGCCCTGGTACAGGGAGAAAAGCTCAGGTAAAAGGTGATAAAGGTGTCTGTTGGAGTCCTGCAATTAAGATCTATATTCCTTAAAGTAGCTCGGAGTCAAATTAGACTTTGGATAGCTCCATTAGTGATAGTTTAATGTTTGAGAATGGGAATGCTTCATATGACTGAATTCCCAGTGTCTTAATTAATTTTCATATGTGATCTATTATTAAGAAAATACTAATTCAACTGCTTTTCATTAGAGGAAAGCATATTTCCTTGCTATCTGATTATGAATAGTATTCATGTAATGTTCTTATTTGAATTACCTGTGACTTCAACTTTTCTCCCAGTACACTTAAGTGAAGTTACATATGATTCAGGTTTGTTCCAAGATTGGTTTGGTATTCAATTTAGTGTTGCTTTTTAAAAGGGATGGAAAATACTGTGAGCCTGGTCTTCTGCAGAACTCTGGTAATGTGTGTTTTTCTTGTTTCTCAAGATAGTCCTGGAGCAGTCTTAGCCAATTTTAACTCTGTTTAGAAACTATAATGAACATGATACAACTTCCTAACTGTTACAAAAAGTTACATGTGTAATAGTAGGTGACAGCAGAATTATTCATTTGCCTGAGCATGTCTTCATGCAAGTCTGAACTGCAGTCTGAGGGGAGATCGTTTAAAAAAAGCAAATGTAATGTTGGTAATCATGCAAAACAAAAATTGGGCATTGGCTACAGAGCTTATATTAAAATAGATGAAAGCAAATGATTGAATAAAACCACATTAGGTCACATTGTGTCTTCTTGTAAACACGGTTACTCTGTTTATAATCTGAACCAAAAAAAGGCCAGAAACCTGAATTCACTCTTTTTCGGGAAAGTTTTGAAGCTGTGCATGAGGTGTAAAGCCCTGCTAAGTTTCCTTTAAAGGAAGGTTCCATATGTACAAATTGACTTTTATGAAATATGAAGACATGGTAAAGTGCTCTGCTGAATTAGAACTAATGGCTGAAGCAGGAAAATCATTGCTTTTTATACATTTAGAATGGTAAAGTTGCCTGGTCAACTGAAATTGTTGCTTTTAGAGGTAAATTCAAGTAATCATTTAAACTATAGAGAATTAGGAATGTTGAGTGAAACAGTTCAGGTATTGTGAAATGAGGGTCAAACCTTACATCCATACTTACGCAAACTTCAGGTCCTGCTGAGTTCATTATGAATAAACATGTCAAAGTCGTTCCGTAAGTTATATTCTCCTACAGCAGCAAACCTCAGTACAAATTGGGAGAACTTTCTTCATGCAGTCAGTGGTTTCAAAAAGAGAATTTCAGATTTATAGTCACTAATAAATATGCAAATATGCAATTGATTTTTTTTTTTAAACTAAATTACCTGAAAGATTCTGTGGAAGGGTTCTAGAGAATGTGGGCCTGGTGCTGAATGGGAATATGGTCACAAAGACCAAGGAGAAGACTAAAGTGATGATTGGATTTTTTGCTTCAGTTTTTGAGAAGCAGGTTAGAGAAAATGGGAACAAAGTGGACGTATGAAGGTTCATGGGCTGTGATGAGATGCTGCACAATTGTTGAGGCAGCCAGCTGGTGCCACTGCAAGGTCACTGTCAATTTTTGAGCAGTTGTGGTGACTGCACAGGTCCTCAAGGGAGGCAGGGGATCCTTCCTCTCTGTTAGGCAGTGGTGATACACATCAGGAGTGCTGGGTGCTGTTCTGGGCTAGCCAGTACAGGGAGATGTGAACAAGTGGAGTGAGTTCAGTAAAGGGCTATGGAGATGATGGAGTGGAGCCTGACAAATGAGGGGAGGCAGAGAGAGCTGTGACTGTTCATCCTGGAGCTGGAGAATACTCAAGGTGGGTGTGATGTGGTACCTGCACAAGGGTGCAAAGGAGGAAAACCAGATCCTCCTTGGTGGTATCCAGTGACTGGATGAGAAGAAATGGGCACAAATTGAAATACAAGAAATTCCATTTAAGCGTAAGGGAAAACAAAATCTTTTTTCCTTTGTACTTAGGGGTTGGTGAAACACTTGAGCAGATTTCCCACAAACCTTGGAAGCTGCCATCCATGGAGATGTTCAGTATCTGACAGGTGGTCCTGGGCAGCCTGCTCAAGCAGACCCAAGCAGGGGCTTGGACCCAATGGTCTAAGTAGTCCCTTCCAGCCTCCACCTTCTGTGCTTCTCTGACCTCTTAGCTCTTTAGACAGTTCACCTGCAGTTGCATCTGTATGGGTTTTTTCCAAAAGCTCTCCATTTTGGAGCATCTGGACACATAATGAGCATTTCAGAAGAGAGGTGGTGGGAGATCTGAAGCAACTTTCTATTTGTTCCTTATATATTTAATGGAATTTCAAACTAGCGCATGTTTCTCTTTGCAGTACTGCAATCTGGCTCCATTCTTTCATATGTGTTTAGTCATAGAGTGCTAAAAGAATCTGTATAAATAATCCTGTAATTAAACGATTCAGAATTTAGTGTCAATAACTAATTTTAAATAATTAACAAATAGAGTAATAGAGCAAATGTATAACCCCCTCTAACCTTGTCTTTCAGTCGTGGCCTGTATATGAAGAAGTATTCAACAAAATGCATGAGCTTGCAGCGTTTTTAGACCTGCCTCGTTTTCCAGATATAACAGACAGCTGCTTTCTTCATCCAGACATGCTGTGCATGAAGTATTTGATGGAAGCCAATTTACCTGGTAAATATTTTCCCTAGCCCGAACTGATAAAATTTTTCTGTGGTTTATTAAACTCTAGCAAAAAGGCTTAAATTACTACTTCAAAAGTGCCTGCTCTTTTCCTTCTAATTTATTCCCATTTAAGCTTGAACTGAAAGATATTCTTTCTATAGAAAGCACCTTCATCAAACATTTAGAGTATGTATTATGGGCCCAGATATGCAGGGGTGCTCTGATGTTGGCTCTCTAAGGCTGTGGAGTGGATACTTCATTTTAAATCTTTCAGTATCCATGTGAACTAAGAGGCACCTGTTGAATTGATGTGATATGTTAACTTTAGCTAAATGATTCATGAAGTTGGGACCTGATTGCTTAGCTCTGGAATTTTCATATGTGACTGTATATTCTTTAACAAAGAATACCTTTTGTGTGTTACATAATATTGTATATTACCATTTATTTTAATATTAATTGATGGTGTGTGATAGATCGGCTGCCGTCTCACTTGATTTATTATTTAGTTCTGAAATCATATATTGCATAAGTATTGACTCTTTTTGTCTATCCTAAAATTAAGTCTTGAATATTGACTTGTCAAAGAAAGACCAATATGTCCTAGTATGTGAACTGTCTTTTGGGTTGCCATACTTTCTGTAAAATACCACTGTCACTGAAGATGAATTACACAGACAGATTGCCTGTAAATTTTTTTTTCTCAAAACATTCCAACAGTTCATAGTAGGGGAGGGAGTTACTGTCTTATTTTGCAATTAGTTACGGTGAATAAAAGTGTTTGGTTTTTCTGTTCATTCACAATTGAATGAATAGAAGATAACCAACAGGTTTAGGGCTAAAATTCCAGAGTAGTAATTCTGACTTTGTAGTTTTATGCCAGTGTTGTGATCCCATAGAGGATTACATTATTTTACAGATTGTGAAGTATCAATTGAATAAAAAAAAAGGCTACAAATTTGTCATTTTCAGATCTTTTACAGAGAAATGCAAAGCTAAGTATTCTTTGAAAATACTGCAGAAGAGAATATGTTGTCCTTTCCTCTGCAATTAAGATTTTAATATGTATAAGCATTTTTTAAAAATTGAAAAAGGACTGCTGCTGTTGTCTTAACAACTCCTAAAAGAAGAGCAATGAATTGGCAGTGTTAAAGGACACTAAATACCAATGCAGAGACTATTTTATGTATCTAGAATAAAACAAAGTATCTTGCTAGTATTTATAAGAAAATTTCATTTCCACTTTTTTTTAACTTTTACTGTTATGTGAGAGAGGATTAAAAACAAGTTCCTACTGAGCACTTTGTAAGCAGCAAGAGTATAAGTACAGCTGGATTAAGATTGTACTTAGTCATACATTGCTAACCTTTGTGGAATCTGATGGTGATGTAATCAACTCCTGTATTTCTTGCTGAACTGGAAAGGTGAGGAATTTGGGGGATTTGTATCTGTGAAAAATAAGCAGAGTAATAAGAGACTGTGTAGATAGACTGCTGTATATCTTGTGGAGCGGCAGCTGGATCTCCCTGGCGGGTGCGATTGGGCTGCGCAGGGAAAACCAGGTGTGACCTCAGCAGCTTTTGCTGGGGGAGCAGCAGGTGCTGCCCTGCCACGATCAAACTGCTCTCCTTACCCAACCAGCTTCTTTACAACCAGCCCTGCTCCTCCTCTGTGCAGTGCTGATTCCTGCCATAGGTGTTTAGTCAACACGCAGGAAAAAAGTTTGTGACAAGTTTTTTGCTTTTGGGGATTTTTTTGAAAATATATTTATGTGGATTTGCAATAGGCTTTCCCACAAGAATTCACAACGATCTCACTACATTATTCAAGTAACATCAAAGCAGTATTAAATATGTGATTTTTTTTATTCTCCATATGAATATATAATAAGTCACAAGTGTTTTCCATGTAAGCACAGTGAAGGTCACCTTGTATTTTTAAAAGTATCCAAAAATACTCCTCAGCCTGGAAGATAAGGCTGTCAAATGGTCCTAAAAGACCTAAGCATCATTTTCCTCAAATGGCCAACATATTTGCACCGTAAAAATATTTCTAGCTTGTCTTAACATTTTATATTTTTATTTATATTAATCAGATGAATTGCATAATTGGACTTGCCGAGTGGTGAAAAAGATTGGTATTGGAGAAGTGGATTTCCTGACTCTTATGCCTGGAAATAAGTCAACAAGAAAAGTGAAATATGATGTTCTTGCTGCAGCAGTTATTGTAGTTGTGCTCAAATTACTGTTTTTATTAGATGATCACTATGAATGGTAAGTGTACAGACAAATATGTAGCAACCCCCAAATTTCAAATACTGCAAATGCTTATCTTGGATTGTTCTTTCTTTAGAGTTAAATTTATACTATTGGAATTTCAATTAAGTTCATTAGCTTTAACCATACACCTGAAAGTATTTTAGACATGAAATATTACTTACTTTTAAAATTTGTTGGGTTTTATCTGAAACTTGAAATAAAATTAGGGTGTCATTTTTGTCAGTTGTATTTGAACTTCATGTGAAAAGTACAGTATTTGGATCTACAAAACAGCCTGATTTTAACAATTTTTTTACAGGTTACTTTCAGAGTTTGCTGAAGAAAGAAATAAAAATAACACAGAAGGTACATAAATATTCTAGTAGAAGCGGTGTTATGATTTTGTAAATGAAACATTTTTGTAATCAGGCTTAGAAAGACTTTTCTTATTGATCATTAGAATGTGTTTTTGTCATTCTTTAGGGGAAATTTTATTTGGAGAAAAGAGTAGATCCTGTTCATGTAAAATGGCCTCAGTGTACCTGCATAATTCTTACTGTTCTGCATAGGGGAATTTGGTACACATTTTGCTGGGTGCCTCTCTGCTTCTGCTTGTGCATGTTTACCCCCTGGTTTAGAGTTTTATGCTTGGTAGGTGGAGATAAATGGGTATGCCGTGAAGAAGGAGCACACTTTGATCATAAATAGCAGATACTTACTAGGGGCATCAAACCACATTTATGATAAAATCCGAACTTGTTTAGTCTTGTTAAATAAAATGTCTTAGTGTGTAACATATTTCAGATGTAATCTAGTTTTAGTCCAAATAATCCTGAGAGAGTGCGGAAAAGCTAGCAGCAATTAAGATAGAGAAGATAATGGTGTGAACATGGTTCTTTGAGGGCAGAAAGACCAAATAAAAGATTAGAAATGTTCAGGAAGATGTTCCATGGCCCGATCCAAATCACAGTTAAAGATAAGATCCAAGATGTGTTACAGTGGTTTATCTGTTAGGTCTTGTATCCAGTTTTGGGTCATTTTGACCCTTCTGTTGCTTTGTTTAAAATTTAGGTCCATAATAAAATTATGGTGTTAGTCGTGTGAGCCCAATTACTGCTGTAACTAGAGACAGTCATCACTGTTAACTAAAACTGGTAATTTTCACATTCAAGTAGATACACAAACTAAGGTGGATTTTTTTTCCTTTTTACTTCCCTTGAGAACTTGAGGTACATGATAGTGACAAGAGTGGGGAGTTGTGCAACTGCTTTACAAGCTGAGGCTCAAAGCCATTAATGTCTTAATGGAGTTTCTCCGTTATTAACCAGTCTCATTGTCCTTGGGAATTAACAGCTCATTTTTTGCCCACTTTTTTGCTTTAAAATCTGATGGTGAAAATGATCCATATGCTCTGCTGTGTTGTCCCTGTGCATAGAATGTTGGGGTGATGGTGAGCAGCTGTGCAGAGGAGCTGATGTGAGAATTTCTGTTAGAGCACTGATTAGTGCCAGAGTTCAAAACTGCCTCTGGCATTTTCCCAAAGTTAGAGTGCTGAAATGGATAATGGTTAATTCTGAGTTTTAAAGATTCAATTTATGTTGACTCCATTTTCAACTTAACTATCCATTCTCTAGTCCTTTTTTTTTTTTTTTTTTAAATTAAAAATAGTGTTTCAGCTCCTACATTTCTTCAAGTCACACTGGAAGCAATACAATAGATAGTTGTACTTACCTACTCTGTGTGTTCTGTGAACTGCACACATCCACAATACAGGTTTTGTTCAAATAAAACATGATTGAGATATATATAGGTGTATATGTATGTGTGTATGTGTGTGTGTATCACAGAGCTGTGTATTTTCTGCTCAGCTATATGAATGTCAGCAGCAGTACTGGCCAGGTAAAGCACTACTACACTATTTTCTGCTCAGCTATATGAATGTCAGAGCAGCAGTACTGGCCAGGTAAAGCACTACTACAGTGTAGCATCATGTATCTGACAATGGGTTTGAGTGTGACAGATGCTTAATAATTCATATGAAGTTTAACACAAATTTCTACCACCTCCCACACTGCTCTCCCAGCAGTTTAGGAGTATTTACTTAAATCTCTGGGTTTGAGGAGCTGATAAAAGAAGTTGTATCCAGACCTTTGAATCTCAGGGACTACTGAGGGGTCTTTGTTCCTTTCATGTGTCTCTTGCTTTTTGAGACCATCTATGTTTTTAGCATCTAGACATTCTGAGGCAGGATAGTGCAAATAGCAGAAATGCAGATAATACAAAAGGTATGTAAGTTTGATTGTAAGAACAGTATATTCACCTTCAGGAGAGTTTAAACAGCTGGCTGGCAAAGCTAAGCATGACGCAAGCATCGCATGCAGTGCAGCTGGGGCAATGGGGAAATGCAAAGTCTGGTTAATTCACAATGCAGATATTCCACCCACGGGGAACAGGAGTTGGTTATTTTCTAAATATATAAATCTACATCATAGTTCTGTTTGGAATTCTTACCCTTACTGTACCCAGTTGGTCTGCTTCAGTCTTGTGCCTCTTTGGAGGATCAGTGATAAAGGTGCTGCTCTATGTCCTATGCCTTCATGTTTTTGCATGTGCTGGTAAATACTTGTTCACATATCAGTGAAGTTCCTGTGCTCAAAACCATGGGAGGCTGATACAAAGTGAAGACCATTGTCTAGTTTATCTTTCCAACCCTGTAAGGTGTCGTGGCTAGTTTGATAGACAGTGGGGAGCTGATGAAACTGTGTGAAATTTTATATCTGAGCTTCTTTAGGTTTTATTTGTTTAAATCTAAGCTTGATGTATAGTTTCATTAATCCCTTGAATTCAACTTTCAAACAGTTGAAGGCCACTTCACACAGTGGAGAGCTAGTTCATTTGGTAGAGAGGAAGTAGTTTCTAGACTTACCTTTCCAGAAAAGAGGGAAAAGGTTTGAATTGTGCTAAATCTATGAAACCTAAGATACAGGGCTTCTTTGCACTTCACATGGCATGTGCTGTTCTTTCATTCCATTTGTGCATTTCTCTTTCTTACAGAGTTATTAGATCAAGTGTATATTCTTTAGGCACATAGCATTCAGGGTAGTTTGTATGCAGGTGCAAGATGCAGGGTCTAACTGCTTGGAGACCACCTTTTCTGTCATTTCTTTCATTTCTTCCCAAACTAAAATGTGCATATTTTATTCAGGTGGTCCATATTTTGAGTTCAAGAAGTGGTATGAGGTGGTAAAACAGTCCTTGGATGTGGAGCAAAAGAAATTGGATGAAGAAAGAGCCAAGTAAGAGGTTTTTAAGTACTTCTTTTTTAAGGTAGACAGTTCTGTGTGAACTCCTGATCCCTACAGAAATAAAAAAAAGTTAGAAATTTGCTCCACATATCCATCCACCAAGCTTGAGTGAATAGAATGATTAAATCACTGTCTTAATTTTCTATTTACACTCATAATGTTTATCCAGGTTATTAATTAAATGCTCACTTTCTGTGAAGAATAGCTTATACAGCTGAACAATTAACTGATTACAGTAGATCCAGGCTAACGTGCCTTGGTTTGCCTACTCAGAAAAAGATCCCATAGATATGTTGGAGGGGCAGTGGCTTTTAATAGCACTAACCATTAGATTATTTTGATTTTGATTTAAAACTCTATCAGTATTTGTAATAAATTATTATTCTTTTATTCATTTGCTCCAGCTTTCTATTTGTTAATAATTCTTATGTCTCTTACTGGTAGGTATCTGTGGAGATGTGAAAAGCCATTGTTTTACTCAGTCAAGAATAAACCTAAAGTGCTAAAGAGAAGACGTGAGTAAACTTTGCTTCTTCCCAGCAATACAGAAATCTGCTCCAACTTTTCCCATCATAGAAAGTCTTCAGCCCTGGCTGATAACATTTACATCTTAAAATATTTTGTCTCTTCTCTTTCATCTCTGGGTACAATTAATGTAGTACGATTTTACAACCTGTGGCTGGAATTTTTCAAACACGCACAACTGAAACTGCCTTTACCAGTCTTCTTAACAATCTATGAACCACAATGAACCACATTTCAGAATGAGTGCTCTGTCCTCATCTTGTCTAATTTACCAGCTGCCTTTATATCACTGTTCCTTTTGAGTTGTTGTTGGTCTTTCATAGCTTTCCTGTCTGTTTCCTTGTTTACTTTCCGTATGCTTTGGTATGAATATCCCAGTATGTCCTTTGGTAGATCTTGCATGTCCCTCTTCTCTCCCACTCCTTCTTGCAGCCTACTACAGACAGCAAGGAAGGCTTTACTTGAGCAGCCAGCTCAAGTCAGAATGCAGGTACAGCTCTATTTTAGTAGCTCTGGAAGTACTTGTGAGAAGTTTCTGGGGTTTATGTTGACATAAAAGTACAGAAACAAAAGAACAAAACCCCACTTGTCCATAGAAATAAAGAAAACCAGAATTTTATTTGGCCAAATTAGTTCTGGAGTTCTTCATTCTACATTTTATACTATCCAGAAAACAGCAGGTATTTGGAGAGGGATATTAAATGTGGCAAGTGGTATTTTTCCTTTTATATGCTCTTTCAGTTTCTGGAAGTGACTGGTTCAGGGACTTCTAAATAAGTTGTATAATCCTATTTGGTTTGAATTACGCATGTTGGATTTCTCCTTCAGGAATGCGGTGAGGGTTTTTTTAAGTACTTACTCTTCAAAATTTGGTTGGGGTGATCCTGCAGTCAAGTCACGTCCCATGGAAAACCATGTTTAGATTTATTTATTTCAAGCTGATTATTTACTCAGATGCCCTTTAATTCCTGCATTTATAGGAAAAGAGTTTCCTCTTCTGGCTCTGCTTCTCTTGTAGCTAGAAGAGGACCACTTAGATTACAGAACTTTATCATAGTGTTGTGAGCAGGAATACCACATAATTGTAACTGGGCAGGATTTTTCTTAAAACAAATCTACCATAGTAGAGACAGTGCTCTAGAACGCTTATGTGCTAGGTGCAGATTTTCAGAAACCTTCCTAAACCTTTGGTTTTCATCACAGATTTTAGTGTCCTCTTGAAAGAGACTTTGCAGTCCTTGGATTACTTTAGGAGGGGTTTTTTTTTCTGGCTTTTTTTTTTTTTCGATATATGAATGAGTTTATTTAAATAGAAGTCATAAAAGGAAGTTAAAGCTCCAACAGTGTTTTTTAACCTGCATTTTATCCTATGGAAACAAGGCATAGGCAGTCAATAGAGTGTGTGCTGGTTTATCATGATACCTTCTTTCCCTTCTCAGCCTCAGTAACTTAGGGAAGTTTGTCGTTCATTCACTAGCAGTGGGCAAACATGGAGTGAGGATTTTTTGTTGTTTTTTTCTTTTCCAGTTGAAATCTGCACCGTGAAAAGCTTAACCTTGAATCCATGTGTGTATGAATGTGCTTTCTATCAGCATAAAAATCCCAGCAGTATCAAATGGGTTTTACAGGTTTTACTGGCAGGATTGTTTTAGAGTGCCCCACTACTAATATCATTAGGTATGAAAGACATGGAATTTTGAATTATGTTTCAAAATGTTTCACTAAAACCTGTAAAGAGGGTGGCAGAGAGAACACAGAGAGTTCCAAGATTTCTCAGTCTTTCACACAGATGTTTAAAGAAAAAACAAAAGAAATTTTAAAAGCACAAATACCCCATTTTCTTCGTTTTAATCACCTCTAAACCTCAGGATTTTGATACTTAATACTTTTGCGTTTGTTTGTTTTGTTTCTCTTTGCACAGAAATGGTTGTGAACTTACAAAATCAGTTTGGCAAGCTGTCTGGTTCAGTGCGACGTGCTGAAAAGCCAAATCCTTCAAGTTTTCAGTTAAATTGGTCTGAAGAAAACACAGATGGGAGTTGTTTTCACGGGCATAGCCTGAAGGGAGTTTTGCAAGAAAAATGTGGTTTACTGACAGCCATGAACCCTGACTATTGGCTGTGTACAGTTAAACTATGTAATGAGAAGTAAGTGTTCACATTTTTGCTAAATACATTTTGGAAAGTTCTCCTGAAAGTAAAGTCTCATACATATATTTTTGCAAATGATAAATACAGTGTGTGGGCACAGCTATGTGTTCACATACAGTTACAGTCATTTATAGAAAGGGGTGTGTGAGGAATGGATAGGCTCAGACTGTGAGTAGACAAATTGTAACATGGAAAGTGATCGAAGTGAGTTTATGAGACAAGAGGAGATGAGACAAAATCAACAACAAAATCAACATGGCTAGAGTAGATACAAATACTCCGCTTCATAGTGTTTCATAAAAAAGCTTTGTTTTTGTTGTGATGCAACTCCAGAGAATGGGAAAACAGTCCCTGGCCTCTCCTCCCTGGCCTCTAAAAAAGCACAGAAAGTTAATTTTCTAAATCACTGTACTGACTTTGTGATGGCCTTAATCACAATGGCTTCTGGATCATATGCCAGACTTTGGTTCTGCCACTGGTTGTATTGGGAAACCCTAATCCAGAAGAGGAATGTACTGGTGAATATCAGTGAAAAAGATCAACTCTGTAGCTGGCTTGGATTCTCTTGAATTTCTCATGTGGGCAATTGGAAGGTGATTTTTTTGGAAAGGAGGTTGGGTTACATTCATGTGAATTGAGATTTCATTTGTCTGTTGAACAACATGTGAAGTCTTCATCTGGTATATAATTTGAAATGGCATTCAGAGATCAGTAGCCCCAATACTGTCCTGATTTTTCAAACATTAAATTCCCCTTGAAAATAACTGGGTTTTACAAGTATGCAGTCTTTTCTGTCTTTCTGTGGATTTATTTGCTTATCTTTATTTTCCTTTTCACATTATTTTTCACATACCCACCGTGACAGAAATGGGTTGGAATAATGTAAGCACAGTGTTACATTACAAGAGCTTTGGTTCTGTGGATTCATTCTTTTGTATGAATAAGAACCTTTTTTTTTTTTTTTTTTTTTTAAGGGAGTAAAGGTAATAATCCTTTTACCACAGATTTGCGTAAATCTTATGTGCACATTGAATGAGTGGATATTTTGGTGTATGTTTGTGCGAATAATCTTCCATGCAAAGCTGTTTTTAAGCCTACATTTTCATATGTAATGTATTAAAATGTTAATGGCGAACTGTCATAGTCTTCATGAAACAAGATTTGAATTTAAATTCTTACCAGTTAAATTTCCCATTATATCATTTGCAATGCAAGTAATTAATTATACAACTGGCACTTACTTAACATTGGAAAACAACATCTACTCCCGCAGATATGAGGGTTTATCGTCTGTGTATGTAGAATAGAACTAAAAACAATCTTACAAATTCTTTCTCTAAAAATCAGCGTGGTCTAACTGGACTGCTGAAATGCTTTAATCCTGGGACTAAAGTGTGATTACAATGTCAGCAGAGCTGAGATAAGTCAAATGGTTGGTGAAATGCTTTTGCATTTTATTGTAAAACTGTTTTAAACTGGATTCTAAACTGATTTGCTGTGGAAGTCTGTATATGACAGGAGTTGTACTCAGTGTTTGTAAATGTCTTTTCCAGCCTAAAGGACTGTAGGATTCTATACGTGATGAGGTGTGTGAAAAATTTTGTAATGCTTTTGGGGGATGTGAGGTAGAGCAGAGGATGGGATGTATGGCATGAGAGACCTAGTTCCAGATTCCAATGTGCCAGACTTCGGGAGGCTTTGAACAGACTGTGCTCCCTGAAGTGCAGCTTGCCTGGCACTCAGGATGGGTCTGGCTGTTCCTCCAGTTTGAGGTAAAATGTAAATGTTTGCTGGGCCAGAGGGAGTGAGCAAATGACTTTATAGTCTAGTAATTAGCACACTCACCCGTAAATTGGGACAGACAGATCCCAGTTGTTGTTCCGGTGAATATTTAAGAGAGCTGCTCTGAATCAGATACAGGGAACATTTTAAACTGCTTCTCCACATCCCAAGGCAATACCTAGTAAGTTAGAAGTATAGGATTTATAGGTGAATAGCACCTGAACCCTCATATCAATGTACAGTGTTTTTATTTAAAAATTGAAACTTTATAGTATTTTAAACCGAATTTGAGGCTTACCCAGAACAGGGTATTTTTCCAACCTAACTTGCCGAACTTAATGTTTACACAGCTATCTCTGCAGCTCGTCCTCTGTGTCATCTTTTGTTTGGTCTGACACTTGTTACCAGCAAGTCTAGTCTGCTATTTTCATTATATACTTCATCAATAAAATCACCTCATCATTTTCATTAACATTTTCACCATGAAAGCTACAAAATAATTAAGCAGAAGGCTGCTACAGCACTAATTACTTTCTGTTGACCTTGTCAGTGTTTGCCCCAATGTTTCCTGTGTTACTCCATTGACTTAACTTAGCTTTTCTCTCTTGTCTCTAGACACGTAATTTGTATTTAGCACACAAAGGCGATGGACAATAAATGAATGGGTTGTTATCCCATGACATAGAGTCAGGAAGATGAGAGGGGAACCCTATGGAGAGAGAAGAATGGAGTAAAGAGCCTGAGGTGTCTGAATTGGATAGTCTTAGAAATTTTAAAAATAGGATGAGGTAGTCATTTTAATACATTGCGACATTTGCTAAAAGCTGGAAGAACAAACAGTGATTCCATTTAGTCCTGAAAGGCAAAGAACGTATTCTTTGCCTGTTTGAGTAAGATCCTGGTTCATAGTGCAAGAAGCTATAGTGGCTTTTCCTTCTTAGTGCGTTTGCACCAGCTCTGAAGATGTCTTGGTCCAGTCCTCTACTTCAGGGTTTTGCAGGAGTGGATCACTTCACAGAATCAACACTGTAAACTAGAATCATGATTTATGCTGTTGGAAAAATGTAGTTTGCCTCTGACTACAGTTAAAAATATAAATGCCAGCTAAATACTAAATGCACTTGTAATTTAGGGCTTTTATTTTCTCCCCATTTCTTTTCAGATTGTGTGGTCATCTGGCTCATTACAGAGAAGTGGAGTTTCCCCAGAGTTACCATTTTGTACTAGGGTTATTCGCCTTTCTTCTGAGGATTCAGCCCTCTTATATCCATGATGAGGTGTGTATGATAGAGCACAAACTTTTTAATAAAAAACTCTATAAAAAACTAAAATACAACACAGTCCTAAGGAAGTAAAAAAGGCCTAAAAACCCCAGTATTAAACCCATGGGTTGGATCCCAAACCATGGTATTACATGTAAACTTATACTGATTCTTTTGTCTCATGAACATTTTTTATTAAGATAGTAGTGCTGAGATCTACTACTGTACTACAGTTTCAGTGTCATTTTATCTATAATTTAGGTCACTGATACTGGGAAAGGAAACTGCCAAGGAAACTGTTAATCACCATTTATTTCATTAATTTGCATCAGAGCCAACAGGAAGCTGTGAAATTACCTTTTTTTTAGGGCATAATTGTACATACTTCGAGTGTACTGGACATGACATTAGCATCTAATTACATTGTGAGATTTTGCAATTAAAATGCCTATTTTTTTTTACCTACCATTGTATGACAATAAATATATTTTGAGAAAATAATGTTTATTTTTAAATACAACGTTAAATAAAAGAAGCAGTTGGTTGATGTTTACATTGCAGTGAGTTTTTCTTTATTATTTCTAAACAGACGTTCCAGTTGTTCTGGAACAATTCCGGCACTGTTTTCTACATTTCCTTGCATCCTGTATGTTTCCCAGTCTCTTGTTATGCCTAGACCTCTCATTCAGGTTGACACCTTTCAGGTCCACGTTCCACTTCAGGAACTTACTTGCATACTTTTGTACCTCGTGCAAAATCTGATCCTATTTCTTGTGCAGCAGTAACTGCCAGGTCCTCCTGTTGTTCTTCTTTTGCAAGGCTGCTGTTAAAGCCTTGAATTTCTTCTGACCACTTTATAACCCAGCATCTTCAGCAGTTGGTGCCCTGGCCGTTGCATGAGTTTCTCATGCTCAATCTTATTTATGCACCAGGTTTATATACTGTCCCAGACAACATGTAAATGAAGTGTGGTAGGGTGCTGCCACTACATGAAAGACACCATAACATATACATACATATGTTGAACTGAGATGCTGTGTAGATATCCAGATAAATAGTGCTGCTTTCAGCTGAAAGAAATCCATCATTTCCAACCATCAGTACCGAGTACAGAATTTGCCAAATCTGTTTGATCAAAACTAAAACCAACAGCTATTCTAAGCATTATTATAACTAAGAAAAATGGTGCCTGCAGACTTGACAAAGAGTAATGACTTCCTCCCTGAGCAAGGGCTTTGGTGAGATGTAATCTGGGAGGGTAATCAGTTCAGCAAGTAGATTATAAAGGGTTTAAAATCCATTGCAGTTCAATCCATGAAATTGTTTAAAAATTGGGAACAGGTAAATGATAGTAGAGGTGATGCACTGCCCTGCCTGTCTGGAGCAAGTGATAAAGGGGTATTTCAAATACAGGTAGGGCAGGCAGGACTATTAAAGGTGAGTTTTAATAGTTACATGGAAATACTGGCAAACCAGGAGGCTTTGCTGGCTCAGTAGAGGCAGGAGGTCTGATTTTGGTCCGTGTCCTGATTTTGGGTGACACAAAAGACACGGGGTGAGAGTTTTTACTTTTTCAGGTATTTTAATTAGTTATTGTAGCACAGGGATTTAGAACAGTGGTCCTATAATGTGACTATCAAACAGATGAGAAGGTATAGTTTTAGCCATACAGAGCTAAACTGTGCTTGATGTGGGAAGAGGAAAGAGTAGACTGCATTATTACTTGGTGTATGTGTTAAGAGATTTTGTAAGTGGGCACAGTTTAGTATGTCTAAATCTATTGCCACGCTGTGCTAGATACCTCAGACTTCTGGTGAGGTGTGTCTGAACTGATGTTTACATTAATGGACTTGGAACATACCAGTTTAAATCTCTTGTGTCTAGTGTTTGTGTTTTAAAATTAGCCATTACCTACTATGTTTGACCTCACCTGAATGAATTACTAATATTTGTAAGTATTTGATAAAATTATTCTTTGTACTTTTCTAGATGAGTATTTGTATCAGTTAAAAATCCACAGAAATGTAATAGACTGTCACTCTTTTCAACACCACTGGCTCAAACGACTGAAAGCGTCTCATTCTTTTTACTGCAATATCTGTTAGAGTTTTGAATTAACTATCTAAAAGACACCTTGGTATACATAAAGGATTAATTTAATTCAGAAGCCTTTATTTGAAAGACTTACGCACTTAATTATAGGTACAGCTTTCTTTTAAAACTACTGTAGTAGTAAAATCTGAGCTTCATAAATTAAAAATACTGTGTTCATTGTTACATTGTTACAAACGTAAGAAAGCTCACTTAGATGTTAGACTAAATTAAGGCTGTACTTTAATAAACTGGTATAAAGCTTGCAGTTAATCATCAAGAGCCATGTGCCTTCTGGACACACAGGCTAAGAGTCAGATTTAAAATAAAGGGTGTGCCCCAAAAATGCTTTATGTTAGTTCTATCCAGTTTAATCAATCGCCACTTGTGTTGGAGTAATGGTGTTTAAGAAGCTGACGAGCCGCAGGAGTGCTTTATCTGCAGTGAAGTTGTAGTTGAGCTCTGCTGGGACAGCTGCTCCGAATGCAGTTAGTACAGCCCGGAGGCGGAGGCGCGCCGCGGAACAGACAGCTGCCGGCGTAGCTGAAGGGCAGGGTGTCTGCGCAGCCCAGCACTTCCAATCACCTCCTCTCTCGGCTTGGAAATTACAGCTCCTTTATGTAACTATTTGCTGAAAGCGTCCAGGTAAAGCTCAGCGACTTTTTTTTACTTACTCCTGTGGAAATTTCGAGTAAAAGAGGCTCTCCTTGTTTAGTTTCTTACTCTAAAATTTGAATGACAGTTCTTAAGTATATAGATAAAGGCAAGTGGGGGTTTTAAGAATAAACTTTTAAAACAGTATATACTGAGAAAACTTAATTAATTATTAACTTAGACAATAGCGAATCAGTTATTCTAAGACCTTTTGCCTTCTAAAGTGAATTTAGTCTTTTTCCTAGTCTATGTGTTAGGATAAAAGTGTGTTTAAATGGGCAAAAGTAACCTTGCTTTATGAATTCTCCTAAATGCAGCCTTTCTGTTGTTTTGGTGGAGAAATACGACAGATGTCTCATTTTCTTTTGAAAGGCACAGCGTTCAGCAGAATTGGTATTTCACCTTTACTAGTTTTTCACTACCTCAGTGTGTCTGTGTTCTGAGTATCAACTTAGTCTCAGTCAAACACATTTTTCTTTTCAAAGGTTTTACTGTTGTCCAGACATGAAGGAGAGGTGTTTGACTTACATAGAGTTAAGGCCGTGAACGTGATTTAACCAGACAATGAGAATCAGCAAAGCCCAATGCCTGTAACAAATGCTAATCTAATTTATTTGCCATAGTGTATTGCATGGGCTTCACTACAATTACATCTTTTTTAACCCATTTTTAGCACAACCGCTGAAACAATTGGGTGTAGAAGATTTAGGAAAGCTTCATGGAGTATTGTAGGCAAGGCAGTGAGTATCTTACTTTCTCATAACTTCTTGAAATCTCAAAAATCCCTTCCTCAAATGACTTTTCTCCCGTTTTGGACAAATAAGACTTCTGCTTGTTCTGAATAAAACATTAATTCAGGATATTGTAGTAAGTTGTCAAGAGGATGTTGCAGTGCTGGGAGCAAAAGAGCCAGGATCCATGGGGCTTTTGGGACAGGTGAAGTCTGAAAATGTTAAATCCCCAAATAACGTATCTGTCCCTTAGCTCACTGTCCTTTCCCCATGTCAGCTCAGCTTGAGTAAGTTTTATTCTTCACAGGCAGAGAAAAGTCGGGATAACTCTGTGTAATTAATCTTCTCCTTTGATCCAAAATGGAATGGGCTTCCCAGCACATATGGTTGTACATTTTTCCTGGCTGAGCATGTTAGTGTGTGGGTTGGTTACAGCAGTGTCTCTCACTGCACTTGTCCTTGTGCTAAATGCAGGATGCTTGCTTTCCAGCATCTCCTCCACAGTTACTGGTCCTGTTGCTCCTCATGTGTGAAGCTCTTTGTTCATGGCCAGGTTAGATGAGGGGGAGCATAAAGGGCATGCCAAGACGTGGAAACAGGCATATGTGAAAGATCTCTCACTGCTCCTTTTGCTAGGATGCTGCTGAAATGGTGAGCAAGAGTGAGTAAGGATTACCAGAACAGAGAAGGAAGCTGGTGTCCTCACATGAAGTGATTGCTGCCCTTGTACAACTGCAGCATTTCCAGAGCCAGAACACGCCTCCCTCATCCTTGGCATCTACACTTTGCCTCCAGCAGTACATCAGGTGGTTTTAGAAGAAAATACAAGCACTTTCTTGCGGTAATCTCATACAGCTGCTCTCTGTTGTAGAAGTATTCTGTGTCTGCTTGTAGACCACCCCATTGTCTCAGCAGTGGCTTTGCTCACTGGCTGGGGACCCC
>NW_008240221.1:4558537-4562000 GCF_000691975.1 Corvus brachyrhynchos
CGGGCGGCAGCCCCTGCCATTGCCTCGTGACAGTGCCACCAAGCATGTTCAGTGCCTATGTTGTGATCCTGGAGTGCTTCTGTCCTGCTGTGTTGATACAAAATTGTTGCAAACCATTGTTTCCTGAACTGAGACCCGGGGCATTCATAACTCCCGACCGAGCAGCTGCATGGCTTCCATGCTGTGGAGCAGAGTGGGTTGGGCAGGGAACCATGGGCAGTAAAGGACCTGCACATGCTGTTTTCTGATTACACCAGTGTGGGCCTGTGTGGCAGGACCTATGGACACAGCAGTCAGTCCCAGAGGAAGCACAAAATTGAGCAGAGATGATAAATGCTCAGTGAAACTGGATGACATGATAAAGATTTTTTCATCAATAAAATTTTAGGTTTCAGGCTGACTTTTTTTTTGATATATAGGCTACTGCAAAATTGGTGAATTTATATTGTAGTAAATTCAGAGTGTCCTCAGTCAGGCTGATGGAACTGCATCTCTTGACCCTGAATAGTCTTGTGTCCTTTCAACAGTATCTACATTATCTTTAGGGATAAATAAAGAATCAAAAGGGGAATCTTTAAAGAATGTTTGCAATATTGCATATAGGGATACGACTGAAGTGGAAAGCAAACTGTTTCTTTGTTCTATATTTCGGACATTGTGCTTTCATTTATTACTTTACCTTTTCCCCCCAGCTTTTTCCATCTCTTTCTTTGAAGGCATTTCCAGCTTCTTTTTCCAATGTCACTTGTCTATTTCTTTCCACTGTGCCTTCTTTCACCTCAGTTTCCACTGAGTTTGTGAAAACTCTGGGCTTTTCTTTTTCTTTTTTTCTTTTTTTAGTTCTTTGATACCTTCAGGCTTGTTCTGCAGGGGTCAGTGATCAGCTTTGGGCTCACTTTTCCAGGTCTATCCGTAGCAACCACAGGCCTATTGGCAGAGAAGGAAAGCTCGCCTGGTCTGCTGTGTAATGAAGAGCGTAGGAGCTTCATTGCTCTTTACATTCAACTCTGCAGCCTAGGTGTTGTATCTTAGGGGCTCCGATTAAGCAAAAAGTATCTTGTTTTGACTCCCTGTCGTGTTTTGTGAAATCAAAAGTACTGCCACAAACCTGATGCAACTTGTTTGTTTATTACACAGGTGTGAATGACCAGAGCATGTAGCTGATAATTATCAGGTATGAGATTTTAAACCCATATTTGTTAGGTAAGTCATAACAGTAGCTAATTCTTGTCCAGAATAAATCCCAGTTTCCCTAGACAGTGATGTTAAAAGACAGACTGGAAAGAGGGGCAAGCATGACGGGACATTGCTCTGCTCAATGGGTGCCAATGGTGTATATGTGTGGTGGGGTTCCTTGCATGTTTTGAGTGGGATTCATTTGAAAGGAAACAAATGCGTGAAGAGGGGAAGGAGAATGCTGAAAGAAGGACTGAGGCAGAGGGAAAGGTTAAGGGAAGGGCATGAGAGGTGGAGGAGAGCAGTGAGTTTGAGGTGAAAGGGCTGAGTGAGGGAAGAAGTTGAAGGGAAGGCCAGTCAGCACAGGGCAAGGGAAGTCCTGCCAGAGCACTGCCCCACCAGGCTGGCGTGGCTTTATGCCCCAGCCAAAGCTCTGTTAAATCCCTTTGTGTTTCTTGCTTGATTTTACTTGGTGGTGATGCAACCCAGTTAGTGACATCACATAAATACACCTACAGGTGGTGTTGCAGAGTCTAGATTGTGACCGGCAGATTAGTCGGCGGTGTCACAATCCGGTGTTTATATCATTGTCCCCTGAATGTGGAAGCGATTGCTATGGCGATAACCAAGTTTTCATCAGTGTATCAGGCTGTTAAGAAAAGGCATCACCTTTGCAGAGACAAACAGCTTTGAGTTATTTGGAATGAAATAATGGTAAACTCGAATTAAGTGGAAATACCAAGCGTGGCACAACACCAAGATTTTAGCAATTGGGTTCAATATAAACATGTGACTTAACTCCTCCAGCACATCCCGCATCTGGGTCACCTATGGCTACAGGGCAGTATTATATTTTATTGTTAATGAAAAGTGTGCACCTGTGCTGAAAAGCAGCGATCGCATCTGCACATCCCAGGATTCTATGAAGAGAAGCAGGGAGCATGAGGAGGGAATGATACCCCAGGAAGTTAGAAGTCCTTCCCAGTACTTGTGATTTTGAGCTGGTTTTGTAATTTGTATCGGAAACAAAGCAAGTTATACTTGTTTGGAAAAATGTAACTTTCCAATATCTTAATCAGATGACAGTATTTTTTTCATATGTGAGATCAGATAAGAAATTTCTTCTATGTAATCTTGAATTAGAATTTAAAGATGGGTTCGACATACAGAATATTTTTTACTGCATGTCATAAAGAACAATTTACATCGGTTAATTTCAGGTTGTAGAGCAAGATCCTACTTCAGTATTGGTATTTATCTTTTGCCATCCTAATGGTAATGTTTGCAGATCCAAACAGAGCATTTTGTTTCTAGAACACTAATTGTAATCCAGTCAGAGGATATTAAGCAACTTCCAGGATTAGACCCTTAGTTAAAGTTTGTCTTCTTCAGTTTCATATTTCCTTCGGTTGGCTGGTTGAATTGTCCTTCTATAATTTTGCATTGGAGTATATCCTGTACAAATAGGGAAGAGATTTTGACCTAGAAGGAGAGACCTCTTATTAGTGAGCATACTTTTAAATTACAGTAGCTATCTGACAGATCTTGACATATGATAGATAGCACTGTTGCTATATGGGTTTGATTCAACTTGTTACTTAGACAAGCAACCTCCCACCCTTATTTCTCAAGGAGAAACTGAAGATCTTTCTGATTTAACTTCATGCATGCCACTTTGGATAAATCTGATGTGTTTGTGATGTTGCTGCTGCTGTTACCCTGGAGCATTTTGATGCAGTTTCAGCACTAACTGCATTGTAAATGTCCCCTGCTCTCCAAACCCGGGTTCGTCTACGAGGCACTGAACGACACATGGATCTGCTGCTCTTCAGCAGCTGGTGCAGTGCTTGTGCAAATTCACAGAACCAATTAGGTTGGAAAAGACCTCTGAGATCATCGAGTCTAACTTATGACCGAACACCGTGTCAACTAGACCAGAGCACTGAGTGCCACATCCCGCCTTTTCCTAAAAACCGCCAGGACAAGGAGTCCACTGCGTGACTGGGTATCCCATTTCAATGTCTAATCGCTCTTTCTGCGAAGGAATTCCTTCTAATGCCCAACCTAAACCTTCCGCGGCGCAGCTGAAGACTATAATAAAGACAATTCATGTGATTGTGGTGAGTTTAGATTTTCCTAAAAGTGGGTGTAGTACATGAAAAAGAAATAAAGTCATATGGGATGGGAGAGAGAGAGAAGGGAATGCCATTTGTAGCGCGAAGAGGGTTCCAGTGCGCTCCCCGCGCACAGCAGCTCCCGGGCCTTTCCCTCGCTCGCCCGGGGGCTC
>NW_008240221.1:4562766-4587114 GCF_000691975.1 Corvus brachyrhynchos
GTAGCCGAAACTGCGTGCTGAAAGAGTTAAACTGAACTCGTATGTATTTTGTATCTTCGTGGTGTTGAATACGAGACTTCGCCTTCAAGCGGATGCCAGGCTGTGTTTGAGGACTCGGCTCTGTTGCTGCTCTTGTCACTGTGTCACTTGTCACGGCTCACGGCGGCCGAGGACACTTAAGTGTCAGAAAAGGCGGTAACTCTGAAGTGATTTAATTTCAAGAACCGATTATAAAATTTCTATATTTTGAATGATCGGTGACTCAAATGCACTCATTTTCTAGGGAATGCGTAGGATTTTAAACCCGAGTTCTTGTTTCAATGTGCCACTTTCTAAGAAGAGGACTCCAATGCAGCAGCTCACCAACTCATGCCTATGTTTAGGATTTTTCATAGGCGTGTTTATTTCCAATGACACTTAGTGGATGAGGCCGTAGCAATTTGGGTACATGCACTTTGCTTTTCTGGCACGGAGATGCCAGTGACAGAAATCCTCCGTGCTGCCTCAGCATTAGAGGTGTGCTCTGTGCAGGAGCAGGCACAGCACGGCTGGGCAGCTCTGAACGTCGCCAGGTAAATTGCAGGGTGAGGGACAGGACGGCTGGTGCTGGATCAGCGAATTACAGAGGAATAGTTTCTGTGGTCTGAGCACAGAACGTCTTAGGCTGAGGAAGCCTCACAGGCAAAGATAGAGTTTCTGCTTTTTGTAGTATTCCTCTGCTTCCACTGTGGTCACGTAGAAAGTAAAATCGGGAAATTGTTAGAACTGCTGTATGAAACTTATTTTCTGCCTCTGCTGGATGTCTACTACTCTGTGAGCAGATCAGCATGCCAGTTATCTTCTAAAACGCAGGAAAAAACATATGTTAGCCTTCTCTTATTAATATAGTCTCATTTTCCTGAAAGAAGCTGTAGTTCTCCGAAAGGAGTGAGTTCCTGCCAAACACTGCACTTTTCTTGATAATTTTGCAGATAACTTTTTCTGTGCTGTTTTAGGTGGGTGGGTTACCTGTAGGGCAATATGCATTGAATTTGGGTGTTTCAAAGACAAAGAAATAACACAAAAATAGGTAGGTTTTGCATTTGCTAGGCTTTTGGTTAGTTGCTGCTTTTGTTCTCAGTATTTTTGGTTCTCTGATGATTTTCTCTTCCCTTGTGAGTATTGTGTTGGTGGAGGGAATCAGCTTAGTGGTCTTGTGAGTTCCAGCAAGGCTGACTTAGCCCTTCAGCTTGGCAGAGATGGATCGAGGGAATTGCACCCAGGTTACTTCAGTTGCATTTTTTTTAATGACTGAGTTTAACTGGAGGATTTTCCCACTTGCTATGGATATTTGAGGTTTCTTTTATCACATTGTATAAGAACAAGAGCTTGTACCATGTTCCTAAAGAAAATTCTGCTTTGTCTTCTGTGGGTCCCTTCACTTTGATTAGAAAGTAGTTGTCCTCAATACCAGAGGTATCTGCGTTTGGGCATCTGTGTCAGTGTGTACACAAATACGTATAAAGACCTAAGGAGAGGGCTTGGTGCAAGAACTTGTCTCTTGTCGTTTTTGTTTGCTCTTCTTCCAGCTACATAATACTGATTTATAGCCACGAAGTGCTCTTATAAGTCCTGGAAACTCCCACTTGCTTTCAGTGCCTTCAGCTCAGCCGAGCTGTCCGATGGCAGCTCAGTGGGGTGACTTGTGTAACTGATAAAGCATCAAATGCGTAATTTGCTTTGCAATCTTTTTGGTAGAAGGTGGTGATAAATGTAGGATACTGCTAAGCTGATTATAGTGATTAAAGTATTTCACAACTTTCTATTTCACAACTTTTTGTATTTGTAGTATATTTCAGTCTCTGAATGTATCTGGGTAAATAGATGAAAAGAGTAATTCCCTACTAGGAAAAGGGTGTGAAGGTGGTGGGCAACTGCTTTTTGTGGGGTTTTCAGTTTTAAATAATTACTTTTTTATTTTAAACAATTGCAAATTCACTAAAAATGTCAAGTTTGGGATTATTAAGGAAAATAAAAAGGCCTCCCCTTCTCCCCCAGCCCATCTGCAGTAAACTAATGTTAAACTTCCCTGGAAATAAAACTGAACTGGTTTAAAAGTCAGATTTAAGCATTAGCTTGAGCTGACTTAAAAAATGAAGCATATGTTTTACCAATAGAACCAAAAAAATATTAAGTTGTCTAGTCTGGCAGGACAACATTTTCTACATGTCTTGCTTTTGTCTGTGGGCAGAATGTCCAAGTCATTTTGGAGTTTGTTTGTTCCCAGCAATCTCCAAATGTTCAGGGTAAATATAATTTTTTATGTATACTATAACATAAAGGGAATAACTCAGATTTTTCCTTTTTCTTCGCTCATCTGAGTGTGTTTCAAACTAGTGTGGTGGATTATTTCAACAGTAACTAGGCAGTAAGTGTTTTTTTTCCCTTGTCAGAAAAAAACAGTGCCAAATTGATTTGAATTCCCCTTTACCAATTTCCCTATGTCATCTGTAACTAATCAGTAGCTTCTAGGTGGTGTTTTTAGGTGTATTCTGAGAGTGAAGACACTTGAAAGCATGGGAGAAAAGAGATGTTTCATTAATGCACATTTTCTAGTTCCCCATAGGAACTGGATCATGTTGTAGCTTGGCGTTATTTCCTAGGATGTGCTGGAGGCTTCCTAGGTGGTTTGGCTAGTAAGTGTGTAACTCTTTTTGGGTTGGACTCAGAGCATGAGCAGGTCGGTTGTGCTCTTACATGGCTTTGCCTTTTTGTATAGGTTGGTGTAATCCATCTGAGTTTGGTCAAATTAATCCTGATTTACGCTGAGCATGAGTGAGATCAGAACTAAGTTTCTGGGCTTTTTGTGTTGACTAATCCTTGCAGTACACTGAATCAGAATATGAACCCCATGAAACCCGGGCAGCTAATTTTGAAAAACTTTAGGAATGTTTCTCATGTATTCTAACAGGTGGCTTTTTTTTATTTCTTCTTTTTTTATGATTCAAGTAAAAGACCCGTGTTGGTTCTTCAGAATGACTCTCTCTACTCTCAGAGACGTCCTTACACCAATGAAGATGAGGCCTGGAAAACTTTTCTTGAAAATCCCCTCACAGCAGCTACCAAAGCTATGATGAGCATCAATGGGGATGAAGACAGTGCAGCTGCCCTCGGACTGCTCTATGATTATTACAAGGTAGATTGGCGTGGGTTTGCTCTGGCAGCCAGCAGAGCTCATGTTCCACCTGTTGAAAAGGTGTCATTTGCTAGAGGATTTTACAGAAGCTGTGAACAGATCACAAGGACTTTAAGCTATGTGGGTTTTAAATGGAAAAAACCCTATATCTCTCTTTCTGAAAATTTATTTTTAGCTCAGTAAAATAAGATCCCCTAGATCTTGATGTAAAAGTTAAGTATCACTTTTCTACTTTGCAACTTGAGTAGCACTTTTTCTGTTGACCCCAGTTTTTGCAAGAGGCAGTATGTTATAGACATAGTCATAAAGAATGACGCTTTAGGACCACATCCCTGTCTGAATATGAATCTACATGGAGAAAGAAACTCCTCTTCTTTTGCTCACATGATCCCTATTCTGGTGGACCATTGGCTTTTGCTGGTGCTTTGTTGTGTTACTTCAGTCTCAGCTAATATTAAGGTATAATTACAGGTTTTTGTTGGTATGTGGGACAGAAGTGTCCATCTGAAAGAGTTGCTGTCTGTATCCCTCTAACCCTCAGTGAGTTTCAACTGCTGTAATCTGTTAATCCTTTGACAGCAGTGATTTTCTTCCCCAGCATTCATGGTCTGTTCAGAGACATGTGCCTTCCTAGATCCTCACAGCTGAAGTGAGCAGTCAGAGAACATTCTGGTGTGCATGGGGTGCATTTTGCTGAGCTTTGTTTCCCAAATACCAAAAGTATAAGCCAGGGTAGTTATCTCCAGCCAGGTCAGTGGAGACCAGCAGGCATTTCCAGGCAGGGAGGGGTCCTGCTTGTGCTGAGATGCCTGTGTTATGGTGGCCTGGCTCACTGGGTGGAGATGCCTGTTTTTGCTTTGCTGAGCATGCAGGAAGGCCAGGAGGCTGACTTGGCTCTCCTGCCTGGCACTTTGGCTTGTGTCTTTTAACAGTAGTGAGTGCAGTTGACAACCTCAGTTATGTTCTTCAAGCACGAGGAGAGATTGCATGGTGCAGACAAAATCCTTGTCTGCCCTTTTAAGAGTTGAACATGTCTTGCACATCAAAATGTTCTTGTAATGCTTAGTATGGAGATTAACACTCCACACACACGACAAAATGCCACAGACTCACTGATGTGGATGTTATTCAGCTAGTTTTGTGAGAAAACTTCCTTTGTTCTTGTGCTTGCTATGCTTTTGGGAAAAAAAAGGAAACAACAACATACTTTCACCAGAACAATTTTAATCCACAAAATCAATTTTGATTTCTAAACCTGTAGATTACAAAAAGAACGTTGATGTTGATCCTTCATGCTTGGCAAAGCAGAAGGGATTTGCTGTACATTAATGCCTAATTCAAGGTTTCCTCTTATGTTTGAGTATCAGTGGGTGTACGGAAAAAATCGGTGGAAGAACAGGTATGCTGCACACTTGTGTAAAGCAAAATGACTGGAAGTTGAAAGATTTATTGAGGGCTGTTATGGAGTAATGTTATAGAGCAATGATGTCAAGGCATTTCTAATACACCCCCTCTGCATATTAAAGGCAGCTGATGAGATCGCCTTCCTATAAAAAAAGCCAAAATGGTAAAACCAAACAGCTTTTGTTTCCTTCCATTTGACTACTGGGCTTGCTCAACTGTGGTTAATAAGGCCTTATAAGAAACAAAACTGATAAAAATTTGTTTGGGAGTGTTGACCAAATGCAGCTTGGAAAACTCTTGTTTTTCAGTGACTAGTCAGTGTTGGCCTCCCAGCAGTCTCCAAGTAGAGGTTCTCCAGATTTTGCTGGTTACTGTGGGAAGTCTAACAATTCCAGTGTTTCTGAGGATTCCAGGTTATGTGTAAGAACAAGGACATAGTTTTCAGTTGGGGCTGTAGAGAAGAACTCTGTTTGTGCAGGGGTGCCCTCACCCTTCATGTTCGTGCTGAAGTGGCAGTTCCCTACCTTGGATCCAGGCTGGCAAATGGAGGCAGGATCTGAACAGGTTTTGATGAAGGAAAGTGGTAGGAGTTCACTCCTCCATACATACACCAGAAGGTGTTTGCTTTGCTCATTCAGGAGGTGTGATGAGGGTTACAAAAGTCCTGAGCCCCACATGTGGGTTGGCAGGAGAGCTTGTGTGGCCTTGCTGCGTGGCTGAGGGGACCTGAGCACCACGGGCTTGTGCCAGTAACTGCGAGAGTGGTTTGGGTTGCTGGGGTGTTGATTATGTGCTCCATGCAAGAAGCTGAGCCACTATAGCTCCCAGAGTTCACCTTCTCCTGTGTGCCTTGGCCTTGCAGCACAGCCAGGAAAATGGCATTTGTGTGGGCAAGGTGACTCGTTGGATCGATGCTGTGTTTTCAGGGCAAATCCTGTCTGTGGCATAAAGTACAAGGAACAATACTGAGCTGTCTTAAATCCAGAGTGCTGGTTACATTCTATTGGTAAAAGGTTTAGTATGGTCTGGGCCAGTGTGTTGCATGTGGCCACGCACAAATATGAGCTGTAGTCTCTCAATGTGCTGATTGGATCTGGGCCTCCCCAAATCCCCTGGTCACTGAGGAGGAAGGAGAGCCTCAAGTGGTCTTAGAGGTAATGACCTAGAGAGCACGTGTGCTTGGGGAAGTGGCTGTGGAGCAGCATCCTTTCTCAAGCTTTGAGTTCATCCAGCAAGCTGAACTCTGCCAGCCTGCAGAGGAGAGAACCTGCGCTGCCAGCAAACCTTGGGAAATCTCCTCTTGGTCCTACTCACCCCAGTACTGGTGCTCCAGCCATGGATGGATGGTTTTCTGCACTGGTTTTCTCGCCACCTGTTGCTAGCAGGAGCCCAGGGCTAGCACAGGTGGCTGAGTTGGCTCCATGGGGATCCACAAGGCATCTCCTGGGGTCAGCCTGGCATCCCAAAGCCATGTGAACATGGGTTAAGCTGCAATGCAAATAATGACTGGCATCAAAAGCAATGCTTCCTTAATTTGACCAGATTTTAAGAAGCTATTTTTTTTTGTATAGGAGGAAGAATTGAATTATAGTATGTTTTAAATTTCCCAGGTTCCAAGGGAGAGGAGATCTTCAACAGCTAAACCGGAGGTAGAACATGCTGAGCAAGACCATAGCAAAAGGTATTCTTTTTCGTTATTGCTTCTCTGTTTCCTCCCTTCCCTCCTAGACTATCAAAGCTGCTGAAAGAAAGTAACTTGCTGCACTGTGGTGATGTGCTGGAAGAGAGAAATTGTTAGCTTTTACTCTATGCCTCAGATTCCTGCGTTGCCCCAGGAACAGGATGGAGATTGGACCATAGTGTGGAGAGTTGAGGCTCAAACTGCTGCTCTTTGCTGTCCATCTACTTTTAGTGTGCTAATGTCATACAGCCAGCCTAGCAAAAGCTGCTTTCTAACATTAGGCATGGCCTGGTAGCACAGGCACCCCTTCTCCAGGCTGCAGAGGTCACTGGTGACCCTTTTCATTTTTCATGCAGTTGCTTCAGTTGCTCTCTGCTGATTTTTGTTTTCAGGTACCAGCAGCATTGCTGTTTCATGCATGGGCCAGTTGGGGAGGACTTCAAAGTGTTTGTGATTGGGTTTTGTATTGTTTGGGGACTTTCTTTGTATCCTTTGGAACTTCTATCTTTCTTCCCCTTCCTGCCTTCCCTCTCTTGTGCCTCGCAAGCAGATGATACTGATTAAGTGAATGTTACAAATGTGAGGTTCACTCAAGTCAGGCTTCCACTCCTACCATCCTCTTCCTTTGGACAGACTAGAGTGCTTTAAGGACCTGAGGTGAGGTTTGTCATCTGGCTGAGCTGATTGAATGACTTGTTGTTGAGAAGAGCAGGCTGCTTCCCAGCTGTGTATTCCCACTGCTCCTCTTGAACCAGATTGGGTCTCACACTGACCCATCACCAAACAGGGAAAGAAAAGGTGGCTAGTTTTCTGCCAGCCAAGCAAGCTGAACTTGCTCACCAAGGAGACAGGGGAGCATCAGAATTGGTGCAAAGGAGAGAGCAGGACCACTTAGTGGGGAGGGAGAAAGGGAGGGCAGGCTGACTTAGTGGCTACTAGCTATGAGGTCAGCTCAGCCACAGATCTCAGTGTTGTCCTGGCAGAAATTAGTGTGGTGGGGTGGAGAGCGGCAAGTTATGCAAACCACTCCCAGGAGTCGTGGTGTGTATTTTCTTGGAGGGTTGTGAATGAAAAGAGGGGTGTAATTTCCTTATTAGTGCTTCCCGGGTGGTGCACAGTCCTAGGGCAGAGGAGCAGCAACCTTGCTGTCAGTCCTTCTCCCTCTGCCAAAGAGCAACTTTGTGGAGCCTGAGTGTGCCAGTGTGTGGTGGGAAGTGCTTAGTTTTGGACTGCTGTTTTCCAAGCAGTGAGGATCTGGGCTGCGAACCCTCACCCTTTGCTCCAGGGTAATTCATCTCCAAGGTGGCATGGTTAGCAGTGGGTGAGGAGTTTTGGGAGTTTTTTAAATGAGTTTCTCAGCTTTTCAGGTTAGGATTGAGCTATTCTGCACAAGGAGGAGAGTTGGTGTCAGTTGTCCTTGTCCAAAAGGCTGAAAAGTTTTTCTAACTCTTGTTTAATGGTAAAATAAAATGTGTGATTTATGCATGGCTTCTTTTTTCCCCTTTAAGGAACAGCATCCCAAATGTGACGGAACAGTCACTCATTTCTGCCGGAGAAAACAGAGTCCAGGTTCTGAAAAATGTGCCTTTCAATATTGTCCTTCCACACACCCCCCAGATGGGCATGGACAAGCGAGGCCACCTCACAACCCCTGACACAACGGTCACCGTTTCAATTGCCACGATGCCCACCCATTCTATCAAAACGGAGACACAGCCCCATGGCTTTGCCGTGGGCATCCCGCCAACCGTGTACCACCCCGAGCCCCCCGAGCGGGTGGTGGTCTTCGACAGGAGCCTCAATCCCGACCAGTTCAGTTCCAACACCCAGCCCCAAAACTCCCAGAGGCGAACGCCAGACTCCACCTTCTCGGAGACTTTCAAGGAGGGTGTGCAAGAGGTACCAAGAGAGGCAGTTGCTCTGTGTGTGTGTGTGTGTGTGTGTGTGTGTGTCTCGATCTGGATGGAGAGATCCGGTTCCATCTTTAACTGTTCTTGTTACATGAGCCAGAAATCTGTTCAGAGTGGCTTAGAAACAGAAGACTTTCTCAGAAAGGTGCATAATTAAAACTTGGTAAATAAAACCTTCACAACATGAAATCATTATCAAAAGCAAATGACTAATCTTACTAGTGACAGAGGCTTTGGCTTGCAGAGTGTGGAAATAGTTCTCTTGATCCACAGAGCCAGGTTTTGCAAGAGTTCAGCACTCTGTGGTGCCTTTGCAGGTACCAAACTGAGGTGACTGACTGTAAGCTTCCTTACTGCCAGTTTCTAGGTGTGGTGTTTCAGTGGAGAACAGTTGGATTATGTAGGGCCCTTGAGTGAGAAAATATGTGGATTTTGTTTTATGATACCAACTGAAAATAGCCTAACCATGTTTTGATTTTTAAGCCAAACCTCAAGGAGCTGTGTAGCTATGCCCTTTGAGATTTGGGAAAGCATTAAAATTTTGCCTTAAGCTGACTTGGAAGGTTTACAAGATATTGTGCATAGTTGATACCCAAAAGTTTTGGATTAAAACACTGTTCAAGTGTCCTGTTTGTTCAAATCAAAAATCAGTTGTTATCTGGTGAACAATTTGCCTGACAGAAGTTCCGTGGTAAGAAGTATCTATTTAATACTGACTTTCCTTGTTGCTGCAGTATTAATTGTTGTTTTGTCTACCCCAGGTTTTCTTTCCTACTGAACTCAATCTCCGAATGGCCAACATGAATTCAGAAGATTATGTTTTTGACAGCATTTCTGGGTAATGCTTTAAGGCCCCCATTTGCCCATATCCTCCTACTCTCTTTAAGTTGGCCATGAGCAAGCAGTACAACTCACGCCATTTTGCACTGAGTCACAGTTGAATTTTGGAGGAGGGGAGGCTCTGGATCTCAAACATACAATTATGTCTTCTCATTTGAATTTCACAGTTGAAAACTGTATCTTTAAAGAAAACAAATACTTTAAGGAAAACTACCTGCGGGGTTGGAAATACCACCCAGCTTCAGTTATTGTCCTTGCACCAAATCCATGTCCCATGGGAATGTGCAGTGCTGTCTGTGAGTGGTCTGGGAGTTTGCTTCCAGCTGTGCCCCCTCCCTCATCTGCTTGTCTTACTCTCAATCTGCTGGAAATCTACAGCAGAAATAGGAGAAATAAAACTCATCTGTACTCCAGAGGAGGGGAGTGAATTCATTGTTTGATAGTTGCAGTTGACCAAGAGGGTGATGGCCACTGAGTAGCTTATTAGCTTGTGAATTTAATTAAATCTGTAAAGATACTTTTCTGTTCCCTGAGAGCAGCTTGCTGCTCTCAGCCTGAACAGGGACCTTCCAGTGTTGCCTGCTGATGTATTTTAGGATTTAGCTTGCCAAGAACTTCTCTTAAATGTTCATTCATGAAGGAAATGGTTGAAAAAGGGGCTCATCCTGTTTTCCAACTTCCTTGCCTGTTGATGGCTTAATGAGTCAACTAACGACTTTGGAATTTCTCCAAATTAAACGTGGAACATTTAATCAGCTTTCCAGGAAAATGCCTTAGCAATCACTACCCTTTTCACTCTATAGGAATAACTTTGAATACACTCTGGAAGCCTCCAAGTCCCTCCGACAGAAGCCTGGGGACAGCACAATGACTTACCTGAATAAAGGTCAATTTTACCCAATCACGCTGAAGGAAGTCAGCAGCAGTGAAGGAATCCATCACCCCATCAGTAAAGTCCGAGTGAGTGGCAGCACTTGTGGTTTCTTGGGAGGAGGGTGTGTACAATGGTAACCTTAAACTCTCCCGAAGTGCAGTAATCTAGACCAGAGCATCAGCACAAAGGCCAGCTTACCCGCGCTCTTACGTCAGTGTTCGTTCCTTTGCTGTCCACCTACTGCCAGACCAACCCATCCTGGCTCAGACTGTTAAGAAGTGGTGTCAGCACTTGTGTAAAGATGATGCAACACCTGGAATGAGATCCTTGAATTCTAGTTAGGAGAGGAGTTCTGCTCATCTCTGTTTATGATCCAGAAAGTGCTGTTGTCTGCCTTCCTGTTTGGCAGCGGTGTGCTGGTATACTGTAGTGCCTCAAGTAGAAAAGCCTAAAGCTCCAAAACAAATGTACTCTCTGGCCTTTTCTCTTTTTCTCTTTCACCTTTTTGTTGGTTTTGTTTTGTTTTTTTTTTTTTCTTAGTCTTTTCCTCTCTCCTTTCAGAGTGTCATTATGGTTGTGTTTGCTGAAGACAAAACAAGGGAAGATCAGCTCAGGCACTGGAAATATTGGCACTCAAGACAGCACACAGCCAAACAAAGATGCATTGATATAGGTAAAGAACACTCTCATTGCTGATGTCAAACTTCAGACCTAATTCCTTGGCAAGCTTTGGCTTCCTCCTAAAGCTTTGTTATTTTAAGGAACTTCTGGATCACTCTCTGTTATTCACAGCTTTGCTGAAAGCCCAGAGACAGTTTGTGATTGCTTGGAGCTAATGCTATAGTTTTTAGGACACCTTAAAGAAGCTGATTTTTGGGAGGATTTTGATTGGTGGGGTTTAGGGTTTTGTATTGGGAGATCAACAGCCCCCTCCAAACAACAGGGTTTTTTTTAATATCCTGGTGCTTGTAGCTAAATCACAGCTTGTAGTCCCAGTGGCTGTCCTAAATATTGTGTTTCTTCAAAGGACAAGATCCTCGTAGAAATACCTCAAGACTAATGATCCACCTTCCCACAGCTTTGCTCACAACTGGTCTTTGGTACATGTGAAAAAAAGAAAACACTGCAAATTTCCACTTGCCTCCAGACAAGGCTGAGGCTGGCTGGGTTCCAGCCCTCTCTGGCTGAAGGCTGGGTTGTACTCCTCGTCCCTTCCTTCTGTGAATCAAAGCAGGGATTAATCACCTGGCACTTAAAGCAGACGCGCATGCAAATCTTTGTTTGTTATTGAAGGAGTTTTATTGAGAGCTTATGTCCTTGCCATGCAGGGTAGAGTTTCCCCTACATAGCAGGTTAAGGCATAGAACACCTGATATTTAGGATGTCTGGCTTTTTCGCTGAAGTTTCTAGTTTAAAATTTTTGCAAGTCCCATTTTGCTCCTTTGTCCTGTTTGTTGAGGATTTTTTTTGTGTGTGAGAACCATTTCTAGCCTCTTTAATGATCCATTCCTAAGTACAGTTCAGCTTTTCTTGCCCTCAAGGGGCTGCTGAAGAGTTACAGTTTCTGGCTGCTTCATGTGATTAAGGACTCAGGTGATATCTCCTCTTTGTCTCCCTCATGAATCCTTCTTTCTAACAGCTGACTACAAGGAGAGCTTCAACACCATCAGTAACATTGAGGAGATTGCATACAACGCCATATCCTTCACCTGGGACATCAATGAGGAAGCGAAGGTATGTGACCACGATTATATTTCCTGTCCTTTCAGCCGATTCAGGGGCTGGGGGAAGGGAAGGGTGTGTGGCCTACCTGGTGATTAGCATGTAACAAGTTTGTTTACACTCTTACATTAGGCAAAACCTTCTGGCTATTTCTTAAGAGGGTTTGCATGTGCAACTGGGAGAGCTTTGCAACTGCTTTAGGGTTCTTGGCAGAAGCGCCTGCCTGAGAGACAAGTACTGGCAGAAGGAAGCACTGAGCGTTTCCCGAGCAGATGGAGTGGCGCGGGAGGTGTGATGGAGCGGAGCTGGGCTTGGCACTGCGCAGCCTCCCTGAGGATCCCTGCGGGAGGCAGGGGGCAGCTGCTGGGGAGTTGAGGCTCTTGCAATGGGCTTGTCTTCCACCGAAGAGGGAACAGCTGCTGCCTCTGAGCTCCTAAAGCATGTGTTGCTTAAACCGCAGATCCCAACACCCAGTGACCTATTTCAAACTAGAGCAGCCTCCTGGTGAACTCTGTGTTGATCTTTGCGCAGAACTGTGGGCGCTTTGGTAGGTGTGTAAGTACAGGCAGCTTTGCTAGCTAGTAGCTAACTGCAGCAGATTGAGCCACTCTGGCTTCTGGAAAAGGCTTGGGCATCTTCTAGGTTCACAGAAAGCAGGTCAGAGCACGGAACCAACTCAGTTCTAAAGGCATTTCTCACTGGTTTGTTGCTGGAGTCAAAGTGAAGGAGTTTTCTTTGGAGAGTTTCATTACTGCCTGGGTTTTCTTTAAAAATTGGGAATGGTGTCCTTCTGTTTTTGGAGACTGCCTGTGCCCTTGCTAGTACTAGTAACTGGTATCAGCAAGCAGTACCAGTAGTGACCAGCATCATGGGGAAAAGTACTGATGGCTGCAGAGTGCCATGTCTGGGGAGAGCTTGGCTTGGGGGGACATGGGAACTCTCAACAAAGAACACAGGTCCTTCTTTGGAGCTGTGCATGCCATGCTTTGCAGGAGGAGCAAGGGCTGGTGTCACTGCACAGAGCTTGCTGTCACCACAAACTGTGCTCTGTCCTGTACAAGGGCTGTGGAGAAGATGTTGTGTGGGGACTGCTGTTAGAGTTCAGCTCTGTGGGAGACGTTTGGGATGCTTGGTAGACAGCAGTGAGGAGTTGTGTGTATGCTGCTGCTGAAAGTGCTGCTTTGCAGTGTGTGGGGGACTACTTGTGAGGCTGATGTTGGGTGCCAGGATTCCTTTTTCACCAGATTGACTTCAGTCAGGTTGAGAGGGCTGGCAGGGAGGGCCTTACCTGCTGGAGGATGCTAAAAAGCTGACTTGATTTCTAAAACATGAAGCACTTCACTATGTGAGCAAACAGATAATGCTTCAGAAGAGCTGTCAGAAGGAGTCAGTAAGTATTATCCTGCTGCCATAGTGAGTCAAACATTTGACAAACCCAGGAAGTTGGTGTCCACGAGGTATGCAAAGACTTAGGATTTGCACACAGAGTGGATCATGCAGACAGAACAATGCAAGTCCTCAAGGAGCTGGAAGCACTTTCTGCAGCTGCCTCTGTGCTGGCTGAGCCACTCTGCAGCAGCAGGGATGGGCCACTAACCCAGGAGCAGGGCTCACACCTGGTGCTGAGAACTTTGTGGCTGCCCCAAGGAAAAGCCGTCCCTTCCTACCAGGTGGCTGTTGCTGAATTACTCTACAGATCCCTGAATGAGTAGTTTCAGTCTATTGCCAGAAATTCAGAAATTGCCAGTAGCATCTTGAAAAGATCTAAGGGCCCTCATGGTGACAGTTCATCTCGGGGCTGAACTTGATGGGATGAAGTGATGTGGGGAGGTGTAAGAAAGACTGGTTTTGTAGCTACAGAGGCAAATTTGCTTCCAGATTCACAATCTTAGTGTGTGAGATCCATATACTGTGAGTCCTGGTTTGTATGAACTTTCAGAGTGGACTATTGATACCGAATGTGCAAGTCTTGACTCCTGGGATCAGAATCATATTAAGACAAAAATACTCTCAACTTCAGTACTTAAAAAAATGGCATTTTTAGCAAGTGCTCTGTGTGTTTGTCTGTTTAACTTCAATTTTTCCCTGAGTAGATTTGTTTTGTCAATGACTGAATTTCTCACCAGTAGAAATTCAGCAGTTCTTTCTCAACTTCTGTGATCTTATCAGGAGATGTCTGAGCCAATTTCAACAATTTTTATTGCATGGTTCATTTACCTTGTATGCTCTTGCTCTCTCTTTTTTCTTCCCTCCCTGTCCCCCACCCCCTGATAGCAGTCTTAAAGTATATGAAGAGAGCAGGGCGTAGATAGAGATGAGTTTCTGATGTTACAGAAATTCCTTCACAGTAATAAATACAGTGTTTAATATCTAATAACAGCAGAAGTGCTGCACGGACAGTATGTTTAACCAGCTAGCAAGCCTTGATTATTAGAAATTTGCTTCCTGAGCCCTGGAGTTACCTGGATCAGAGCCAGGTGATTCTTCTGGGCTTGCTGTTTCTCCCTCTTGCTTTTGCTTCCAGTGTGCTGTGGAAATGATTTATCATGTGCAGCCATGTCAAATGGGAGGTGATGAGGCTCTGTGTCTGGGATTTCTGATGTAGTTACTCATTTGGGCACGCAGGGTGTGTGTCAGATTGAAGGCAGAAATAGCATATTATCCCAAGGAGTTGCCCCTAGCAGCTCTGGGACCAGGTGCTTGCTTTCTTGGGGGGATGTACAGGAATATTGCACCTCTGCCACTGTGTCTGTTCAGGAGGGTGTCACCTGCCTGAGAGCACTTTGCGAGTGCCCTTGGGCCACTAGGGTGGTTTAGTAAACTGCACCTTTCTGGTGAAGAAATGTTCTTTTCATACAATACAAGTCATGTGCTCCTACTGTTGCAAGAAAAATTGTGTGGATTTTGCAGCTGTGGATTTGTGGAATCCACAATGGATGTTTGAGATGGCCTCAGTAACAAGTATTTCCCATTTCCCAGTTGCACTGTGCTGGGAGAGCCAAGAGCAAGGCCAGGGCTCTGGTCACTGGACACATCGAACAAGCCTGGCTCTGCACGGCTGCAGTTGTCCCACAGCTGCCTGCGTTGGTGTGCTGCTCATGAGCCCTTGGGTGTAGAAACCAGGAGTATTTCATGCATGACAGACACTTCCCACTCTGGGACCAGACTGTGTCCACGGATTTCAGAGCAAATGTGCTCCTCTCTGGCAGCTCCCCTCTGCCCTCTTCTGTTGTTTTGGGACATCACAGGAGCTGCTGGAAGCAGCTGCTTCATAGCAGAGGCTGGTTTAAGTATTCTCTGATCTTTGCAAGTGTGTGTTCAAGCTGGAAAAGGGCCCAGGATCCAAAGCCTTCTTGCTCTGAGACAGTGAAGGGAGCTGAGGGTGGGGAGGAGGGCCAGGCTTTGAAAGAGGCAAGCTGCCCTGAAGCGGTGCTGTTGAGATTTGAAGGAGAGTGAGGTCAGGGTTAAAAAGATTGTCAGGAGACACTGCAGAGTAGGGAAGCAGTGATTCAGGTGGGTTTTCAGGTGTCTGTATTAGAGGTGAGGTCTGATCCCATCACCTGACAGAGCAGGGGAGGGGAATAATTGAATGAGGAGACAATCATGCTTTGTGAGAAGAAAAGGAAAGAGGGTGAACTGGAAAATTAGTTGATGAACTGGTGAGTTGTTGAATGGGATATTTAAGAAAGCCAGTGTAGCTATTCAGTCAGCATCCTGCTTGAGTGGAAGCATGATCCAATGAGTCTGACAAGATGTGTAGCTGATACTCACTTTCATGCAACAGGTAATGCTGGAGTTAGCCTGAGGCTTGTGGAGACTTCAAACAGTTTCCCACCCCATGCTGGATGTCTGCCGTGTTGGGCAGACAGTCGAGGTGGGGTTCTTCCCCTGCAAAGAAGCTTTTAGATGTCTGAACACAAGCTCGTCATCTTCCATGTCTATGACTTCATTAGGGACAGGGTGTCTAGAGGTGGGATGCAGCTTTCTCTGGAGTTGTCTGCTTCTTCTTGTTGACTGAGCAGGCTTGGCTGTCTTTGAGGTGTGGGAATGTTAGAAGTAGGGAATAGGAATCCTTGCAGCCCTTTTTGTGTCTTTGTCCTCCATATCTCAGTCAGGAGAAGTGTTTGTAGGTTCAGGTCATGAGTTTTTGAGGCTGGGAGCCATCTCTTCCCAGGTCTGTACAACATGCCAGGCTCTCCTTTTCTTGGTTGGTACCCATTAGGGGCCTTTTAATGAAAATTGCCGCTATGTGTGTGGTTAAATGCACATTTCATACTGCTCTTCGTAATGTTGGCTGTTGTCCTGTTATCTCTGCTGTGTTACCCGTTAGTCTGTGAAGCAAATTCTGTCCCATAAGTCTGGCCTGGGGACATGGCCTGCTCTCAGGTCAGTGGCACTTGAACAATGTGGACAGATTGGTTTCCCCAGGGTTAACTGGCTTTGCCTGGATCCTGCTTTGCTCAAATCCTGTCTGAGCTCTTGCCCTGTGGAGCAGGAGTATTGGGGCCTCTTGTCTGAAAAGGGCGAGTTGTTGTCTGCACAGTGACTGCAAGAGCCTCCCTGCCCATTTCTGTAGCTCTAACAGGGCAAGGATCTGTGCTTCCCAATGGGTCCCTTCTGAAAAGTTGCATTGCTTCCAGCAGCTCCCAGAGAAGGGCCCCTATGGAGGTCTTTGGTCTGGCTTGCTTTAGGCTGGGTAATGGGACTGTAGCCAAAAATGATGTCACTGCACATTAAGGGTTCTATTGTCCTCCTACTCCTTCCTTTCCTCCAAAAAAAAAAAAAGTATTGTAAGCCAGATACTCTGTGTGAAAAGACTCTTTCTACTAAAAAGGAATACATGGTGAATGTAACAGGCATTTTGAGCTAGAGACTATCATGACAGAGCTTTTTGCTGCCTTTTCACCAAAAGGAAGATGATGTGGTATCTCTTAAGTGATGCCCTGAATGACGGAGCAATTAAACAGTGCTTTTTTTATTACTTTTACTTTTTGTCCAGGAAGAGTGGAATGGTCCTATATTATGGTAATTTGCATTTAATTTGGGATAGCCTGTCAAAATAGAACCTTACGCAATGAGGGTGGTCGTCTCGGCAGATCCTCCCACATGTTGGCTGGATTATTTTCTTTAGAGGAGTTCAGTTTTTGGAGAGGGTGGATCTCTTGCTACCACTTGAAGTGAGGCTGGGCGGTACACTACTGATTTATTTTAAGAGTTTATTCTAGCATAATCCTCCCTTGGTGTTCACTGCAGGAAGAATTTCAACTTTTTTGATTGATGAATATTGCATACATTTATATGGATGCCATTGTAATGAAGCAGCAGTCATATGCCTCATTAAAGAAGGTGTTGCCACCTTCAGCAGCATTGAGTAGGTACAGGTTTGGCTAGTTGGAAATGAAACTATGAAATGTGATGAGTCAAACATACTTGAAGGAAAGAGATTGGTATGAAGCCAAGGCTGCAGACCACAAATACTTTGAGGCACAAGTACACACAGCCTTTGGAGCAGTGACATAGGAAAGTCATAGCAAGTACTGCTTACCCTGCCTCTTAACACTGACCTCTCCCTACTCTGTCCTGGGTTTTCTGAAAAACAAGCATCTGCTGCCCTTGATTTTAAGCATTGCCCACTAGAAGCAAGTTTTCAACTCAGTATTTTTTCTGAACTTGGTGTCCCAAGGCTCTGCCATTGTCTGGTCTTGTACGAGCTCACAGGATATTTCCTAAAGCTGAAAGAAAAATCTCTTGACATTAGCTCTTCTACAGAGAAAAGTAGGAGGGTTTGTTTTATTTTCCTCTTCCCTTTTCTCTATTCCTTTTTTACCTGATGGCAGCTCTTTCTTTTCAGCCATTTTTGTGCCTTTGCAGACTTAATTCTCTGTGTTGTTTTGTCAGGTTTCGTGTTTTGTCATTGTTTTTGGAGACTTGTGATGTTCTTGTTGATGTCGGGGGGTGTATTGGGGTTTTTTTGGTGGGGGTTTGTTTGTTTGGGTTTTTTTCAACGTATTGTCACTGTTCTTGCTAAACTGTTGTTTGTACTTTCTTTCCAACCTATCTAACAAAACCTGGCCCAGCAGCTTTATCTTATCAAAGTGTGGGGTGGGAGGAAGCATCAGTACAACTGGGAACCATTATCCCCAGGTTTCCCACATGTTGCGAGCAGAGACATTGCTATATCTCCTTGCCTCAGAACAGGTTGGAATAACAATCAGCATTGCTCTTTGTGAGAAAGAATATGTATTTTCCTTTCATTACCATTCCTTTTTGTTTTGTTGATGCAGTAAACTTGCTAGGAGGATGTTCTTTATCTGGAGGTGGATCGTGTTTCCCACTTGTCATTCCTTGACGTGGTGTGGGACCCATGATGGCTTCTGTGTCAGTCACCCAAATTGGGATTGGTAGGTTTGAATGCAAACTAATTCCCCTGGGCTGCTAGCAGGATGGTCCTGCGTCTGCCTGAGTGGAGCTGGAGCGGATGCAGCCCTATCACCCATCTGCCAGACAAGCCTTTTTTGGAGTATCCGACCCCAAAGGCAGGAGGCGGCTGAGAGAGCCCACAGGTGCATGAATTGCCCAATTTTTTTATCTCTTTCCTGGCTCACCTTCTGCTGATGCAAAACCTGTGGTGCATGTGGGAGGTGAAAAAACGAATGTGAGAGCAGTAAGATTAGCCACCTCTCAGGTGATCTTACCAAAGTGTGGGTTTGGGTTTTTTTTTTCTTTTAAACACAGAAGAGTCTTCCCAGCACTGCTTTCTTAGGACATGCCTTCGTGGATGTGTGCAGGCAGACCTGTGCTTGCCCTGCCTGCACTCCAAGCTGCCTGGCTCTCGCCCAGAGCCAATCCTGGAAGCCACATAGCTACATTGGCACAAGGTAGTGCCCAGGCTGACAGCTCTGCCTCTCGAAACGGCTTGGAACTCTGCTGGTGTACTTCATAAGGCTTTTGGACTGGAGATGTTTTGCATCCAGCCAGCTTGCAGCATAGATGAGAGACATGGGGACAAATTGTTAGAAAAGACTCATTTTTATGTTTCTCTTTGATGTTTGTATTTGTCCAAGCCTTTAAAGAAACCATATGATTTCAGCTATCAGCATTGAAATTGCAAACTTTGAGCTTCTGGTTAATTTTTCATTACAGGAGGGGAAGATACTGCCTTTGTGTCAGGAAAATGGTCTCTAGACCCACTAGAATCCCTTTGCCTACTGTATGTTGGGCATAACATTGGAACTATTTAGCGAAGGTCAGGAAAAGTAGTATCCAGCTTCATTCCCTGGAAAGAAGCTCATTGCAGTTTAACCTGTGTCTGGTTGTTGTGTTGTAGGCTCCAAACTCTGTATTCTGTACAAACGCAGTAATCCAACATCAAAAACATCCTGACAATTTGTTGAGTATAACATAGACTGAATATAACACAGCCTGGAACTTCTCCTGTGAAGACAGGCTGAAGAGTTGGGGTTGTACAGCCTGGAGAAGAGATGGCTCTGGAGAGACCTTAGAACACCTTCCAGTACCTAAAGGAGCCCTAAAAAAAAGCTGCAGTGGGACATTTTCAAGGGCTTATAATGATATAGAACAAGGGTGAATGGCTTCAAACCGACAGATTTCGATCAGGTATTAGGAGGAAATTCTTCACTGTGAGGGTGCTGAGGCTGCCCAGAGAAGCTGTGGATGCCTCATCTCTGGAAGTGTTTAAATAGATGATCTTTAAGGTCCTTTCCAACCCGAACTATTCTGTGGTTAAAATGAGAGGCTTTTGCCTCCTAGTGTGAGAAAAGAGCTGAAGTTTTTATCTGAATTCTCAATATAGAATGAAATATCCAATGGACTTGGATTGTTGAGTAAGGTCTTAATCCTTTGGGCACAGAAATATAAAGGAGCATAAATAGGAGGAGATAATACCATTTACCTGCCTTCTCTTGAAATGAAATAAATATGGAGCAAGGTGATCAGCCTGGAAAAGTCCATGTCTGCCTGTGTAGGGCCTTATCCAGAAGGATGTACAAGGTAGCCCGGTAGTGTTACCCATGCCTGTGTTTGCTGTGACTGGTCGGAGTTCTTGGTGTGCTAACATGAGTTGCTCCCTGTTTCTTGTGGCAGCCCTGGGTGCCATGGGTGAGTACCTACACTGCTCCTTTCCAACTGGGCTTTGCACTAGGGCAGATGAGCCTGCACAAGGTGACATTTCATTTAAAGCTGCTGCATATGTAGCCTTTGGACTCATCAGAATTGCCAGTGCTTTTGTGTGACAAAAGAGTACAGCGTCCAAGATAAACTGCGGAGAAGAGATCTGGGTATGCAAGCCTTCATTTAAAAAAGGCATCTTTCATCTTGCTGACAGAGAGGTTCCTGCAGCACTTTGATTGCCCTTTAATTATGTCTGTTTTTCCTGGTTTGTTTGAAAGGCAGATCTTGTTAGAAAAAGGTGCTGTGTGGAAAGAACTTGGCTGTTTCTGCTGCCCTTCCTTGAGGGCACATGGCAGAGCTGTCGGATTAATTTTTTTTTTCTGTGTTATTAAAATGGAAGATTGTTTCTCGTGGATTTGAATGTAGGCACGATGTGTTCCTCCCACCTTAGGTGAGGAGGGGCATGAGGGGTTGGATGGTTAAAGCAGACTGAGAAGTCATGAGGTCTGACTTCTTCCCACGCTAACTTTCCAGCAGGATCCCAGAGGAGGTGCTTTAATCCTTCTACCTTCAGTCTTTTGTTGTGTGCAGCTGGGCTGCCCCAGAAGGCTGTAAGAAACCCAGCATGGTGTTGGGGAAAGGAGGCTCTAGAGTGCTGGGGCGAATGCCAAGTGTGGGGGTTAGCAGTTTGTAGCAGCTCACAGTTTTCATGCTGTTTGATTTTGTCTGAGATGCCACTATTGTGGAGCCATTTGCCTCGATGCGTATCTCAGCTTTTGTTAACAAGAGTTAGAAAAAGCATGGAAAAAATCAACAGGAAAAAAAAAAAGGAAAATAAAGCCTGTCTTTGGTTGGAGAGAAAAGCCTAGATATATGATAGCCTAGATACATATGTAGTCAAATAGCCTGGACGTATGTAGTCAAATATAGACTAAAGGCTCAACTGCCAAGCAAGCAAAATAACTTGAGAACAGGTTTCTAATCCCTTTAGAAATCTCAGTTTTAAAGAAAATCTCCGTAACTTTTGAGGGCTTGGCTCACGTTTGTAAGTGCCCAGGCTTGACAGTGCTCTATTTTTAAGTGCTGTCTTTATGTTGAATCTTGGGAGGTGAGATGAAAATGTTTTTTTTAAAAGTAACAACAAATCTTAATATAGCTGAGAATGCGGAACTGCCCTTAGAAAAACAGGTTGGACACATGAAAAGGAATCTTGCTCAGCAGGCTAAAGATGCAGAGCAACTTCTGTGGTTCGTTTTTCTTTCTTCTGGCAATTCTGGGGTGGGGATGTAGCTGACGCAGTAATGTGGCCTTACATTTCATTTCTAATGTAAGTCAGATATTCCTGTACATAAAGAACCTGGCTGAAACTGTTTTAGCCCAAACTGGAAAAGCTGTTTGTTAGATTCTGGTTTGTGAAACTTGAGGCAACCTGAAGTTGCTCAAAAAGAGGAGTTACAGGATGGGTAGGGAGAAGTAGATCTCTTTTTGAACTGAAATGGTTTAGTGCAAGCAGGAGAAGACAGGCTGGCTCTCTGTTGCTTCAGAGATGTGATTAGGTTTTAGTTGTCATCTCCTGCCTAGAGTCCTGAAGATTTAAATGGCATGAAAATGAAGTCAGCTGCTTAAAGCCAAAGCTAATCAAATGAGGAGACTCTAAAGTAGGGGGATAATCTTTGTCATCTGACAGGCAATGCTAAATTCCCATGGGATACCTGTGCAGCTCTGCTGTAGTAACATGTCTGTTGTGCTGAGACCAGCTCTTCTGCCTTCAGCCCAGTGGGCTTTGTGTGGCTGGTAAGCCATAAAAACTGAAAACATTGACCTGAAGTCTCAGAAGAGAAGTGGCACCATGTGCTAGAGAACTGGTGACTGATGCTGCACATTGAATCTTCTGGTGTCCAGTGGTGTGAAACTCATTTGAGGGATTTCACAGAAATTTCGAGGTGGCGGTGGACCTGCTGAGGTGGCTGCTTGGGCATATTTTTCTTAAGGAATGCAGTCATTTTTTCATACAGAAATGAGTTGTGTGAATATTCAGTGTAGGTATATTTCAAATTAAAATTTAAACTGTAAAAATATGCAAACAGCAGAGTTGAGGGTCTTTTAAAAAACAAAACCCCTGCTCAGGGAATGCAATTATTCAGGCTGTGCATACATCTGATTACCAAGCTCCCAAACTGGTGAGAGCAGCTCTTCAAACTCCTTGAAGCTTTCCCCCGGGGTGTGCCAGCGCTGCAGGCAAAATGCCCTTGTAAAGCCAAAGGTAGCAAGCAAAAAGGGAAGCGGGGTGGATAAAAGCACTCAAAGCCATCCTTTGGGTTAGTCTGGGGAAGACTGCAAACAGCTTATTTTAAAATAATTTTCCTGACTGTGATTTGACATGTATTTAATGCTTTCAGAAGTAGTTGTTGTGGAACAACACAGGTTTGGGATGCTGGGACACAGGCTGGAGGGTGAGCAGACATTGAGCACCAGCACACCTTGCGTCCTGCGTGTCTTCCTAGCTTGAGGCCCCGCAGAGGCAGCAGCGCAGGTCGGGGGCTGGGGCTCTGCTGATGTGCTGTGCTGGCCTGGGTTGGGTGGTGTTTCACACGTTCCGTGTCCCTTGGCACAGCAGGACTTGCTGGGGACATTGGAATCTCTGGGATGGTGTGTGCACGCCGAGCTACTGCGCTGCCCTCCCGGGGCACAGAGGCTGCAGGAAGCTGCATGTGAACCTTCAATATTCAGACCAGTCATTACAACAGGAGTCCCTCACCTGCACTATTCTTCCTCCCTGCCCCGAGTTTTTATACAGCTGTGTTATGCATGGCTGGGAACAAACAGTGGTTATAAACTATCACCAGATCAGGGTTTTACATTTCCATTTCCCATCGTTGTTAAAACTGGTGAAGGATGCTGCAGAACCTGTGTGAAGAGGACCTCGAGCACTTAGCAAAGCCAAAGCCTGTAACCTTTCTTTAGTCTGTGTGAGCCCCTGCAGCTCCGGGAGGTGGCACCAGCTCACAGCTGAGACTCGAGTGGTGCTGGTGGAAGCACCGCAGTAAGTGAGCGATCGGGTCCTGGGACGGTCCTCCTGCAAAATCGCTGCGAAGGTGCTTCTTTTTTTTAAGCAGTGAGTTCCCAGCCTTTATTCTTCAGGCAGAGAGGAGAGGAGCTGTTGCAGGTCTTGGTGGCTCGTAAATTCCTTGTAATTAATCCTTACAGCTTCTGAGATGTGCCAGTAATGTGTCTGTAGAAAAGCCTAGCACACTGCAAGCCCATTATCTAGATACAAAGTACTCTGGTCTATCTGCTCATATCCACTTAAGGACAGTTCTTCTTTCTGTTAAGCAGCATTGGACTTGTTCTCTGGTTGTCTGTAATTTGTGGTTTTGAGAGGGTTTTTTTGTTGTTTTTTCAGGCAGTTATGGAAATGAAATTAGATATGTTCAGAAATGCAATTAATTTTCCCTGTAATTAATTTTTTATAAGAATAATAGAAATGTTTCTCTTGCTCCTACCATCTGAATGTTAACAGGATATTGCAGGTCTTCCTAAGGAATATTCACAGTAGTGTTCAACTTAGTGTAAAGCCCAGAAACCTTCACTGGAATAATGGTGCTATTTCTGTGTTTAAAGATTACATGTTGCCTAATAATTTTTTAGAAGCTTTTAATAACCTTAAGAAAAAAACAACCAAAAAACCCTCAACCAAGTAGTTTCAAGCATAAGCTGTGCTCATGTAAAATTCATGGAAAGATTTGTTTTAACATGCCCGAAGTAACATGAATTTTTGGAAACATGGTCGTGTTCTTACCAAGATGATAATAAACACTGAGCAGTGAGGATTGAGTGTATTTTTGCTAAGAGTTTGATGGCGACATTTGAGAGTTCTTGGGTGGAAAAATGGGTGGAGTCTTACTAAAGTTTGGAGAGTTTGTTGAAATCTGTTTTGGACAAAGTGGCTTTGTCCCCTCTAATAGCTTATATAAAGACGTAAAAATGTTATATTGCTTCCTGGGGATTTTACCTGATGTCTCAGAAGAAACAAGGTGCTGCTTGTAGTGGCAAGGGCCAGCATTTGGGCCTTAGCACTCCCTGAGTATCACTTGCTCAGTGGTCAGCCAGGATTCTGTGTGTCACTACTGACAGCTGCTGCTTTCCTCTTCTGCAGGTTTTCATTTCTGTGAACTGCCTCAGCACAGATTTTTCCTCTCAGAAGGGAGTTAAAGGCCTGCCCCTGAATCTTCAGATTGACACTTACAGCTACAATAACAGGAGTAACAAACCTGTCCACAGAGCCTACTGCCAAATTAAAGTCTTCTGCGACAAGGTAAGGTTGGGTCAATGTGCCAATGACTGTTTTGGAAAGTCTGCTCAATGGCTTAGCAGGTTTTTTTGGGTTTTTTTCCCAAATTGTGTCACTTGCTATTTTGGCTCATTGAAAAGTCCTGTGTTTAGCCTTTGCAAGGAAAAAATTTCAACCCCTTCTATTTGGCTCATAGATGTAATGATGACCTCAAATAGATTTGCTGCTCTCAAAATGCTGGAGTGCTAAGTGTTCCTAAGCATTGACTTTAGAGAAAGGTCAGTCAGTGGCAGACTGACAGTGGGAAGAGCCTTCAGCAGG
>NW_008240221.1:4587197-4614054 GCF_000691975.1 Corvus brachyrhynchos
ATCATTGCCATTGACTGGAGCAAGTGCAGGCTTGTCTTTTTGCCCAAGCTCTGTTGTGTTGTTCCTTTTAAATTTCTTCATGTGTTCATGCTGCATTTGTTATAAAAAAACCCCGAACTAGTAATTTGCAGACCTTGTGAACAAAAGATGTACTGCTGTGAGATACAGCAGCAAAGAAAAAGCCTATTTACAAGCTGGATGGGTGCTGTAATTTGACTGCTCTGCCTAATGCATTTAGCACACAGAATTAATGCCTTTCCCAAAGCCACTGTTCAACAGAAGCTGTGAAAGAAACAGCAGAAGCTGCACTGAAAGCAGCTGTAAAAATTTAACTGAGTTTGCAGAGAAAGGAAATTTCCCAGTCTTCATAACCTGTTCCTGTCTGAGCAGTCTTTTGAAAGTCCAGGGCAAGTAATGTGTAATGTTATTTCCAGAGAGACCAAGATTGTTGTAGGCTGTGATAAATGCTTCCTGGACTTCCCCAGTCCTTTTGATTTTTGTGAACCATGTTGACTTCCTATTTGCTGATAACCCTGCTTGATTTGGACCTCTCATTCTTTGAATCCTGACTCCATCTTCATAGGGCGGACTCTTACAGGTGATACCTCAAATGCCTGTCTGTGCAGCCGCAGGGCTGAGGCAGGCCTGTAACCCCCCTCTCCAGTCCTGTGCTGGCTTTGCCCTGGTCACACACTGTGTAGTCTTGCCTGGTGTTCCCCAGGACACCAACACAAGGATTCTTGTGCACCGTTGTTCTGTCTCTGCTTACCCCCAAAATACATGGTGCCCTCTGCACTGTGCCCCTGCTGCAGCATTCCATTAACTCATCCTGCCACATTCTGTTGTCCATCTATAGGCTTTTAAATAGGTCCCTGTGCCTTCCTGCATGCCTGGGAGAGCTGCCTGTAGCTGCTGCTGTTGAGATACTTTCTGCAAAGAATTTACAGGGACTTAGCAAAGGCTCTCCAGAGCCATCTTAAAGACTTGCCAGTAAGCCTAAGAGGCTTGGGTCTCATGAGCTTTCTTCAGGCCTTTATTTTTCCTTCTTTTTCTCTATTCTTTTTCCTGCTTCAAGATGAGATTGAGGCAAGTGTATCATCTGAAGTTTTTTCACCAAAGTAATCTGGGAGTCTTGTGTGCTATCAACCTGTATTCTCTGCAATACAGAGAGCACAGACTTGCTGCAGGGTAGAGGGGGATCTTTTACTCCTAAATTGTCCAGTCAATTACTGACACAATACTAAAATGACTGACAGGCTTGTGCCACTGCTAGTAAGACAAGTTGGTTAATAAAATGGCAGATGTGTAGTCAGCACATAGACTCCAATGGCTTCCTTCAAGCTATGGCAGAAATTTCAGCAAATCTAGTAATACAGTAATGCCAGTGCATTTTTTATTTCCATTTGGGATTTTGACTTACTCTCCTGCTTTATTCTTCCAGATACTTTGCAAATTGTACCTGAATTAAAAGAGGAGGGAAGAAAGGAAGGAGAAACGTAAAGCAAAATCAGAACAGGATAATAAAAAATAGAACTGAATCTCCAAGTACCTTCCTTTCACCCTTCTCTTCTTTCCAGGTTCAACTTCACTCCCTAATTATCCCCCTGCACTGCTGCAAGGGAAGAGGGAGATGGGGAATGGGGGCTGTGGTCAGTTCACTACACATCTCTGATGCTCCTTTCTCCTCAGGGGGAGGGCTCCTCACACCCTTTCCAGGCTTCAGCATGGGGTCCCTCCCATGGAAGACAGTTCCCACAAACTTCTTCAACATGAATCCTTCCCACAGGCTATGTTTCTTCACAAACTGCTTCAGTGGGGGTCCCTTCCATGGGGTGCAGTCCTTCAGGAACAGGCTGCTCCAGTGTTGGTGCCCCACAGGGCCACAAGTCCTGCCAGAACCCTGCTCCAGCACAGACTTCCCACAGAATCACAGCTTCCTTTGGGTATCCACCTGCTCTGGTGTGGGGCCTTCCACAGGCTGCAGGTGGATCTCTGCTGCACCATGTGCCTCCATGGGCTGCAGGGGCACAGCTGTGTCACCGTGAGCTGTACCACAGGCTGCAGGGGAATCTCTGCTCCAGTGCCTGGCTTCCCCCTTCTGCACTGACCTTGGAATCTGCAGAGCTTTTTCTTTCATGTATTCTCACTTCAGTTCTGACTGTTGCTGCAGAACATTTTTTCCCTTTCTTAAGTACATAAGCCCAGAGGCACTACCCCCATTGGGTAGCCAAGTGGCCATCTTGAGCTGACTGGCATTGGCTCTGTTGGGCATGAGGGAGCCTGCTTCTTGGAATAAACACCCTCTCAGAGAAGCCATGCCTGTAGCCCCTGCATGCTATCATACCATACACAACCCCATGTACTTACGGACCCTAATGCTGGCTGGTTGCTCCAGGCTCCTATAAGAGCATTGGCATTTCAGAAAAAGCACCTATTTTCTGCCATTTATGGAATCTTGTGTAATCAGCCAGCTGCTTTAGAATGTTTATAGGACCATTGTTACTATGATATCCACACCTGTTACAGCCCTGAATGTGTTCGTCCCCATGTGATCATTCATACCTGTAGAAGTTCTGTTACCCATATTTTCTTCATGGAGGGCCAAGTCTATGGTGTGGAGGTCTGTTGGAAAAAAACCCCAAACCAGCAGAAAATTATGATATTGTGGCCACCTAACACAGATGTCTCCTCTATTCCTTTGTCAAGGCTGTGCTTGCAGTGCCCAGGATGTTTGGTTTTCATCCACTCTTGTGTCATTTCAGGACCTGAGTAAAGCAGTATGGGCATAATGGTATCATCCTGTAGAATTTTATGGCACAAGCTTCCTTGAGGCTTGGCCCAGCAATATTTGGGCTGAGTAGGGATAGGGCTGACCTGTCCCAGAGGAGGAAGACCTCTGCTCTGAATGGTACCTTAGCTGTGCATCCACATGAGGAAAATTAAATCCGGGGTTTCACAGACTACAGCTCGTGTTTCCCTCTGGGATCTGCTGTTTACTCTGGCAGCGATGGGCAGTGCTGTGGGAAGGCTTTCATGGGATGGTAGGAACAAATGAGTGAGATGCTGTTGGAAGGAAATAGTGGGTGCAAGGCTGCTGGAGCATTGATGTGAATGGGCAGCAACGTGGAGACTGTTCCTTCAGTTGCATGATTACAGAATGGTTTGGGTTGCAAAGCACCTTTAAAGGTCATCTAGTCTAGATCTCCGCCATGGTCGGGGACAACTTCCACTAGACCAGGTTACTCAAAGGCCCCATCCAACCTGGCCTTGAACACTTCCAGGGATGGGGTATACACAGCTTCTCTGGTCAACCTGTTCCAGCACCTCACCACCTTCACCATAAAAAATGTTCTCCTTATGTCCAATATAAAACTACCCTCTTTCAGTTTGAAACCACTGCTCCCTGAGCTCTGCTGGCAGGGCAGAAAAGCGTGTTATCAAGACATAACTTACTTTTTTTTTTTTTTTTTAAATGTGGGATTTGAGATGTATTTACCTGGGCCCCAGTAGCCTGTATCAAGTTGACTTTCAAGCAGGGAATGGGAAGGCAGAGGTTTTCTCAAAATGTGTGCTCTTGCTGAATCAGCATGCTCTCCAGAAGGGAGCAGATGTTGTTCTGTAGCACAGTGTTTGAGTAGCACAACTTTATTACTTCCGCATGAAAGGTAAAAATCAGATCTGGAGCCAAATCTGATCTTTCTGTTGTCACGCTGAGATGTTGTGACTACTCTGGTAAGGGATGACACAGAGGAGTTCACGTCCAGCTGTGCTGAGGTTTAGGTGGGATGTCTTCACTGTAGCGCACCATATCAGCTTTATGGGGTCAAGCAAACCTGGCAATGCCTGTGTCTTCGTGTGTAATTTTTTTCTCTTTTTTACCACAGCTGCCTGAAGCTGCTTTTTTCCTTCTCGTTGGGTGGGAGAAAAGATGATACATATTAACATGTATCAAATATCTTGGCTAGTTTTCCTTTTTATTGCTTGTGCAGATGAGCCCAGTGCTACCAGCAGGCATAGGCAGCCTGGCATCTATAGAGTGTTGATTTACTGGGAAGTAAGGAGGGCTGCTCCCCTTCTCATGTGCACCATTAGGCATGGATTCCCACCCCATGCCACAGGAGTTTTAACACCTTATTTGCCATAGCTAATCGAGTCTTCCTCCAGCACCATACAAGGACGTGGATGTGTTTTGGCAGCTTTGAAGGGGAGGGAATGAGAAATAAGGGCTTGGTGTGGCCAGATAACTGTTACCTTTTGCCCTGCTTTGCAGGAGGGTGTTGGGAGACAGGTAGAACTTGTGTATACCAGTTTTGGTGATCTGGTGGTAGCACCAGGATTGAGTGTTGGGGATCTCCTGTGGGCTTATCGCTTCATGCAGCTGGAAACGTAACATCCCTGACTTAACTCACAGTCACATGTGAGATCTGGGCAGAGCTGGAGGAATGACCACTATTCCAAAGCTTCTTCCTTCCTTCTCTGTCTCCATCATGGCTGTCTGCACCTTGCAGAAAGTATGGCAATATGGCACTGTACCTTCTACTGCTTGGTTTGGAAGGCCAGGAGCAGTGCAGGCATGAACCTAGCTAGGGATCTGTGGGTTCCACCATGGCCTGGCCCGGCCCTGATAAAAAGAGAAGAAATAGTCCCTGCTTTAAAGCAACACACATCTGCAGCTTGAGCTCAGTGAAGGCTGGTGCAACTGCTGCAGGCTCTGTGTGAAATGTGCAGGAGGTATCTTGCACTTGGTGATCCAAGTGTGGTGTGACTTCTGTAGATTTTAATGACAATTGAGTGAACTCCTAAACTGGGGGAACCTGCAAATCTTTATTGTTTTAAACACTTCAACTATATTTTTATCTAATGCTTTATACAATTGTTACACAATTGTAAGATGTGGGTATCTTTTGTCATCGTATGTGCATCTGACTTGAAAGAAAAGCAAGTGTTTACATCTTGAATATGGTTGTTGGATTTCATTAGATGATAGGACTCAAAAGTAAGCAGATCTCAGAGTTGGCACACTGGCAAACCTGCAGCTCGGGTACTGTGGAACTGACCTCCACAAACACAGCTCTGGAAGAATTGGTGTTCCTGCCTCTGCAGCTGAAAAAACCTCAAAAAAATAAAAATACCTCTCTTTCTCTCTCACCCCCTCCCCTCTTCTTCACTCCCCCATTCCTTTCCCTCTCTTGTCTGACAGGGAGCAGAGAGGAAGATCAGGGATGAAGAGCGAAAGCAAAGCAAAAGAAAAGGCAAGTGCACTGATCCCAGCTCTCAGTTGAATGCCTGTAAGTAGAACTTATTCCGTCAGTATTTTAATACTGGATTTCATTTTGGCTAGAAATAGCTTGTGCAGTAGAACTCTCAAGTCAATTTTTATCCTGTGTGGACTAGTGCTTGTTATAAGCAGTTCCTTATGGAACAGACGCTGTGTTTTGCAACACACTGGGTCATTTAGGGCTTCATTCTGTATAGTTGTTTCTGTCCGAGACAGGGTCCTTCTGTGTATCCAATCAAGTATGGGTTGTAGTAGTTGAAGTGGTGGGGTGAGGGTGGGATTTTGGGCAGTGCTGGAGCCCCTCACAATCCAGGTGGCAGTGAGAACAATCTGTTCCAGGTATTTTCAGCTTTATCCTAAACTTAGGCTTTAACTTACATTAAAAATGTGTTTACAGCTCCTCAGCAAGGCCATGGCAGCCTTGGGGCTGAGCCTCTAGCCTCTCAGCCCTATGCTCACTCTTCTAGAGCAAAGTGGTCCTTAGCAAGTAATTTCAAAGTTTCTGCACATGTGAAGCATGTGGAGACCTCAGCACTGTGGTATGTAAAGGATGAAGAGTTTCTTCCTGTTGAGCATCTTCCTTTAGCTGCTGCAGATGACAGATCCTGTCTTTGGATGACTGGTTATTCACCAGCAGAGCTGCTTAGTGGAAGCTGTATCTCCCTGTTCTTCGTTGGCACGGGGCAGGCGCGTGCTCTCACTTGCTCTGCTCCGTGTGCTGTTACCAGCCCAACTGGTTGAGCCAGCATGCACCTCTCAGCTCGCTGGGCAGGATTTTCCTGACACAGCAGGTACAGGCTGCTGGAGCAGCTTCAGAAGATAATGCTGAAGGGAACCTGTTTGCTCAAGGGCAGTTGTGGAAAGGGCTGGGGTTTTGGTTTTTTTTGAAATACATCATGAGAGGCAGTTTAGCACACTGTTTGTGTTTCACAAACGTAGTAGCCCCAGCAGCTCCCAAAAGATTACTGTATGCAGCCCTTTGCATAATGGCTGGAAAGGGAAGACAGTTTCAGTACACATTTCCAGGATTTGATGATTTTACAAGAGCTGCTTTCCAATGTTAATTTTCTAGGCTTGGGCTTAGCCTGATGAGCCCCCTATTTTCCTGGAAAGTGCGATCCTTTGCTTTTTAGCTCTTATGTGGGAAGTTTTTGATTCTTTTAAGCCATAAGCAGTTCTGCTCACCTCCAGGATCGCAAATGCCACACGTACATGAACTCTTCAACAGCAGAAACAGTTGGTGGCCTTTGGTCAAAGTTATTTTTACAGGAATTGAGCGATCTTCAAAAAAATCAGTTTTGCAAGGAGATAATAGTGTATTTTCTGCTGAGGACATGAGAAATGGTTTTGTTTGAAAAACATTTGTTTTGTTTGCACTTGGTTTGACCTCAGATGGATATGTTTCCACTTGGTAAAATAAAGTCTTCAGCTGTGGTAGTTTGACATGACTACATGACTATATCTGAGGTGCAGTTTAAGGCACCTCCTGCCTCACTTTCTCCTCAGAGAGTCTTTGTGGATGAAATCTGTCCTCTTGGTGGGTTGTGTCACATCAGCTGGTGCCTTGTGGGAGCCAGAGTGCTGTGTGGGAGATAGTGTTGATCCCAGGGGGAATGGACTAGGGGCTGTTACCCTGAGGTGACCAGGATGAACAACGAGAGGAACCAAAATGGGAAACTTGAAAGTGTGGAATCAAAATGTAACTTCAACGACTTGCACAAACCAGTATTTGTACTGTCTCTGTAGTATAGTGCTCCTGTGGTGCTGTCTCTTTGAGATAGATGCTCCCAGTTGGGAGCACGCAAGTTCTTCCTTTGTCTTCTTTCTACCTTCCTGATATAGGAACACCAGCAAGCTTTTGAGGGAATGGATAGGGAGAAGGTGGGGCAGGGACTAGTGTTTGCCCTCTGTTTGGATGGCTTACTTGGTAGATGGAAGACCTTGGTTCCTCTGTTGGGATGAGTGCTAGATTGTTGTCCATCCTAATTAATATTTGAACAAAACTGAGCAGCTCAGTTGGAGAGATGGAGAAAGCTTTGACTACTCTGTGAAACAAGCTGTTTCCTCAGGGCCCAGGCCCTCAGTTGAGAGGTAGACAACCAAAGTTCAAACTCCTTTACCACAGGAGCTTTTTGCTTTAACCCTCGCTGCAGAGTACCCTTGTTCAGTAGCGTGTGTACCTTTTAAATGACGTAGGGCCCCATCAGGGCCTTCAGTATCCTCTATCCCGATCTTTGTCTCCTCAGTTTCTGATGTCAAAGTGCCCATGCTTCCCTCACACAAACGTACTGACATCACCATCTTCAAGCCCTTCATGGACCTAGACACTCAGCCTGTACTCTTCATTCCTGATGTTCACTTTGCAAACCTGCAGCGTGGGGCTCATGTGAGTAAAGCTCATGGGTGTGGGGATGAGGAGGCTCTGGCATATATTTGCAAAAGGCCTGGGATGCTGTGTGTGCATATGTACATACAGAACGTCAGATTGCAGCAGTGCTGTAATCAAATGCAGGCTGAGTCTCATGTGGGCAAGAGATGTTGCTCCAAGGTATATTGGCTGGAGTTAACTGGGGATGTTTTATCATCAAATTGTTTTCCTATCAAGTCCAGTTTCTGTGAACCTGAAAAAATTTTTCCACAGCATTTCCATTGCATGAACTGCAGGCTGGTTTTCTCTTGTAACATCCCTTGGGATCCTGGTGTGCTGTTGTGCAGCACAGGCTCCTCCAGATGCCTGCTGCAGGGTGAAAATCTATCCTGTGGAACTGGCACATGTCAGCTCTGTGATCCCCTGCCAGAGCGCCCTGCCTCAGCATTCCTGGAAAGTTCCAGCTTACAAGAAACTGGAAGGGAAAAAATTAGCATGCAACCAGGTTTCAAAATCTTGAACTTTCCTGTGCTGAGAGTTCTGCCATGCTCTCACAGCATCTAAACTTTACTTTCTAAGAGCATTGTCTGAGCTCCTGACAGGGATGGAGAATAAACTTGTATCCCTAAGGCTGACAGTCCTGCATGTTTTCCTACAAAGGCCCTAGTGCTGAGTTTTGTCAGAAGACTCTACACCAGTCCAGGTAGAAAGATGGTTAGCTCCTCTTTGTTCCTGTCTCTCATTTGAGATCCTTTAATATTTTTTATGAAAAAAGGTAAAGAAGATGCTTACTGGCTTTTGGAAGATTGAGCATCAAAAGATTATAGGAGAAAATGAATTCTAGTTCTGGATGAAATATTCACAAAATCTCCCCTTTGTTTTTAAAGGTCCTTCCTGTTGCTTCAGAAGAACTAGAGGGTGAAAGGTAAGAGCTGCCCTTTGACCTCCTGACACCTTGCCCTCAGACAGAGGGATAAGTCCCTGTAATTGTACCACTGCTGACTTTTTGCCCTGTCAATGACAGCTCCAACCTGAAGAGAGGAGCTTATATTGGTGAAGAGGACTTTATTGCTACTCCAAATAAGATGTCCAGAATAGAAGAGCCAAAAAGAGGTATTTTCTTCTTTCAGAAACTGAATGTTTGGAGTATTTGTCCATCATGATAGAGAAATGCATTAATGAATTTTTTAATTCATATTGATGTATACTTGAGCTTGATTTTTCTGGCTTTGAGTATGACAGTTCATGTATCAGGATGTGGTTCAGCTGTGCAAATCTTGTACGTTGTGAGAATTTCTGGGGATTTCTGCCAACTCAGACAGTAATTGGCTCTGAACCTATAAGGAAAGAGAGTCAAGAGGAGGTGAGCAGCTTACCAGTATTCCTAATGGACTGGGGGAGAGAATTCATCATGTAATCTGCTACAAAATGCTCTGGAAATCTCCTCCAGGAGCAATGAACACCAGAACTGGTTCTGGATATAACACTGTTGCATCTTTCATGGTGCCAGGAAATGGTATGTTCACCTCTGAAAGCTAAGATAAGAGAATATTCTGCTAATTTTTAACTGAGTTTCAGTCGTTGCAATTTAATGTTGCTGTGGTGTTGTGGATGGAGGTCAGAGGTCCCTTTGGGATGTTGGAGGTGGTGTGCCTGCTTGATGACAGTTGTGTGTGGAAAGACCACAACAAAGTATTAAACCTGTGAAGCAGAAAATGCTAAGTCTAGCAAGTCTGACCACAGTGGGGCTGCACTTCTGCAGTCTGGATAAACTAGTAAGGAAGGATGAATTTTACAGAAGGAAATCAGACTTTTTGTTTTTCCATGTTGCTGTATGCCATAAAACAAGGCCCATGGGATTCTCTCTTCTTTGGCTGACTCTCATCTGTGCTGTAACTGAGAGTATGTGTCCTGTCTTCCTTTCTCAAATCTACAGTCCTCCCTTGTTAAACCTGCCTTTAGCAGGAAAATTGGGAAATGCATCAAGGTGCTGTGCTGTCCTGAGTTCACCTTGTTCAATTAGAAATGCCAGTAATTGTTCCATGTTGCAGGTGTGTCAAAGCTGTGGCTGATGAACCCTTGCAAACAATCCAGGCTGCAATACCTAGTCATTAGAAGATGGATTAAAGACAGCAAAGCTGTTAAAGTCCAAGCTTTCTTGCTCTCCTGGCTTATTCCTCAGCCTTAATGCAGTTTTTAATGAGGCTGATGTTACATACAGGGAGTCTATGCTAGCTTGAGAACGCTAGGGATGCTCACCTAATTGGGGTTCTTGCTCTTTGGTTCCCCTCCTCGCAGGAGACCAAGCCTGCATTGTATTTCAGCTGTGGTGGTATGAGTATTACTGGAACACAGCAAGGGGTAGGAGGAAAGATGAGACAGCGTAGGAGGAGCAGAGAACTGTACAAATAAATTATTTAAAAATGAGGAGGTGGCCAGGATGGCTTCACCTGCTGTGATAGCATCTGTCAAATCATTTGATTGTGAGAAGTCTCATGGCAAATGACTGTGAGATAAGGAGGAACCCACGAGTCTCCAAGATTTGTGGTTTTTGTTCCTCCTTTCTTTGTTTCAAATACGACCTTTTTTTTTTTTCTAATAATAGAGAAAATAAAATGTGAAAGTATTTTGACAGGAAAGATGCTTGAGCATACAGTGGCTTTATGTGGAAGGAGTAAGTTTTGAGCTAACCTAGTTGTGCATGTTTGTGCTACAGTTTTAAGTCGATATTGAATGTATGTATGTATATTTCTTCCTAAGATTCTCAGTGGATGTACCCATGTGCTTAGTCACTGTGGGACACAGATCTTTCCTGAGAAGCAATTGCACAGTTAATTCCTCTCCAAATTGCTTTCCAGTGTTGCTCTATGTCCGAAAAGAATCAGAGGAAGTCTTTGATGCACTAATGTTAAAGACACCATCTCTGAAAGGCCTAATGGAAGCGGTAAGTAACAAGGTTGGTTTATAGTCCTTGAGAAAAAACCCTGGCTACCCAGTCCTTACACACTGGCCAGTCACAGGAGTCAGACTTTCAGTCACAGCTTGTGTCCACATATTTCTGCTCTTCTGGATAAGGAGAATAAGGAAGATTTCCTTTCAATAATGTGGAAATTAATGCAAATAACGCTTTAATTTATTATTAAGGGAATTCAGGAAGCTTCTCTTTTAAGTACCTTACCTCACATCTGTGGGGTCTGAGGGTAAGAAGCCTTCCTGAAAATTCAGGTGTGTCAAACTCGATGATTGGATGTTCCTCTTGTCAGAGAGGGTACTTTAGTTAGAAGATGGAGTGATTTTCAGAATGTGTCCAGTGGCTTGGGTTTGTTTCAAAGCCATGTTTGGGGGCCTCCACTGCCCTTTCACAAGCCAGTAATGCAGGGCTCCAAGTCCCAGCTTCTGTGTGTTGCTGAAGGCTTTTATATATCTGTGCACACGTGTGAAATTGTTCTCTGGTGCTTGACTTCCAAAATAGCCTTCCACTATCCCTGCTGCTGCAGAGCAAGGGAAGTACAGAGCTTAAGTCCAAGGAATGGTGTAATGTTTGGCATGAGCTCAAAATTGACGTTTCTGTCTGTCTCTTTCTGTGACTAATGCCTCTGCTCAGGGAACAGGGGCTTTGGGGGTGTACAGGCAGGTCTGGCCACTAACTTTTGATTTTAGAGATAGTTCTGAAACCAGAATTTTTATCTTATCCTGGCTGTGAGGCTTTGCCAGCTGGAGGGTGAGGGCTAATGGAGAGAGGGATTGAAGGCTGTGAAGTCCTCCCTTACCCTGTGGTCCTGAAGTGAAGCTGCACCTTTGTTGTTTCACTTGGATTTCTAAAAGCAAGGAACCAAGAGCTGTAGCTTGGGGGAACCTCCCTGTACATTTGCTTGTCAAAGCAGTGTATTGGTTTGGTACTTGCTGTCGGTGGGATAGAGCAGTTTGCCAAAGTAAACCAGGCTTACTGACCTCCCGACTTTCTGGAGGTTGTACTGAAGTGCCATGGTGTCTGGGGCTCCACATTGATGTCAACCTTCTGGGGAAGGGGAGTGTTTCTGATCGCCTCATGCCCTTAGCAGCAGAGGTCTTCTCTCTGTTGGTATTTTCTTCTTTCAGCCACTCTCATGACTAGTTTTCACTTGATCCGTCTGACACTGAATTTAAAAATGGTTTTCAGTATGCTAAGAGAACAGAGAAGCATGAAAGTGTCTGGGGCTCCACATTGATGTCAACCTTCTGGGGAAGGGGAGTGTTTCTGATCGCCTCATGCCCTTAGCAGCAGAGGTCTTCTCTCTGTTGGTATTTTCTTCTTTCAGCCACTCTCATGACTAGTTTTCACTTGATCCGTCTGACACTGAATTTAAAAATGGTTTTCAGTATGCTAAGAGAACAGAGAAGCATGAGAGAATGAGAGTCAGGGTGTAGAGTGGCTTTTAATGGATGGGCTTTTGAGTGTAGGGGAAGAGGTTGCTGTATGAGAAGTAAGTAGACAGGTTTTAAACATTATTAGATTTTTTGCACAGAAGTTGGCTAAATGCAGAGAAGAAGTTCTCATCTGTAGACTTAAACTATAGTTTGGGATTTAGTGTTGCCTTTATAAGGCAGAGCAGTTGTCTTCATTTGCAGGCTTTTTTTTTGTTGTTGTTCCTTTCTGTAAAATAGGAAGTGAAAGACAATAACAGCAGTCTCCTTGCTTCACCAATCATTGCTTTCTTTTGTTCTAGATATCTGACAAGTATGATGTTCCTTTTGATAAAATAGGAAAAATCTTCAAAAAATGTAAAAAAGGGTGAGTATGTACCTGTGCAACAACTGCCTAAGAACATGAACACCTTTTTCAGACCTGTGGGCAGATCTGCTGTATAATTCTTCCATGCACTGCAGGTGTGCAAATGCCATTTGCAGTTATGTGTGTGTGCACACAATGTACACACATTCCAACATCATCCACAGCTGAAAACTGGAAGACTATAGGAAGGGTCCTATAGAAATACGTAGTCTGACTTCTGGGTAAATACAAGTCACGGAACCTCTCTGAGCTAATTGTTATTTGAACCAGAGTTGACCATGTCAGAGGAAGATGAGTTCAGTTTGTTAAAAGACTCCCAGTGATGAAGAACCTTCTTCAACCCATGTTAAATTGTTCCAGTGGTTGACTGGGCTCACTATATCTGCATTTGGCTACAATTACTAGACCCTGGTTGTCTTTCTGTGGGCTAAATTGGAGAGAACTTTGTTGTGAAGTGTCTGTTTCTCACAGAGGCCATACTTCACCATCTTTTTATTTTGTAGCATAAATAACTGAGTTTCTGAACATGGTCTGATTTTGTTTTATCTTTTAATTTCTCAATAATTTTCTTGGGTTGTCTGTAAGTCACTTTGGTCTTAGCCCCTTCTCCAAAGCCCTTCTTGCCAGAAAATTACACCCTTCCAGGGTTGTGCTTTCATAGCAGAATTACCCCACCAGAACAGCTGCAAAAGTTTAGAATTTTTGATATCTAAACCACTGCTAAGCACAGCTTTTTGTGTGTGTGTGTGTGACCTTTCTGGCAAGTGGAAGAAGTGGCCAAGCATGGGTACTTTCTTCCCTGCGAGCTCTGTAGGGTTTTGTGCTGATAGGTCATAACTGACAAGCAAACCCAGTCAGAGCCCCAAGTGCATGCAGCTTCAGAAGGATTCTGCCAGTTCCAAGATCTCTCTCCCTCCCTGGTCCAGGAGCCAGATTTAACTCTTTCATTCAGACTCTGAGAAGTGTGGCTGCCAGCCTTGATGGCACATTTGGGTAAGGACGGCCAGATCTGCTATGGGAAACAATGAGTCAGAGAGAGATGAGCAGGGATCTTATGTTACCCTTGGGCAGTCCAGGCTTTCTTAGGTTTGAGGATGCCTTTGCTCTCTTTGGCATTTAGAACTGTAAAATATCTGATCTATTTTGTTTTTCCAGAATTCTGGTCAACATGGATGATAACATTGTGAAACACTATTCTAATGAAGATACCTTCCAGCTGCAGATTGAAGAGGTTGGAGGATCTTACAAGCTCACTCTGACTGAGATCTAAGATCACAGATCCTCTGTGGATTTTAAACAAAGGTCTCAAGTGAGCATTTTCCCATAGTTCAGTATGTTGGGCAAAACACTAATCACCTCCAGAAGAAAGCCAAGTGTTTGACTTGTTCTGGGAGCAGAGCAGTGGTTTTGCTTAATGCATTTGTGTTTGTCTTCTTGCTCATGACCTTATTTGCACTTGAAAAGGGCAAGCAAAGATTGGCAATTAAATGGAGAGCATGTATATATTTTTACTAGTGTATAAACCACTAGTAGGTACGGGAGGGGAAATCTCCTGGAAGGTGGCCTTTTAGCCTGGTGATGTCTTATTTATCTATTCAGTAACCATGTTTGAGCCCGTTATCAGCTAATACCATTTTACTGGACTGTTTTCTGCTAGGGAGAGCTGCAAAACTACTAATTGATACTAGTAGGAGTTGCATGCAGGTTGGAGAAAAGTCTTTATAATGTTTACTTGTGACCAGGGCAGACTGTTGAAATCACTCTTGTTGTTTGGGGGGAATGTAAAACTGCCTTGCTTATGAAGAACTCGCCTTAGTAACTGTGTGAACTCTCATCAGATGAAGCTATATTGTATATAAGTGCAATATATTTTTGAAGGTTTGTAAATGTGTACATATAAGCGATATATAATATATATAAAATATGGTGTTCTGTATATACCGTGAATATATGCAATGAAGCCCATCTAAAAGGATGCCATATACAGAGAAAACATATTTAACGTAGATATTTAAAAATGGACAAACCCTTATCATACACCAAAGGTGAGCACACGTTTGTACATTCATAGAAGGCACAAGAGACCTGCTTGTTAAACATGGATCTTCCTATGTGGAAGGAAAAAGATACCGGCTCTCTCCTAAATCCTCATGCACAGGCAGGCAATGGAAGTCCTGGTTTCTCTCATGAACTGCCACTAAGTCCTGAAACAGCTGTGTACTGCTGTCCTGGGAGGTAATTTGGGCCAAGTCTGAGAGTTGGGTCACAAGAGGAGCTGAGCAATGCAGTTCTCTTGAAGTCTCGCTTTTGGGGGTCAAGAAGAAGGTCTCCTGGAGGGTGGTTTTTTTCTGTAGCAGTGTACTTAAGGCTCAGCTGGATGCTACCCACACCAGCAGCTCAGGCTGGATGAACCCATGGGCTGGAGCCAGCTTGCAAGGCCTAGAATGTCAACAACTGGAAATGCACAGACAAGGCTTTTGAGAGAGGAAGGGGGCAAAATGGCTCAGCAGGCCAAGTGTTAGCAGCGCATAGGGCCTGCAAGTAGATTATGCATTCTTGGTGTCTGTGCATACCATGGACCAGCTGCTGAGCTGGAGAGACCCAATGGGCACAGCAGGCATCCTGAGCCCCAGCTGGGAGTGCCAGACACCTCCAAAAAGTACTGCTCTGTGCTGTTTGCTTGTGTGCATGTGCTTATGAAGGAAAGGCACCCTTTGGTTAACAGCAAGTGAGAGAGGAGCATTTAAAGGGCAGCACTTGGCTCTAAGGCAAAAACCTCCATTACATAGTGAGCAGATGAACGTGAGTGCCAGGTCCAGTGTCAGAGCTTTAGTTAGGGATCTGGGTAATGAAAGAGGTTTATAATGTTTTCAGACACTACAAAGCTGCTCATACCTCACCTAGGACATGAAGGTCAACCTGCAAAGACTGGAGAAATAGTCCGGAAAAGTAGCACATGATTTTACTTAATAATTAACGATTCTACTTGATGGTTAACAAATCGTATCCTACTATTGTTCAGCTCCATCATGGTGTTGTTTGGAAGAGGAAGGCAAATGCCATGTTGAGTTGATCAGCAGGAGCATGACTTGCAAGAAATAGGAGACACCCCCCTGCCTTGGCTCTGCTTGGCATCGCTGAGGCCTCCACTGGAGCACGGTGCCCTGTCAGCAGAGCTGAGTCCTTGCAGATGTCTCAGACAGGTCAGACCATGTGGTCCTTCAGCCAGAGCTTGTGGATTCTGAGGAGGATGGCCTGCATGGTTTAGCTGGTGAGGGGTCATGTTCAGATGCAATGGTTGAGAGGAGCAGCCTCCCAACCCATGGAAGTGTCATCCCTATTCATGGCAAGCACAAGCAGTAGTGGGTGTGAATCGCAGAAGTTCAGGCTGGGTGTCAAGGCAGTCTTCTCTAGTGAGAAGAGGAGGTTGCCCATGGAGGCAGTGGTTTGGCACCAAAGGTCTTCAGAGCCAGGCTGGGCAAAGGTATCTCTGGACTGTCAGAGGTGTAATTGATTCTCCCTTGGTGGTGAGTCCAGGTGACCACTTGAAGTCCCTCCCCACCTTCTTTTTTAATGGTTTATATGAAATACAGTATTTTGGAATTTGTATTTGGATCACTCCTGAGCTGGTTCATTCCATTACCCATTCTCTTCCCTCCTCCTTTCTTCTTCTCGTCCATTGATGAGCCCCAAGAGAGGGTTGGCAATGCTCTGGGCACTGCGTGCTCCCCTCTTTGCTCTGTGGCTGGAGTCGAGCAAACTCCACATGGATGCATCTCTGACTGTGGGCTTGCGGCCAGAACACGTGGGCTGGAGGCCAAAGGAGAGAGGCTGATGTGCAGCACGATGCTGGGGAGACTTGGCCAACGCCTGCCACCCCATACAGGAATCCACTGCCAGCACAGCAGCCACAGGACTCGTACCCAGCCAGCACCAGCCTCCTGCCTGGGCTTCCCTTCAGCTGTCACGGGAACAATTTTACTATGGCAAGGGAATTTTTTTAAAAAAACCTGATATATTGAATACATATCTATATATTTACACATTTTTATTGAAAATGGAGGTTTTATTGCAGAAACTTGGTCTAGGGTCAGGGAAGTAGATTTAGAGTCTCCATAGAGGTAAGATTGACATGAATGTTATTTCTTTTTACTGCTTAATGAAGTATGTGAACTAAATCTGACGATTGTTTTCCACTATAAGATATTCTGGGACACGGGTCTTATAACAGTAGCAGCAATGTCATGTATGTTTTACGAAACTGATTTTTTTTGTTTTGCCTGCTGTTTTTTAATTGAAAATGTATTTTAAACCAAGCTATTAAATTTTATATGTTCATTTCTAATGATGAGTCATTTATATAACAAATGCATCTGCTCTTACCCCTTCAATTTTCCTTTGACAGGGTATCTATAAAACCCTGGTGATTGTTTCCTAGTTTTTCCTTGCAAAAGAAAACAATCCTTGTGCCAGCCTTGCTGCTGTTATTCCCACATAAGAAATGGCCACCCTATTCTCAGCTGCTTTATTCCAGCTGACCTCGTTCAGTTCAGTGCATGGGGAAGCTGTACAGCATTTGCTTCCATAGGACCCTTTCCTTTGGCAGGAGAGCAGAACATCCGTGGGTAAGATCAGGTGTGTAGCGGGACCACCAGTGAAGCTGCAGGCATTGACTTTCCTAAGCTGAAAACAAAATTCATGCTAACATCTCCAGGATAATCCTAATGCCATGGTGTCTGGAGTGGTGTTCACCTCCTCTTTTTCACTGTCAGAAAATGTCTCAACAAGCTTTTGCTGTAGCTGGCTCCCAGCCCCTGCAGCAGTTGCTGTCCTGGAGCAGCTCCTGTGCTGGCATTTTCCCAACCTCCAGGCTTGCATCAACATGCTGGGGGCTGGGTGGGGAGCAGCGTGGGTGGCAGAAGATTTGTGGGATAGGAAAAGGCCAGGAAAACTTCAGTTTATTTCCTTACTTATTTGTAGTTCTTGTGCAGGGTGGCAGAGTTTGTCCCAGATGCAGGAAGATGCTGCAGTGTGTTGTGACTGGGTGGTGCACCAGTGCTGGGGGATGCCCTGTCCCATCTCCACCTGAGTTTGTGCTTGCTGGAAGACTGGGCAGAGTTTTGCCCCATACAGTTGGTGTGTGGCCATCAGCAAACCTCAGCATGAGACAGAATCTGCTGCAGGGCTGTCTGAGAAACAGCTGCTACCCCCTCTTCCCTGGCAGTGTGATACCACCATTTTCCTCAGCCTTCACCTGGTGTGTCTGTGTATGTCTGCACCAGCAGTCCCTCCTCCTGACACCTCTCAGCCCTTTTCTATTCAAGTGAGTTTAAAGGAAGTGAAGGTGAACCCCCAAAGGTGCAGCTCTGAGCTCCCCAGGCAGGCAGCCTTACATGGAGCTCCGTGCTTCTTCCTGGGGCATGACTTGAGGTTCTAATATTGAAAACATTTAGTTAAGCTTTTAAGGTCTGACCTCTTTTTGTATGGGAAAGCTGAATTCTGCATCAGCCTCCAGCTTCTTGAAAAAAGTTCTTCAGAACTTTTGTCTAACCAGGGTTTGCAAGAGCATGGAGCTTACATGCTCCTCTATTTGGTTGGTTTGTATTTTAGATCACTGGATCTATTATTACAATTAAATTATGAAATATTAGACAATATTTAGATGATGCCTCAACTAGATTAACTGATCTAATATATGAGTTCTCAGAACTTGTTTAGCTGCTTGTCCTTGGACTAACCTGCCATACGACTGGGTAGCTTTGCATAGTTAACAGTACTGCAGAAGGGATATTTGGCTTTTTTCCTCCCTTGGCTAGTGTCAGTAGCTGCTGTGGCTGGGGTGGTAGCAGGGGTTTTGGCACGTCCTGCAGGGCAGTGCTCCCCTGCCCCATCCATCCGTACATGCCTCTGCATGCAGCTTGTGGATGGCTGGTGTGCCCTCTGGCTCAAGCAGGATTTGTTTTGTCACATCTCCAGCGTGGGCAGGCTGCACATGCATGTCCCAATACCAGCTGGTGACCAGTGTCAACAGCACTGAATCTGTGTGTCCCTGCTGCAGCGCTGGTCACCTCAGGTGGCATCCTGAGCCTTAGAGCTGGCCTGCAGGTTAGTCACCACCACTGCAGTTTGGGAACCACGCACCAGGCAGAGGAAAGGTATGTGGCTGAGCCTGGCAGCAGCTCTGACAAGTGGGAACATGGTGGGAAAGTGTTTAGATCTCTTGGGGATTTGTCACGGGGAGGAGAGACAGCCCTGGGCTCAGGGATTGATAGCAGTGAGGGATGATGGAGCATGCTGTGCGTGTGGCTGCTGCCACCAGGCTGAAAACAACAGTGTAAACTGGAGGGAAATTTGGAGAGGGTGAAGTGACATGGGGAAAGGTGAATGGAGTCCTGTGGTTCCCCAGCACCAGGGAAATCAAGTCCCTTGACTCCTCAGTGCCCAGCAGGCGAGGAGAGCTGGGTGGGTGCAGCCCCAGCTGGCAGCGCTGGCCCTGCCAACCTGTTGAATTTGCTCTTCCAGCTTCTGAGCTTGGTGATTTGGGATGAGTGGGGCGCTGTCCTGTGGCCACTGCCCTGGAGTTCAGATTGAACCAACCTGCCTGCTCCAGCCATGGGAACGTGCCCAGCCAGAGCCCAGTCCCTGGCTTGAAGAGACATGGCTGGAGCAGCAGCTGTCTGCAGGGACCACTCTGGGAGCAATGCTCAGCCCTGCTCAGGGGGTGTCTGGGATAAGGGCACAGGAGTGCAGGGACTGGTGCTGGCTCTGCTCAGCGGCTGTGCCAGTGGCATAGGGGTTGTTGCCAGTGCTTGGTTTGGTGATGCTCCTAATCTTGTCATGATAAGGTTTGCTTGTTTGGTTTTTTTTTTTAAATAGTTACGTGAGCTATTAATAAGTAAATAAAGGAAAAGGGATCACACAATGGTCAGCTTTGCAGGTCGTGTGCCCACAGTCTTTGCTGCTTCTTGCTTGAAATGCTTTGAGCCTTTCAGCCAGTGCTGACCAAGGGCTTTTGGGGAGCAGCAGTGCTGGGTCCCCCACCTTGTGGATATCCTAAAGGGCCCTAAACCACCCCTTGCTCTCCCACTTGCCTCTGCTCTGTGTGCTTAAAAAAGAGCCCAGGCTGCAGGCAAGAGGCTGGTCGAGACTTGCTGCCTACAAAGCCCCAGGTCAGGGTAATGCCGGAGACAAAAGGAGACAGTTATAAAATCATCGATGGCAATCTAAAAGAACATCCATTGCTGCCTGAATCACCCCCTGCTGTGCTATGTGGCCATTCCCAAGTGAGCTGGCACTTCATGGCAGTCCTGTCCAGAGCATTGCCTGCAGGTGACCCGCAGCCCAGCCTTGGGGCCAGCTGAGCTCTGCCCATGGGGGTGCTGCAATGCCTTGGGCTGCCCAGCCCCAACAGGGGTGAGGGTTTTGATGAGAGAAAGGCCCAAATCCACCTTATCTCCTTAGAGGCACAGCTTGTCCCTGCTCTTCTGTACATGGCTGCAGGGCAAGGGACCACAGTGCTGCCCTATTCATGGCCAGCAGCACCCCTAAGACTCCATTCTGACTTCCATTGTTTTTTTTCAAAAGAAAATTTTGAGCCCTCCTCCAGGACTGAAAAGAAAATTTGAAAGATACCTCACGAGGAAGAAAAATGAAGATGATGATTTTCACCCTAAATCACTCTCCTTCACTTTTTTTATTCCTTCAGGTCCGTCTTTCAATTCCTAAGTGCTGGGGGTTAATTATGCTCTTCAACGCCATCAAATCATGCCATATTTAATTTCTTGGTGGAATTTTGCCCCATCACCCTTCTTTGAAAACCCTCTCTCTCTGATCCTCAAGGTTTTCTTCACGCTGCATTACATCTACCCATTACCCTGCTGTTATTTTGCTCTAAAGGTACATCTTGAGGCTTTTATATTTGAGCTCCCTGACGACAGCGCTCGGGTGGATGTAATCCAGCGTGACAGAGCGTGTGAATGCCATAAAGTGCAGGGATAGCAGGTGGAAGTCTGGCCAGCAGGGACCTGGCTGCTGCAGCAGCACTGGGATTTCATGCCCTGATAAAGGGAAAAGGACTTGACCTGAGCTGGGGAACAAAATAAGCTGCCAGCTGGGCAAGTCTGTGTTTGGCACTGACTGGAAGCCCAAACCATCAGGTTAAGATATTCAGGCAGGTTATTCATAGCTCAGCTTACTTCGGTCAATTGCTCAGGAGAAAAGGAGGGGTGGTGCTTGTGGGGCAGAAGGAGCTGTGGCGAGGGCTCAGTTTGACCATAAGGCTGGAAATTACTGGGTGTGTGGGGAAGGTTTTGGGATAAAAGCAATGTTTCTCCCCAGTCCAGAGCCTTTCCCATCCAGCAGAACTGCAAACTGTGAATGTTCAGCCTCAGACTGCTCTTCACAGGTCACTGCATGGTTGGAGTTGGAAGGGCTGTCTGGCACATGGTCCTCTTCCTTTGCTCAAGCAGCCACCCCCAGCCTGCTGCCCAGCACCCTGTCCAGAGGGTTTTTGAATATCCCTAGAAACAGAGACACCACAGCCTTTCTGGGCATCCCAGTTCTGGATCACCCTCACAGAGAAGTATTTCCTGATGTTCTGAAACTCCTCCTTGTTTGTGCCTTTTGTCTTGTGAAGGTATGTGCTGGGTCTCCTGGAGGAAATAATACCAAGAGATCAGAGATGAAGTGGTGATGGCTGCTTCAGGTGAGCTGCAGCCATGGGGAAGAGGTGCAGCAGCCCAGAGAGGGGCATGCAGCTGGGGGCATCCCTGGACAATATCCACCCCTTGCAAACGCACCGCAAGACATGGTGCCAGCTCAGTTCTCTGCTCTGCTGGCACCGTGGAAGGATAACCAAGGGGAAAGAAATTGAGGGTAAACAGTGTTACCTGTACTCAGGAAGGGAAAAGAGCGCAGCTATGCACCCAGAAGAGCTGCAGCCCCGAACTGGAACCTGAGTTTATTTCACATTAGTCATCTTCTTGCATCTCTTAACATCCTGAAGGGGAAGTGCACACCCAAGGCTGATGTAAGGATTTACCCATGCTGGGGAAAAAAATAGGGACTCCTTGTCCTTTTTATGTAAACAGTGTAAAACTAACTTGGAAAGTGCTTTTGAAGGGAGGTATTAGGATCTGCACTGTGCAAGGGGAGCTGCAGCGAGTAAGTCCAGGCAAGCACTAGTTACGAGAAAAAGCATCAAGCTGGCTGGATACTTGATCCAAGCCACAGGCAGGGTCTGTTCTGCAGCTGAGCGAGTGAATGGAGCCGACTGAGTCATGTATGACCAACAATGCTGCTAAGGAAGCATCACAACCGCAGGAATTGCAGTTTTCCAGCTCCTCAGCTGGGGCAGGGATGGGATGTGGCCACTGCTGGGGTGAGACACCTCACTTTAGATACTAGAACAGGGATTTAAACTGTTAAACAACTCAATTGCTACTGACTTCCCCCCCAAAAAAGCTCATAAGGTGGCTTTTTTATTTATTTAACTATTAATGGAAAATGTATTTTTCAGCAGTAAAATCCTATACTTGGTTGTGTCCCTCAATATATATTTAATTCAGCATTTTATGTAGGAGGCTGATCAGGGTATATAATCATTGGTGGCATAGTTTGAGTGCAAGCACTAAGGTGGGGGAAATCACCCTTACAAGCAATTTCCTCAGCCCATACTGTCCTTTGCTTTGGCTGTCATTTACCAGGGACATGTCCTTGTCCCTGGATTTGGTGTCTGTGCTACCAGCTGCAGCTCTTCTCTGGCCCCCCAGCATTTGGCATTGTGATGCCCAGTGAGACAAATGTGGCATTGGAGAGGGACACAGGAACTCTGTCACCCGTGAGGGAGCACGGGCTGCCTGAGCTGGAGACAACGTGTCTGTGAGAGCACAGCTGTTCTGCCCTCTGGGAGTGTTTGGGGAGGCAAAGGAAGGTGTCAGATGAGCAGGATGCAGATCCTGCAACCAGGAGCAGAGATGGGAGTGGGCACAGCACAGTCCAAGGAAACTCGAAGAAGGTGATGGTGTAGCCAGAGTGGTTGGTGAGGAGTTTATTTATAAACATGATGGGTTAGCAATCACACTCCTGTTTGGATGTGTGTGGTGTGACAGCTGGCTGCCATGGGGAGGACCTTGCGCAGCAAAATTCGCAGTGCACTCACTCTGACACAATTTCATACGCGTATGTTGTTGTAGGAAGCAGCAAGCAAAGCTGAGCACGCAGAGCAGGGCTACCTCAGCTTTTGTCTCTTGCTCACCTACTGCAGACCCTGTGCATCTGTGAGCAGCAAGGGGGGCAGACCACACTCCCACTGTGCTGGTGGCCCCACAGCCAGGTTCTTCACCCCTGGCCAGAACACATCCAGGGCAAGCAGGGCTGAGCCTTGGTGTCCATGAGGATATCCACATGCAGGAGAGCAGCAGTTAGAGGCATGTTTGGTGCCAAGGACAGTGGCCTTCTCATCTGTCCCATTCTCTTCCACACAAGCCTTGTGTTTACTTCTGTCCAGGGTTGTCCTGCCTGGTCTCCTGCCCCTGCTCAGTCCCCTCATTTGTCTGACTTTCAGTGATGGTCAATAACTGCAATCCCTGATACTGACATTTTTACTGGGATGCTCCTTATTCTTAATATTTTGCCAGGAGAGGGCCAAGAAGGGAGAGGGAGAGGCTCGTTCTGCAGGGCTGAGGGAGGAAAGCATAGGAGATGCAGTTCCAGGGAAGAGGAGGAGATGGAAAAGCTGCAGAATGGATGATGTGGAGCAGGGATATGTGACTGATTAATTCCCCAGGAAGTGCAGGGTCAGGAGTCACCCTGGAAGTGCGTCGGGGAGGGTAGCAGGGATACAGATAAGGCACTAGACCAGAAATAACACGGACTCTTACTTTAGGGTCTGCTTAGAGACATGACCTCAAGCAGCAGCAACCTTTCATCAGAAATCTAGGTCTGGGATGTCTTGGCCATTCCCAGGCACATAAGAAGGGGCCATTCCCAGAAAGGGGTGTTGGGGGAAACTTTTGAAGGTGCTCAGTAGTGTCTCACATTATCAAACAAGAGGGGGGACAGAGACTGTACATCTGAGCCATGCAGAGAGCCCCTCTGATACCAGCTGGGTAATCCAGAGCCAGTCTGAAGAACAGGAAAAAGCAGGGTCTTAAACAAGCCCCATCTGGTGTCAAGAAAGACGACACATGACAAGACAGCAGGACACTTGTGACCAGCCACAATCCCCACCACGACCCAGAGCCCTCCCTGGGGCTTGGCACCATTCTGTGCTCGGTGCTGCACAACACTCGGGTGCCCGTGGACAATGTCCCAGGGGAGATGCCAGGGTTGGTACTGGGGGAGCCATTGCCAATACCAGGCCACTGCTGCCCCGTGCGGCTCCGTGGTACCAATCACCCCCACTAGGAATGATGTCCAGTGGTCCAGAAGTTGGTCTCTGGTCACACAGGATGTCTTCCAGCACCTGAGTGCTGCATGAAAACAGTGCAGGGTTGTTAACATGTGGAAGACAACTCAGGATGAAACACATGTTTGCACATAGGTTTGATACCTGCCCCAGCAAGTCCTGAGATGACCAAAAGAGGGGAACATCCATCAGCATTGCTAATGCTTTAATACACTGTGCGTCAGAAAATATGTACAGGCTTAGCTAACAGTAGTGCTGAGGTCAAGGGAACACTGAAAACAATGAAGATATCCTCTTAAGCAGAACAATAAATAAAGAGATGTAATTTTAATTTTTGCTAGTATTTGAATCCATCTCCTGGTGCCACTAAAATAGGATCAGGGCACAAATAGCAGTGGTAGAAAAAACAGATGGTGCACTTGAGCAAGCAGATGGTGCACTAGCATGTTACACTTATCGCTGTCACTTTTTTATTTCTATTACAGTGGACCTGTGGACAGTCCACACCTGTAATCAATATTTGTGGACTGGATTCTTTTAGTTCAGTAAACACTATATTTCACATACTCATAACAAATCTGTTTGAGTGGTGATTTCTCCCAGTAGTACTGCCAGGGTTCACGAAGTCTTCGATGCAGTTAATATTTTTTCATGTAGAAACATATTTTTGGGAGTGAAGAAAAAAAATTGGCAGCATGTGTTTATTCTATCAGCACACTGGGTCCAAAATAGAGCGGGAAACAGTTTTTGTGGTTCTTCTCTTAAAGCCTTTCCTTTTGTTGTAACCTGGCTATGTTTTCTTATGCTGTGCTGGCTGCTTCTCTGCTCCTTGGATGCTTATCCACGCACCAAAAGCTCAATCTGCTTCTGAAAGCGAGTATGAAAGATGCAGGCGAGGAAGAATTTGACTTTTGACTCAAAGCAGTTGGGGACAGCACGTGAGGAGCGTGGTTTGTCCTCCCTTTGGGAAAGGCTGCTGTGTCGCCAGCTGTCCCTGCTGGCAGACACGTAGGCAGTCCGCCGGGGCGGACGGGGGGATTTGCTGCGCTACCCGATACCCGCAGCCACAAATGAGATGTCCCCTTGGGCAGCTGGCCACACGCAGCGTGACAGTGTGGGGGGACGGCACGTCTGCACTGCCCTTCCCTCGGACGCGCTGTCCAGCGCTGCCCTTGGCTCGCCGGGAGCGCGTCCCTGTCCCTCCGGCCCCGCGGGGACAGCGCCAGCAGCCCGCGGCCGAGCTCCGGCTGTACCCGCTCGCTCCACGGCAGAGGCAACCCCCCAAAAGGTCCCTCACACTCGATGTCAGCTGGGCACAGTCTTTGTAAAAGCCCGTGGACTTATCATCACTTTTGCATTCAGAAATTATTCCACCAAGAAATATTCCTTGTTGGTCTGCCTGCTTTCTTTTATTCTCTTTTTCTTCCCACCTCTATTCTCCATGGTTCTCTTATATTCCTTTCCCCCCACTATTTCTCAGAGATACCCTGTATATACAACTCTGCCTATAAATTCCTTCCGTATCTCTGCTATTCTCACTGAGGACAGTGCATTCACTCCTTGGGTGAATCCCTCCGGTCTTGCTCCTGCCCTTGGCCAGGGGCTGCTGCAGCAGTTTCCATCAGCTGGTGACAGACACCACCTGGCAGAGCCCCTTAGCTTCCTCCGTGGTGGGGCGTTTCTCCTCTGCAAGCCTGCTGTCGGCCCAGCAAGCGTGGTTTGGGACAATCGGGGGTTGTGGTAGCTCTAACTGCTCTGTCCTTCACAACAGAGGAGGGAGAGGGGACAGAGATGCATCCTCACACATGTCTTACCACATGCATCCTATCAGTCTTTCACTTCTTCCCATGCATCTTCTCACGTCCCCTGCACGGGAGCTCTGACTGTAATTATCTATATTTATTCCGTGCTGTCCCATTTGCTAGGCTCTGTGTGTTTGCTGCAGTAGCTGCTTCAGCCAGACCAGATGCTGCTGCCAAAATGCACTAGCTGTATAGCTGCACCCCAGACAACTGCTTTGGTCTATTTTTAACTGCTGGTAAATATTAGGAAAACCGCCTGAGCCCGTAATATTCTCCCTTCAGTCTCTTTTGAATTGTTTATGGCATAATTAGCTGCAAGAAGGGAATGGGGGAGAGCTGCCTGCATGACCTTTTGTTGTTTTCAGTCTCCAGTATTAATTATTTTCCCTCCTACTCACACAGGATGTTTGATTCTTTCTTGTCATCCCAGCCAAAAGGATAAGATAACCAGAGCAGAGCCTTCTCAAGCCTCCACTGCAGCCACTTACATCTGCTTCTTCCTACCTCGGAACAAAGGCATTGTCTATCTCAACAAGGAAAGCTTTTCTCTGAAGTGTTTGCCAGCGGTCTGAGTTAAACAGGCCTTTATAAAACCACATGGTCCTCAGAGAGCCTGGTCCAGAGAATACCGGAGCAGCAGCACTGGAAGGAGAGGCTGGTGCAGGATGGCTCTGCTGGGATGGACAGCACATTGCCACAGCCAGGCAGGGCAGGGACACCGACATAGGTAGGCTGCTCCAAGCTCTTTGGAATGGAGTACTGAGCATAGCTGGGCTTTGTTCCAGGTTACTACTTCCAAGGAGGGAAACTGCAGCCAGCGTGGATCATCCCGAGGAGCTTGCTTGTGCCATGCTCAGGAAGCTGTGCTGCTGGGTGAAACCCATGGGGAAATCAGTGGGTGTAGACGCAAGTACAAAGAAGCAGGATAATGTTAACTGCTTTATTATTCCCCTTGGTGCAGCCTTGGGAAGGGGAAGAGAAAGGGGGGAGAAGCAGGAGAGAGGGAGAAGCTCTAAGGCTGCCAGGGCTGGGGGCTCAGGCTCCATGGGGTTCAGACCCCTGACATTTGATGTGAGGATGAAGGTGCTCCTTCCTCATCTAATACTGCCTCAGCTGGCAGCAGCACAAAAAGGGCAAACCAGGTGACTTTAAAATAAATCCGAGGATTTATTTTAAAAACTTTAGTTGCCATTTTTAGCTCAGCAAGGGGAACATAATCAAACACAATTTC
>NW_008240221.1:4614815-4616523 GCF_000691975.1 Corvus brachyrhynchos
CTACAGCACAAGTCAGAGTACAGACCTTAACGTCACTTCTTTTAACTGGTCTCGCATCCATGAGCTGTAGCGAGGACCCCTGGGGCACTTGGAACATGTAGGCAGAGTCTGTAGTGTGTGACATGGGAAAACATCCTGCTGGGAGTTAGGAGAAATGATTCCATTCTACTTCCCTGTGACTGCTTCTTCCCTGGTGAGGCTGCTATGCTGCCCCCAGATGCTGCTACTCAATTAAAAGTCTGTGCTGTCAATGACTAAGGCTGTGCGAGTAACTGCTTTGAGCAGGAACTGCATGTGTTACAACAAGCAGCAAGGAGACAAACACAAGTCGCTTCCCAGCCACAGCAGAATTGGAACACATGCAAAATAGAACAGTATTCTCCTAGTTTTACAATTCCCTAAAGGTTTTTCTTGAAATGGATCCATGCAATTGGCTCTTTACAAAGAACAGTTAGTGATTCACAGGAGAGGCACAAACCCTGTGTCCCCACTGTGCCACCTCAACTGTGCTTTTTAGGCACCTATGGCATTTTCACAAATTGTTTTTCATTCTCTGTCACACAACTGATTCCCTTTTGCGAACAGAACTCTTTAACGTTAGAACTCAATTTGCAGTTTGAATTACCAGCATTTTCCTCACCATCATACAGCAGAGGCCAGGGCTGCAGCACGGCAGGTCCCATGCAAACACAGGGAGAAAGCTGCTGGTAACCTACGTACGGCACAAAGCGCTGGCCAGGGAGATCCTTTTAATTTGTTGTTTGATGGGCTGGGAAGTGGTAGTGCTGGGAAAGCTGAAGGACATGAAATGTGCAGTAATGGAGACCAGTGCGGTGAAGCTTTAGAAACTACATGGGCAGCAGGGAAGGACGGGGATTTGGGAGAGCTGTAATGGAAAAAATAAACCCCAGTGGCCAAATGAAGCTGACAGCAGAAGGAGCCGAGAGATTCAAGATGATTCTCTGTGTGGACACTTGAGGATGTCACATCTTGAAAAACCAGGGAAGGAACAAATAGAGATAATTCAGCAGGATAAAATGCTTTTTGCTGTCCATATTCTGTGTCAGGGAGGCACAAGGGAGGGGGCAGGGGCGGGGTGGGGTAGTGCTGGGAAGGCCAGCCGGCGGAGGACCCACGTCTGTCCTGTCCCAGGGGACACAGCTCTGACCCTGACCCTCCCTGGGGACCCAGGTCTTTCCTGTCCCGTCCCAGGCTTTGGGATGCAGAGCTGCCCAGCTGGGGTCAGTGCTGCCACTGCCAGCACAGCCACAAATCCTGCTGGAAATCACAGGGCCAATATGCTTCAGCTGCCATTGGAAAATGAAAACAAGGGCTGGGGACAGGAAAAACCGAAGAACACACATTTTTTAACAGAATATATGTTGTGCCTTGAATGCTTTTAAGAGGCACATGCTGGGCTGGCCCAGGGGAGGCCTTCCAACACCAATGGATGCAATGATCAATCACACTGACCCTTCATGGGTTTTGGGAGGGGGTTTAGGGTTATTTTTAATCCCAAATCCTCCGTCCGGCAAAGCAGTGCCGTGGACGGGAAGGCACCTGACCCCCTCCCTACCGCATGTGGCACGCAGGACCTCTACGGGGAAAGTGGCGTCGGATGCCGGGAATCTGCAGGAACACAGGCGCTTCCCCGGAACGGGAGCGCTGGCGGCGGGTGTCGGGAGGCCGCGGGCACTGGGATGCTCCC
>NW_008240221.1:4617760-4651921 GCF_000691975.1 Corvus brachyrhynchos
TCCCGCCAGCGACCCGCCCTGCCCGTCCCCATCCTGCCCACAGCCCGTGCTACCCTCGCCTCCTGCCCGTCCCCATCCTGCCCACAGCCCGTGCTACCCTCGCCTCCTGCCCGTCCCCATCCTGCCTGCAGCCCGCGCACGTAGTTCCCGGCGGGGTGATGTGAGGACAGGCGCCCGGCGCGGCTGGCCATTTCCCTGGCAGCAGCCGGGGAGCCCGGGCTGCAGCGCTCGTCTGCAGAAAGAGCTTTTTTTGTGAGGATTTTTTTTGGATTTCGGGGTTTTTTTGAGGAAGCGAGGCACTTTTTTTTTTTTTTCCACATTTCTTTACGGAAAGCTACTCGTCTGAAACATAAGGTTGGAAAAAATAAACCCGCTGTTTGCAGGCGCACTTAGAGGAACACTGGCAGACTCAGCTCAGTGCAGAGCGTCGCCTGGCGTGGCCCCGGTGTGACAGGCGGTTGGGGTCCAGGCTTGCAGGCACACATCGTGTTTTCCTCTAATTTTTCAATGGAAAATTATCGGTTTTTCAATGGGAGTTCTTAGAAGTCTCTCTCCAAGCTGTTAATCACTTTTACCTCTTCCAAACCCCTGAATCTTGATATCTCCTGGTACCTCGTGTTTTAGGTGAAAGTCCTCTATGAGTATGGTACCAACATTTTTGATCCATTATATTTAGCATGTTTGCTTCCACATCCCTAGAGTGTAGACAGTGTCACACAGCTTTACATCTTTGTGACACTGAATAAGGATTGAATAAGGATCATCCTACATTACTTAACTCAGTAACAAAACTCATTGACTTAAGTGCTGTCACCCATTGAGAAGAATTCCTTCTAGGGCTTGAGGCCATGCTAATGGTGTGGTGTTGCCTTTTGAGTTAAAACCTTTTTCCTGCAGTATATAAACACTCTGTGTAACAGCAGTAGGCTCAAGAGGCTTGGTCCATGCTTCTGAATCCCAGCCTTCAAGTTAGTTGGTGTGTCTAAAGACTGGAAGAGTTTGGATGCCTCGTTTGAGACTGAGCTGGCGTGTGAGTAATAAACCACGAGTGCAGCATAGCTTTTGGAGCCACTGCCAAGCACTGTGAGAGCTTTATGAAGTTTGGATATCCTTTTGTAGAGAAGTCAAGTGTTTTGCATGCATACACATGCACGCACAAATACTCTGTGATGCTTGCAACTGGAAACAAATCAGTGTGATTACATTTGTCTTCATGTTACTCAGAGTGCATTTAAGATACCTAGCACCTCTGTAGTATCAGACCTTTCTAAAGTACAATACAAATAGTTGCCACTGCACTTTGAAGACTATTTTCCTTCCATCCTTTCCCCATCCTGGCTTCCCTATTAAAAATAAGATTAAAGTTCTTTTGTGATGTGCAGTACTCCAAGTCAATGATCATACCTTAAAGCATCTTACTGACAGCTGAAATTTATTTTATAAATGTTTCCAGAATGAGATTAGTGCCAAATAGCAGTTGTCTTCTAAAGGATTCAGGAAACAGCCTTGTTTAAACAGGGTTGGAAGTCAGCATTTTCCTCTTTTTTGCTTGTGTGCAAGCATGGGATGTGTTTATTCAGAGCAGTGTAATCCAGGAAAGTAAGCTTGGAAATGTGAGCCACACACAGATACCTGTTCTTTTCCTGGAAAATCACACGTCTTCCTTTTTTTAATTTTTTTTTTTTAAGAGAAGGGATTGTGGAGACAAGCTGCAGGGGGGAGAGTGAGAGTTGAGCCAGTTGGTAAAAGGCTTGCCATGGGCATGGGATCTGTTTCAGATGACCTTCATTGTGAGCAGACAGTGTGTGGGTGGTGTGGGCTTTGTATTCTGACTTGTCCTAATAGCCAGTAATGTGATTACACTCAGGTTGACATTGTGGACATCTATGAGTCTATCCGTGAACGGCAGCGTCATGACAGTGAGAGGTCTACCTGCAGCACCTTGGAGCAGAACGACATTGAAGCCGTTGAAGCCCTTGTTTGTATGAGCTCCTGGGGTCAAAGATCACAGAAAGGTGACATATTAAAGATAAGGCCCCTCACGCCCTTCTCAGATTCTGGGGATTTCACAATGCACGCCGAGGCTACGGCTGAATTACCAAAGGACTATCTATCGACACTGGTAAGAAAAACATGAACACAAAATAAATATGCCCAACACCTGAATGCCACATCCGTGCAATGCTTTGACTTGGCTGGAAAAGATAGACTTGCTCAGGTGTCCCTTTGTGTGTGTGCACAGAGTAGTGAGGTGAACATGTTGAGTTTAGGGTTTTCTTTCTGTCTCTGGTTTAGCAAATATAGGGGGTTTTGTTAAATTTAGGTGTGAAAGCCTTTGCTGACAGGTTATTTGATTTGACAGGGATGTCAAGATGGCTGTTGTAGGTTTCTTGGAGCACTTTGAGTAAGAATGGCAGAGTGAGCCTTGGTGATTTGGCATCAACATATCTGCAAACACTGTATAAAAAAAGGCCCTTGACGACATTATGCTTCACTGGTCATTATAAGAGAAAGTACACATTACCATTATGAAATAGGGAATTTAATTAGTTTCTGTACTATGTGTTTGTACATGTAGTCAGTTATTTCTCCAGACATTGGTCTATTCCAGCTGACTAATGTTGGTTGAATCCACTTTTTTTTTTTCTTTTGTTTCAATTTATATTGCAACAAAAGTAGGTATTAAAAAATGGCTTGCTGTCATTAAGGTTTTAGATGGTTAAGGCCCATTTCAACCAGTAGGCTTCTAGTATGCCGCTGCCAGGAAAAAGGGCAATAATAGAGGAAAGAGGCTGAGATAAGAGCAGCCTGACAAGGAGCTGCCATAGTATCTCCTGCTGCTCAGTGTTGACACTGTCTCTTGAGCAGCACAGGAGATACCTTTCAGTGGTAAAGGAGGAAGGAGAGGTGATGCAGGAAGACAGCATAGAGAGAAGTGGATGAATAAGGAGGGAGAGAGCAGTTTCATTTGTCTTTATCTTAGAAGTAGCCATGAGATGATGAGGGAAAAGATCTAGGGCTTGCTGGGAGCTTGAAATAGAAAGGTACAGTATTGCTATCTATTGCTGGTCTGTTTATTCTGCTCATAGCCTCTTACAGCTGTGCCCATTCTGAGGGGGAAGGAATGAAAAAGACTGTAGTGCAGTGATTGCAGTGTTTTATGCAGGTTTACAACTGCCTCATTGCCTTCCTTTTATTAATATGCTTTTGAGCATCTTCAGAATGGCCATGAAATGAGGCAATGTAGTGTCCTGGTTTTGGCTGGGATAGAGTTAATTCTCTTCCTAGTAGCTGGCACAATGCTGTGTTTGTGATTTAGGATGAGAATCATGCTGGTAACACAGTGATGTTCTAGTTGTTGCTGAGCAGTGCTTACCCCAGGTCAAGGACTTTTCAGATTCCCATGCTCTGCCAGTGAGGAAGTGCACAAGAAGCTGGGAGGTAGCACGGCCAGGGCAGGTGATCTGAACTGCCTAGAGGGATATTCCATACCATAGAGTGTCATGCCCAGCATAAAAACTGGGATGACCAGTGCTGTTGGGAAGGACCTGGACATTGGTTAGTGGGTGGTGAGCAACTGTGCTGTGCACCACTTGTTTCTCTTGGGTTTTATTCTTCTCTCTTTATCTCCCTGTAATAATAATTACAATTGTTGTTAATATATTTTACTTTATTTCCGTTATTAACTTGTTCTTATGTCAACACATGAGTTTTTTCTTTCTGATTCTCCTCCATGACAGATCTGACCAGAATGTTTTGAAACAAATTTGTTACCAGGATTCATTTTATTAGTTTAATAGTTGTTGATCACAGTGTTGAATTATTTGGTATCAGTTGTGTTATGTAACAGTTTACTTGCTGTGTATGTTTCCTCTTGTGTTGTGGTGTCATCTCTGGGGGCTGGGCTAAGGTTATCATTTTATTGCACTTCGTAACACTGGATTATGATAGCACAGAACTGCTGGCCTTGAAACTAATCTGGTTTTCATACTCTCAGCCCCTCTCTCATCACCTCTGTACTTGGGGAACCATCTATTAGAAACTGCTAATAATGGCATCTTTTACCTTTTTGCCTCAGAAAGCCAACCTGCGCAGAAGACACACACAGTCTTCCCCTTCTCCTCCAGGCATGGGAATTTTGAAAATTTTGAATATCCTTAGGATGTTGAAACCAGCATGGTCTGTGAATGACAAGGAACTGTGAACATGGTTCAGGTCTTGTTTAGGGTTAAGCAACTGTTTGTGGCTGCTCAGACTGTGGCATCATGCACTGTGACTACTCAGATCCCAGCAAGGGATGATGCAGCTGAGCCAGAGGATGAGCTTGTGCCCTTATCAGTTGTCCTTGTACACAAGAAGAAATGGACATGAAAGTCAGCTCATTTAGTAAAGGGGGATGAAGCAGGGCCATCACAAAAACTGGAGGAAGAGGCAAACAAAAGGTTCTGGATCCCTATCCCTGAGGGAGCTGTGGGATACGTGAAAAGGTTTCAGCTGCCATCCAGTTGTGCGCATTATCACCTGGCTGCTCCAATGGGGCTAGTAGTCTGGAATTAGGAGATAGGGAAGCCAAGCAGTTGGGATGACTTCCTAGGGAAGAGAGCATTGACAAGGTGATTGGAAAAATGACACAAGTCTTCAGCCTCTGGAGGCAATTCTGTCAAGTGCGAAGGAAAGGTATCCCTTCAGGAAAGAGATTATGTCACCCAGGCAGGTGGGCCACTGTGGGGAGAGATAACTGGTACCTGAGGGAATTAGCTGTACCAGAGGGGATTTCTTATGACATGAGCAAGGCACAGTCACCCACAGATCCAGATGAAGTCAGTGTGCACAACCCATGACTGAAATTTGAACCATTTGCCATGGACTGATCCAGTTCCGAAACACCTGCAATATATTGGTGATACCAATACAGCGCCAGAAGTTTTTGAGAAAGGGAAGACAGTAGTCCAAATCCCTCTGAGAGCTGCCATAAAACAAAGTAAGGTCCAGGAACCTGCACAGGAGATCCAGTTTTTAAGAAAAAAATAGCAAGGTGGATGTCATCAGATCCCAATGGATTTGATTAGCAAAATAACAGCTACGTTTCTAGCAACTAGTAAGAAAAACACAACCTTTGGTAGGCATTGTGGGTTTTTGGAGAATGCACATTCCGAATTACAGTCTGATTGTCAGCCCTCTCTGTCAAGTGACCCAGAAGAAGAATGATTTCAAATGGGGCCCTGAACAACAACAAGCCTTTGAACAAATTAAACAGGAGATAATTCATGCAGAAAATTAACTCTGTCCCAGCCCTTTGGCCAGTCCAGGCAGGACAAGATACAAAAAATGTGCTCTACATTGCAGCCAAGGAGAATGGTCCTACCTGGAACCTCTGGCAGAAGGCACCATGCGAGAATTGGGTCAACCTCTAGGATTTTGGAGTCAGGAGTACAGAGGATCTGAAGCCTGCTGTACTCCAACTGTAAAAGAGATACTGGCAGCTTGCGAAGAGGTTTCAGCTGCTTTGGGAGTGATTGGTACTGAAGCACAGCTTCCCCTCGCTTCCTGACTGCCGGCGCTGGGCTGGGTGTGCAAAGGATGGGCCTTGCACATCATGTAGCTGATGCTGTGTGGAGTCAGTGCGTCTTGCTGGCTACACTGGGAGCTCAAATTGGAAACCCCAGTCATCGTGATTACTTCGAAGACTCCTGAGACTGGCCAGAGAGCAGAGATTCCAGGATGCCACCTGAGGAGGAGGTGACATGAGCTGAAGAGACTCTATTGTGTAATAAGATATCAAAAAATCAGAAACAATATGCCTTGTTTGATGACTCCTGCTGTATTGTAGGGAAGCACTGGAGATGCAAAGTTTCTGTATGGAGTATCCTACAAAAAATTACAGAAACTGCTCAAGGAGAAGGTGAATCGAGTCAGTTTGCAGAGGTGAAAACTGGCTTTAGACACTGCTGAACAAGAAAAACAGCCAGTGCTTTATCTCTGTACTGATTCACGGGTGGTGGCAAATGCCCTGTGATGGTGGTTGCAGTGATGGAAGCAGAGCAGAGGTAAACCCATCTGGGCTGCGGCCTTGTGGCAAGATACTGCTGCCTGGGTGGAGACCCTGGCTGGGAAGGTACATCACGTAGATGCTCATGTACCCAAGAGCTGGGCCACTGAGGAACATCAGAACAACCAACAGGTGGATCAGGCTGCTAAAATTGAAATGGCTCAGGTGGATCTGGATTGGCAACACAAGAGTGAATTACTTATTTCCTGGTGAGCTCATGGCATCGGAGGCCATCAAGGAAGAAATGCAACATGTAGATGGGATGATGATCGAGGGGTGCACTTGACCATGGACACTATTGTAGGGCTATCCATAACTGTGAAACATACATTTCAGTTACTCAAGCTGAGCAGTTTAAAGTCTCTTTGGTGGGGAGGACAATTGCTGAAATAATATATGGGGAGACCTGGCAGATGGGCTCTATCACACTCCCACAAACCCACTAAGGCAAGCACCGTGTGCTTATGATGGTGGTAGCAACCACTGGATAAGTGGAAACCTATCCCATGCCCCATGCCACCACCTGGAGCACTGTCCTGGGCCTTGGAAAGCAAGTCTTACGGCAACATGGCACCCCAGAAAGAATTAAGCCAGACAAGGGGACTCATTTCCAAAACAACCTCATAGACACCTGGATTGAAGAGCATGGCATTGAGTGGGTTTATCACATCCCTATCATGCACCAGTCTCCAGGAAAATGGAATCATGGAATAGACTGTTACTGAGAGCAGTGGGTGGTGGGACCGTCAAACAATGGGATACACGTTTAGCAAAGGCCACCTGGGCAGTCAGCACTAGAGGATCTGCCAGCTGGGCCAGCTGTGCCCAAGCAAAACTTTTACATACTGTGGAAGGGGGATAAAGTCCCTGTAGTGCACAGAAAAAAGATTCTGGGGAAAACAATCTGGGTTATTCCTGTGTCAGGCAGTGACAAACCCATCCATGGATTGCTTTTGCCCAAGGACCTGGGTGCACTTGGTGGGTAATGTGGGAGGATAGGGAAGTCCACAGTTTGCTTCCAAGGGATGTGGTTCTGTATGAGAATAGCCAGTGATGTGGATTGTATGATGTTAGTTGCCATATAACACTCATGTCACCACTGCTGAGGTGGCTACGTGCAACATCGAGAGTATTACGGTAGGAATCACCCAGATTAAGGAAGACCAGGCTTCGATGAAACTGGACAAACACAGCAATGGAATGAGAGCTGACTTCAGCAGGCAGCAATCCTGCCTAACACACTATTTTTCCTGTCCTAAAGGGACTGCTATGAGATGGAGCCCAAAGTGATGCATAAATGAACTCAACAGATGTTTCAGTGGGATGGCCCACAGACTAAGGGAATGATACCTGTATCAAAAGACAGAAAAAGTGATGGTGGTTAATTGGGATGTATTGAAAAGCGTGGGCATGGTATAAATGGCATAGAATATGGGGTGGGTATTGTCCTGTTTTCAGCTGGGATAGAGTTAATTTTCATCCTAGTAGCTGGTACAGTGCTGTATTTGGGATTTAAGATGAGAATAGTGCCACATATTGATAACACACGGATGTTTTAGGGTAAGCACTGCTCAGTAACAATTAAGTCAAGGACTTCTCAGTGTTTCCAGCTCTGCCAGTGAGGAGGAGAAGCTGTGAGAGAGCATGGGTAGGACACTGCTGACCAAACTGGCCAAAGGGATATTGCGTACCATAGAGCATCATATTCAAGTGTATAAACTGGAGGGAGTTGGCCAGAAGGGGCCGATCACCACTTGGGGCCAGGCCAGGTGTGTGGTGAACAGTTGTACTGCATATCATTTGTTTCTCTTGGGCTTTATTTCTCTCTCTCTCTTTTTGTTATCTCCCTTTTTATTGCAATTAGTATTTTTATTATTGCATTTTCCTGTATTTGAATTATTAACTTGTTCTTATCTCAACCCATAGGTTTTACCTTTTTCTGATTCTCCTTCCCATCCATCTGGGGGTGGAGGATGAGTGAGTGAGTGGCTTCATGGGACTTGGTTGCCATCTGGGATTAAACCACTGCAGTATACTTTAACCACTTTGTCCTAAGAGGCATATTCTGAGATGCTGGGGGAGGGGTTGTAATTTTACTTTTCAGAGTAAAGATAGGGGAAAACTGTGCTATGGAATTACACTGATCCATGCTGGTGTGGGGTTTTTTTGCAGTGCATGACTCCTCCGCACAGCCCTGACTTCGTGGAGATGTTGGCAGCTACGCTCCTCTCCTCACAAGTCACTTACTCCAAACCAAGGACTGTCATGGCAAACACAGCTGCCTGCTCAGTCACATCAGCGACCGGTGCCTCTCCCATAACCAAGCCATCTGTTCTCAGTGTGGGGCAACAGTGCAGTCAGAAGCCAGTGATCTCTGAATCCTGCGCACCTCAGCCTTGCAGGGCCATGGCAACAAGTGTCATACGTCACACAGGTGATAGTTCTGCTTACCATCACATTCATGCTGCGCAAGAGAAAACAAAGGTAACTTCAGGCTACAGCACTTCCAGAGATTGGTATGGAGTGGATGACCGAAAACATTCCAGACTGCCACAGGACATGTGTGCTGCGGATGATTTAATCAACAAAACCTCTCCAGTACATCAGCCTTATGCACATGACTCCAGTGATATTGTGACCAATAAAGGGCAACTACCACTCCGGCCTGTTTCGCCGCAAACCCACTTACCAAAGAATTGTGAGAGTGACTTGCAAAAAAGAGCTACCCCAGTGACACCTGCCCCTGTCTCAAGCCCCCAGGTTCTCTGTCAGATGATCCCTTTAAATGGACAAAGCAGCATGATCAATGCGTATGTCAAGCCTTCAACTCCAGCACTCTCAACTCCCATGAAGCCTATTTTACCGCAGACAGCCCCGCTCTCCCAGCCTGTACTCATGGGACCTTCTGTGCCTCAGGGGACTGTGATGTTGGTTCTTCCGCAGCCCGCTGTCACGCAGACACCGCAGTGCCCGCAGACCGTGGTGACTGTTGGCAGCACCAAGTTACTGCCCCTCGCTCCTGCTCCCATGTTCATCGCTTCTGGCCAGACCTGCGCCCCCCAGCTGGACTTCTCCAGGCGGAGGAATTACGTTTGTGACTTCCCTGGGTGCAAGAAAACCTATTTCAAAAGTTCCCACCTCAAAGCGCACCTTCGCACCCACACTGGTGCGTACGAGAGGGCTCTGGCACTGCTTGTGTTGGGATGCTGAAATGCACGTTTTTTGCGGGAGGGGGGTGGGAAAGGGAAGAAGCAGGTGGCAGGGAAGCTTCTGCTCGTATCAGGGATGGAAGGAATGTTCATTCTCTGTGGACAAGCAAAACAAGACATACTTTGTTCTCAGACCTCAGCTGACCTTGTAGTGTTAGCTGAATTTCACAGGCTTTAGCTGGAGTGAAGCTTTGCTGTCTGTGTGCGTGTGTTTAGATGTAAGTGGAATCCTGCCATCTGGACTAGATTGAAATGAATTCTGCAAGTCCCTTGTTTTGGGACATGGAAAGGTCTGGTGTAAGCAAAACATAGTACAGGTAGTTGGTTTTAATTGTTACATGAGTAAAAGAAAAGGGAAACTCAGAAGCTGCCTTTTTTTGTTGTTGTTGTTTTTTGGTTTTGTGTGGGTTTGGTTGGTTGGTTTTTTTGGTTTGTTTTTTTTTTTTTTTTGTTCCCCCAGAGTTTTGTTTAGGCTAAATGGGAATGCACTGAGATTTTGGGCTGCTGTGTTAGGAAGTATAGCTGCCACAGGAATGTAACTGTTTATTCAGTTACAGAAGGGAATTTTAGAGGTAAATGGAAATTAATTGTTATTAATATGAACTGATTTGCTCCATAAAATTTGGTCAGTGTGGAAACAGGATACATGTGTTTTACTTACACTTTTCCTGGTTCCATGATCTTGTTAAATTAAAACTAACTTTGACTTCTCAGGGATTATTTTTGGTGTTGAAGGATAGGCATAGTGGGAGATTGGTACAGGATAGTTCTGTCTATTTTTGGTTTTCCTTGACTTTTTTCCCCTACCTGCTGTGATCAGTCACTGGTTTATTGGATGTCAGCTTGTGTGATGGGATTTGCATTAGTTTGCCAGCTTGTCTTTACAGTTCCTTTGGGGAAAGAGCTTAACCTCTACATGAAGCTGATAATTCTTGTAAACCATAGTTCGGAAGTAGAATGATGCTTCTGTTTCTGGCTTGAGAGGCTGCTGAATTAAACCTGGTGCTCCGGGATAAACAGACTATCAGCAAGTGTCTCGCTTTGTGCACATATGGGTGCTGATCCATAGGGAGCCTGTGTGTGTCCCTGTATCATCATTAAGACAATGGGAGGTGAAACACACTGACCCCTCGCTAGCCAGTTCACATTACAGGACCCAGGAGGAAGAGTAGTTCAGCTTTCTTATTCTACCTTTCCCCTGCATGCTGACTAGCTAGGTGAGAGCACATCCAGCAGACACAGACTTTTCTCTCAACACCTGAAATATGAACACTCCTATGGGGCTTCCTTTCTGCAGGCCCCTTGTCTTCCGCTCCAAAGTGTCCCCATAAATTTGGGCCATGTGGTAGATGCTTATCTGGAGCTCTGTAGGAGTTGCAGGCAGTAGTTGCAGTTGTGGTTGTTCAGGACAGGTGGGATGTTCAGCAGTGGCCCAGGATGAGCAGCAGCTGATGTGGGCAGCCTTGCTGACTGCTGCCATCACTGGTCTGTGGTCCTGAGCTGGCAGGACAGGCTGTGCCTCAGGAGTGCTTGCTGGGGTGTGTTTGCGTGCGGGACTGGATGACTGGAGCAGCAGGACCCTGAGGCTCCATTCCAGGCTTCCTGTTTGCCTGCAGTATTTGTGGATGACATGCTGCAGCCATAGAGATGTGGAGACACAGGGATGGGGGAAGGGGCTTGCTTCTAGTTTAGTCAGTGGATAAGGCATCTTTATGAAGGATCTGTATCTTTAAACTGGGATTTTGGACAACTGAAAAACCAGACTTGATTAAAGAACACTTAAAGAGATACAAGGGAGTAAGTAGAAACGGTACCTATTATTTTTCTCTGGAACAGAAATTGAGCTTAAGCTTGTGTTGACTGCACACATGAGCAGTTCTGTGAAACTTGTTGGTTTTTTCAAGGCAGGTTTTAAGTTAGTTCTTTGATAAAACTGCAGCACAGCTTCTCAAAAGTAACACAGGCTTCCTTTATGTCCTGCAGGAGAAAAACCTTTCAGCTGCAACTGGGATGGCTGTGACAAGAAGTTTGCCCGCTCGGATGAACTGTCACGGCACCGCAGAACGCACACGGGGGAGAAGAAGTTCGCCTGTCCCGTGTGCGAGCGCCGCTTCATGCGCAGCGACCACCTGACGAAGCACACCCGCCGCCACATGACCACCAAGAAAACCCCCAGCTGGCAGACAGAGGTTGGCAAACTCAGCAGAATTGCCACAGCAGAGAAACCCAAGAGCAGCAGCGCTCTGAGTATGCTCATCCCCGTGCCATCACCTGTCTGCCAGGGCTAGAGTGAAGAAGCACCTTCTCTGCAAACTTTGTGAAGATCAGGAAGAGCTCCAATGGCAACAACAGAACGGGCAATGGTTTTTGTTTTCCCCATGTTTGTGCATACTTTAGTTTCCTGCAGTTTAGGTCCTCTGTTGATAGTGCTATGTGAGAAATCTGTCATATTTCCTCATCCCTTCCCTGTTTGTTTTTTTCAGTACTTGGGCAATTGCAATCACCAGCACTTCAGGAAAGTAGAACTCTTTGGAAATTATTTTGGCAATAGGTTAAAAAAAGTTACTTGTAATGCTTGCTGTTAATATTTTGATGGACAGTAAAACAGGGTGGTTTTTAATTTTTATACTACTATTTTCTATACCAAATATATTTTCTATTTGTTCATTTTGGTCTTGTTATGCAGGCAAATTACCTGCATTAGTAGGGCTGTGCTGGATGAGACCCAGAGTTTTGAAAACTCCTTTTCAGTAAACCTAAACAATTGCATTCAGACTGTTTTGTAAACACTTAGTATTTGGTAACTCCTACTGGTTGGTGTTTTCATACTTGCAGCTCCTGATCCTGCAATAGGCTAGTGACATTGCACCCTCTTATGCAGGTGACTTTGGATATCAAAATGCATCAGTCATTTTTAAAACAAACCAAACCAGAACGACTTAATTTGAGAATACAAGTGTTGAAATCCTCAACATTTTATGAATTCATACCCTTTGCAAGTAGAAGCCAATGTGGCTTTTGGTAGAAGCACTCCTGAGTCCACACTCCACTGGAGCAAAGTTTGGAGGAGCCAGACTGCTCTGATGGAGGTAGAAGCACAAACACTGTTCAGAAATTTTGACACTAAAAGTTATGCTTTATTTCTGGTCCTATAAACCAACATATCAAAGTAAACTGAAAAATGCAAAAATGGCAAGATAGCCCATGAAAAATTAGTGGGTCTCTATATTTTTCTGAGTAGAGGAGAAATAGAAAATTGAAGGGTTTTTTTGTATTGTGGATGCTTGTGCACCTTATATGAAATTGTTCAAGGCTTTCTTTTACCTGTATCAAAGCACCAGAGGAAGTACTAATTGTGTCCTGAGTTAAGAAATAGCCACCATGTCAATTTGATGATGCTCTTCATGTGGCCTTATACTTCTCCATAGTACTTTGTATAAAATCACCCTTTTCTATTAAACAATACGCTCTCCCTGTTGAATGGATTTTCTTTTACACAAAGTGTAATGCTAGTTGAGAAGTGGAAGCAGTGGCTGCAGGAGTGCTGTGTTGTACTGGCATGGTATGAGTAACAAAATGCCCGTAGCACAATTGGACTGCTCCGTTCCCCTGGTGCGGAAGGAGTGCGTATGTCCTGTAGCAGAGCTGACAGGAGAGCAAAGCACCAGGTGTTTTGCTGAGAGGCAGCTCCCCACTGAATTAAATATTTCTGGAGTGCTTACTTTCTGGACTCTTCTGCCTTCAGCCACTCCTGCACTGAGGCTTAATTGAGCACTGAGGAGGATTGTTTTTCCTGTATGCGTCAAATGTGGATACCTAGGAATGCGCTGTCTCTTTTACTGCTTTGTTCTGAAATCATGGTCTTGCTTCCCAGTGTGGGCACAGCATGGATCTCATCTGTGTAAGTGCTGACTTGCCGATCTCAGCTGGCACTCGCCTGGAATCGGCAGGGACCTGTTTCAGTTAAAGCTACTCATTATTTTTTATACTAAAGTCTGTAGTTATAATTAACAGTAGTAAGTTTTCAAACTGCACTAAATTGGAGTATTGTGCTAAGTGTACTGAAGTTTTTGTGCCTGACCTTTCAAAGGCCCACACCCTGTTCACTGACACGTGCTGTAATTCCACTGACCCCAGCGTACGTGCCAGTGAGTGTGTGTGTGGAGCTTGCTTTGGACTCTCCAAAGGGCTCAGCTGGAACCTCTTTTCCTGGTGAAGTGGATCCGTGTGGTGTTGCTGTTCTCTGTTGCTACCCAGTTTTCCGAGTTTCTGTGGTGAACAAAGAGATGTTGCTGCTCTTACTTTTTTGTTTGGTTTTTTTCTCAGAAATACCTTAGAACAAGAAGTCTGGCTTTTGGATGCTGTTTTTGCATGCTTTTAACCAGGGGAAGCATGTCCTGTCTCAGTTCAGTAGCCAGTTTAGTACATTTTTTTACAGACTAACCATTTATGGTGCTCACCTGAGAAAACAGTTTGGAAACTCGTGTCATAATTATATAAATTGTCATGTTTGTTGCATCACGGAGGGGGAAACAGTGGACTGGAGAATACAGACTTTTAAAAAGTGTGTCATGTATGTGTGTCATGATGTGGAAAAGCAACTGCTCCCTCCTTGTTTGGGTGTACCTGGCCTGCAATTCCTGGCAGCCCATTCTGGGATGTGTGGATTGTTCTCTTGTGGATGTGCATGAATAGCTGTGCCGTGGTGTGGCTGTGTCTGCTCTGTCTGTTCCTTCCTGCTGTGTAAGGGTTATTTATGGATTAAGCATGACTGGCATAGCTGCTGTCTTTGCACTTTACTGCCTGAACTCTATCGTTCAGTCTTTTTATTTTGAGCCTATATTTTAAGGAAATGGAACTGCATTTTTGTACGTGTTTTTAACTTTTATTAAATAAAATGTATGTAACGTGACTGGTTTTAAGTCATAAAAAAATCATGAATTTTCAGGTTTCATAGGCGTCCACTCCAGAACTATGTGAATCTTCAGTATTAGGTTGTATGTCTAGGCCAGTGGAAGACTTTGGAGCTTGCTAGTTCACTTATCTGTAAAGGCAGGATTTTTTGGATCCTGTTGGGTGACCAGTGCTCGCTCAATTATGACTTTACACCACTCGTCTCGTGTATTTGGTAGAAGGTGCACACCCCCACCAGGGCTTGAGGCGTCTCTGTGCTCTCTGGGAACAAGAGTTCCCAGCTCCACACCGCTTCCAGCCCAGCCTCCAGCAGCTGTCAGCAGAAGGGATGTGCTGGGTGCTGCTCTGGTGGTGTTGCAAGCTGTGCATGGAGTGAATGCTGGAAATAAGGCAGAGATGAGAATTTAACTCAAAAGATGGCTGTGCTAGCCCCAGCTCTTCCTGCTCTGGTGGGGAAGTGGCTCTGGCAGGCTGGGTGTTGCCTCCCAGTCTCAGCTGGGAAGGAGGTGTCCAGAGATGGGACAGCAGCAGCAAATACCTACATTTTTCTGCTGTTTCCCTCTGACCAGTTCCTGAGCTGCAGAAAGTATTTCAGCAGGAAGGGAGAAGGTGTAATGATTCCAGCTTTTTGTCACAGCCTTTCACTGCAAGGTGGCTCAGTCTCTGCAGGCAGAGCCCTCAGAGCTACCTGGGAGCAGTGACTCAAGGTTTTGTCCACAGAAGAGCACATTGTTCTTGCAAGTGTGAGGAAGGTGGAAAGAGAAGATCTCATGGATGGTTCTGCTTACTCGTCAGGAGAACAACTGGAAGGGAAAGCTTAGGTGCAGGTTCAATGCTCTGGCAGAATAGCACAAATTCTTCAAAGAGCCCCTGGGCTCTGCAGCTTGCCACAATGCTTTTGTCTCCCAGGGGAAGATATCCTACCTGTCCCTACTGCTATTTTTCAAGGAAGATTTTTCTGAGCATCCAATTATATCCCTAAGAATACCTGGGGTTTTTTTTTGCTGATTTTTATTTTGTTTCCCTGGCTGTTTGTATGAAACATGGCAATGGATTTCACAGTCTTTGCTCACCTTTCTGCTTTTCCTTAGAACCAAGATGTGATCTGAGCTGTTCCATGCAGCCAGGAGGTGCACTCAGAACACATCCTAATGGGGCTGGAGTCTGGAACAGCTTCATCTGCTGAGAGAAAACAGCCTGCACTCAAGGAAGCGTTCCCAACTGCCCCTTTGCTGACACAAGCATTGTTGAGGGCAAGTCTTTCTGTCTTGAAGCCATTCTAAATCCATGAAAAGAAATCATTTTCTTGAGGAAAATGCATTTGTGTTCAAACATGCCTGTTGGCTTAATGCTTCATTTTGCAGAGTGGCATTGCTTGTCACACACACCACCCTGCGTGGTTGTACACCAAACCTTGGGCTGAGCAGCAGCTTGAGTTGCCTTGCAAACCAACGAGCACAGATCCTCTTGAAGCCTGGACACTGGAAGAGTGAATCCAGTCTGATGCTGCAGAGGTGGCCTGTGCTGCACGCTTGGTGTGCTTCTCCCACTGAGGCCACAGCTCTGGCTAACTCTCCCTTTCCAGCTGTGAAAGCTGTACTCAACATCCTTCATATGTCATCTCACGAGCTGAGTCCTGCCCCAGGACTGCCTCTGGCTTGAGTTCATCTGCAGGGGTAAATCTTCTGACTGGTTTTGAAGTTTAATCTGTGAGCCCATCTGCCTGTTTACCTTCCGTTCATGTCTGGCAAGGCAGCTTGAGGCAGGCAGGCTCTGGCTGTGAGAAGGCAAACTTCCATGCGTGCAGCAAGAGTAAATCATGACTCAAAACCCAGCAACCTGCAGGCCGAGGAAATGGTGAAGACAGTCCAGGAGGAAGCTGCAAAGCCTCAGCCATGTCTCACAGTCCAGGCTGTCCTGGGATTCCCTTTCCTGCAGCATGTTAGCACTGAGCCATTTTCTTTCCAGATTGCTTTCATCCTCTGTCAAATACAGTCTTCCTCATTTTCTGCTTCAGCCCTCTGGTGCAGGAGAAGGAAATTGATGGGTTTTATGTCCTGATGTGTGCAGAAGGCAATGGGCACATCTTAAACATGCAGAAAACTCACAAGAAAGGGAGCATACCCTTTCTTGGGAGAATTTGTCTTAGATGGGAAGAATGCCTTAGGTTTAATTGCCTTTCTTGTAGCATCTCTTGAGTTCAGAGCAACTTCTTTCTGTTGGTTATCACTGCCCAGATTAACCCACTTCACCCTGTGCAAAAATAATTGCCATGACCTGTGTCCAGAGTGGGGCAAGGGGGAGCCCTGCTGTGGATGTAGTTTGTGCCAGGCAGCTGGTGCTACACCTCCCTGACAAATGTGGTGGGGAGCTCCATAAGATTCCTGTAGCACAGCTCCAGGCCTGTGGGCCCCTGTTGCCCCCTTGCAGCCCCCCTTGCTGGGGCGGGGGCTCTGTTTCAGCAAGGCTCTCTTGCTCCTTTTGGACTAGTGCAAAATGCAGCATGTAGCATTTGTCTTTGTTAGATGAATAATGTGATTTGGTTAAAAGCAGTGGCCTTTTCCTGGTTTATTAATGGAGATTAATAATGTCAGCTCAAAAACCATCGTCAGCTATCCTGTCTTATGCTGCAGGTATTGAATAGGAGGGCAGTTTCCAAAATGATGAATAGGAGACTCTCCAGAACCCTGCTTAATTCCAGCAAACTCTTTTAGGGGCAGGAAGTACTGGCAAGCTGAGTAATTTTTTATCCTTCAAGCAGTTTTGATTTGATGGTGGTTATAAAGAAATACCATGAAAAGGAACTTTCCCATAATTCAGCTGGTAGGATGTCAGCATTCACTCCCTGAAATGAGGCAAAGTGATCTCTATAGTGCAACTGTCCTTTTTCTGAAAAAGCCATTAATTCAAGAAGTTTCTCCTGAAATCTGTCATGGGCACAGCTACTGCTTCCATACTATTATTTACCTACAAATGATCTAGTGTCCTATTTTCCCTCAGCAAAGGGTGCACCAAAAGCAGAGTTACACTGACACCAGGTAATTAAACTGTAATTGTGCCTTGCTGGGCACCAGCCCCACTGCCACTATCCCTTTCTGGCGTGCTGCTGGGTGCAGTATGACGCGGGTGGAGGAGCAGAGTCCCCATCAGTTCTTGGGCAGACTGGGAACCTGGCTGGGTACCACCATCCTGTTCTGCATGGTATGAGAATAAGGCAGATGGCTGTGAGCTGTGTGTGCTGGCTGGCTCTGTGATCTGAGCTCAGTGCTGAGCACTCATCATTTCATGGCACAGGGGAAAGCCTGCCAAGACCATGCCACAGTTTGAGGTCCCTCCTTGCATCCCCAAACTTACTTCTTGCACCTTTTCCCTGGTGCAGTGACTGTCCCAGCTGCATCACTCCTTTCTGGACCTTCCTGTGTTCCTGCAGCTCCTCTTTTTCTGTTGGTGATGATGAAAATGTTATCTGTGAAACCCACTGCGCCTTTGTTCCAGGTACAGAAATGTGCTTGTATCTTGGTTATTTTAGAAACTCATTTTATAAAGCAGCTTTGCTGTGTTCAGTTGAGAGAGATTTTTTCGCAGCTTAACAGTATGTTCGGTTTAGGTGTTCTTTTTAATTAGCCAATTTCTGTAATTGTTAATACTTAGGCTTTCCTGTAGGAGAGCCTGACATGGGTTGTAGAGCTGTTACCTGGGCCAGTCACCAAGTGCAGCCTCACAGAGAGAAGCTCTGTGAGGGCAGGTAGGGCACATCCCTGGGGGCAGGCAGAGCTCTGGTCCCTGCCTGCTCCTGTCACAGCCTGGTCTGACAGCAGCGTGGCTTTCCTCTGGTTTGCTGTGTCATTGGAGACCACCCAAAACAGCAGCAATCCACTGGGCCTGCCCTCACGAAGGGGCAGCTGTGACTGAGCTCCTCGAAATATCTCCCCACATGTGCCAGAGACTCTGGGGACCTTGACGGAAGGTCTTAGTTGAAAGAATGAAATCCAAATTGAAAGAAAATCTAAACCACTACAGTGAGTACCATGGTCCCCTGTGGTGCTGGGGTCACTGTTTCTTCTGCTCTCCACAGGCAGAGTCTGTTCATCCCAGTAGGTCTTTGAGAGCTGCTGAAAACTAACACAAGCTCTGGGAGATCTGCTGAGTGGACTCTTGACACATTGTAGAGAAACTGTGTTCCTGCCACAGCTCAGTGACATTAATAGGTCTAAAAATGACTGTTCCTGTGAATGAAGTGCTATTGTTCAAAACTGGATTATTTCCGAGGAGGGTTAGAGAGCCATTGCTCCAGAGGGCCCACCCAACTTCTAGCAATTCAAGGACATCTGCTCTCTACTCCAGCTATTTCTGGGCCACCAAGGTATCACAGAATCATAGAATGGCCTGGGATGGAAGGGACCTTTAGGATCATCTAGTCCCACCCCCTGCCATGGGCAGGGACACCTTCCACTAGACCAAGTTGCTCAGAGCCCCATCCAACCTGGCCTTGGACACTTCCACGAACAGGGCATGCACAACCTGTTCCAGTGCCTCAACACCCCTAAAGTGAACAATTTCTTCCTTATGCTCAACCCAAATCTACCCTCTTTCAGTTTAAAACCATTATCCCTGGTCCTGCTGATGTGCCCCAGCTGGTGTGCTGGGAGCTCCTGCCTCCAGGAATGCACAGCTTTGTGGGAGGTTGGCTCGTTCCCACTGCCCACCCCTGGGCTCCCAGGCAGAGCACAATGTCCAGCCTGGCTGAAGGCTGCTACAGGGAAGACAACTGGGGTGTGAGTCTGTGTGCCTGGGGTGTGATCTAGTGCCCCCTCAAGGCATCCCACCTGCCATCCTCCAGGGATGCATCCTGCTTAGTCTCTGCAGGTACCAGAGGATGATTTCCCAGGTAAGCCAGAGAGCCTTTTTCAGAATATTTGATGCTTTCACGGAGGGCTACATAGAATAAGATGCATTTATTTCTGTTTCACAGGTCCCAGGAATCAAAAAGTACTTAAAATACAGCATCTTAAGAGGTGTCCTGCAGTTTCTTCTTGCATTTACACATAGTGAAGATTTCATCTGATGCCTTTTATGCTTCAGCTGAAGATAGAAATAAAGTATTTTTCTACTTCTGATAATAAGCAGATGCTTATAATATGTTAAGATGCAAGTAAAATAAAAGCAGAAACCAAATATACCAGGCTTCCCTGTCTGTGAGCACTGAAAAAGTACTATTTCCTTAGGAGAGATAACTTTCCACTTTACTTTGTGGTCAGCTAATGGTAAAATGTAGTGATTTTTCTTCTAGGATAAAAGTGTAGGGGAAGGCCAGGACTGGTAATTCTGAAAACTGATCACAAACAGCTGCTCTACAAGAGCATGCAAGTCCCTCTCCAGGTGGGTGATTGAAATGGGGATGTGCCTCCTGCTTTCACTGGAGAATCCACACCAAGGAGCCCCAGGTAGGACACCTATGCTAGGATCCTGCCCCAAAGGGATCATACAAATTCTGTGTTCCCTGATGCTCTCAGGAGCCTGATTTGCCTGTGTGGTGGGATTTGAACTCTGGGATTACACTACCTGTGTACTGGATGGTGGGTTCAGTCCCCTTCTCCTCTTACCTCCCCTACTGGGAACCAGATTGAAAGAGACAGTACCAAGTTCAGACCTGGACCTGAGGCTTGCACAATGCAAGGAGTACATTTGGCACATTTTAAGTGGCAGGAACATGAATTTCATTCAACATCCCCGTAAGTAGGTTCTGGCTCAAATGATATTGATGCATTTTTCTTACTAAGTCAAAGCAAGATCTTCCTTCAAAGCACCACGTTTCAACACCTCTAGAGTGACACTTCAATTCTAGTACATGTTCATTTATAAACAGCATTTAGAAAAGAGCTCCTAAATATTGACTCTTAAGATGAACCGGTCCCTCTTCCAGTGGCACCGATCAGCAATCAGCAGTTGGTGAGGATCTCTGTGCTCTCACCCAGAGCTGATGAGGTGAACTTTCTCCTCCATGCTCCCCAAGCAGCCACGCTGCCTCTCATGCGCCACCACCCTCCACCACCCACCTCTCCCCTGCTGTCTCACTGTTGTTCTGTCAGTAGCAGTTCTGCTCCAGCTGAGCTCCCAGGATCATGCCTGACATTCTCCTGCTGTGGAACTGGATTCAGCGGCAGTACTCCTGCTCGATGCTTGCCATGAGCTCCTCCTCCGAGTAATCATATAATATTGTGGACTGTCCCAATGGCTTCTTGTTGCTTTCTGGGCACCTGTCATGGAAGGGAATGAATTATTGGTGTTATGAGAGAGAATCAGGCTCTGAAGACACAAGAAGACCCTTACTTAATTTTTTTTGTGAATGGAAAGATCGAGCTGCATGTGGCTTGCTGAGACACAGATACTCTTGTCATGTCTAGTTCCCATACCCCACTGGCACACTGCCTGCCGACTTCTGCTATCACTTGGCACCAGTTTAGTCTGTGAGCTCATTACAATACAACCCTTGCAATGCCCCAGATCAAGCTCCCAGAACCTTTGCATGAGTTAAGGTTCTAGGCTCAGCTAAAGGACTGTGTAATCTTTATGCTACTTTTACAGTTTTATGGATAAAGAGATTATTTTGTTTGTATTTGTAAGGGATCTGAGTTTCAATGAATGCAGCTCCCTCAAACTGCTCTTACGGCTTTTATTTGTTTCCACATCAGCACAGCCCTCCCATGAGTGGGAACTGATGTATGACTCAAAGGGAACTGGTATGGGGTTTACTGGTGTTATCAGAGGTGGTTTATGTTGGGTACAAGAGAAATCTGTCCCTACCTGCATGAGGGAGTATACAGTGCATACTGAAAAGTCTTCTGCAGGCTTTGACCGCTGCACCTCATGCTACCAATTAAATCTACTTGATTTTGCCCTCCAGGACTCAATAGATGAGCCATCAGCTGACAAGTGGGTGCTCTTCCTTGGCCTTGTAGAGATCTGGGAGGCGAGCAAGCTGGGCTGTCAGGCTTGGAAGGCATGGCTCCTTGAAATGGAGGTCATGGTGAGGTGCAGAGATAAGTGGAGAATTGAGCTGGTAAATCCAGACTGCAAAGTGCTCTGCCATGCCATGTCAACCAAGGCTTTGTGATCATCCACTAGTGAAGAGTGAGTAAACAAGAAATAAATGCTTTTGTGTGTCAGTTAGTTCATTGCCAAAGAAGAGAGATTTTCACATGCACTAGCATGGCTCCAGATCTGCCCCAGACTCACCATGTATTATCTATTGAATTACCATTCCTCTAAAGATGAGATCAATCCCAACCATTGGTCTTGCAGCTGGGATGAATAAAATTCATCCATTACCATCCTTTAATGAAAAAACTGAGGACCTGTTTACTATATGAAACCCCAGAAACTGCCCCAAAGCAGGTATGTAAATGTAGAACCAGAAGTGAAGGAAAGAACCCTGAAGTGCTTTTCTAAGGACACTTTGTCCTATAGAGGAGGTGCCTTCATTCTGCTCTCCTTGGGCCTGGGAGCATCCTCAGTGTTCCTCCCACAGGCAGCAGAGTGAGTGGCCACAGTGCAGTGCCACCCTCCCTCTGCTCTGCTCTGCCCTGCCCTGGCCACAGAGGCTCCTGCCCAGTGCAGCTGCTCTGACCAAGCTGTGTTTATGCTGTGCCCTCCATGTGTCAGAAATAGTCTGGTGTTTTTCCTGGAGTCACTCGATGGACAGCTGGTGACACTTGGTCGTGTGGGTGTTCTACACTTACTTACACTGCACCGTGCCCTTGATGGCAAGTTCTACTAGCAGCAACTAGGGTTTAGCAACTGGACTCTTCTCTTACTCCTTTTATTCATTCTCCTGCTCAAGGGCTGCAGGGTATCTGATTCCCACTGCAATAAATAAGACCTGAAAAGAAAGCTACAAGCCCAAGAGCTCGAACCATACAGCAGTATTTGCAAAGCAATAATGGGAAAAGTAGTGCAGAAATCTGAGTTAAAACACACGATTTACTGATTTAAACTCTGCATTGTGACAATCCTCAAACTAATTTTATGTTACGTGGTGAGTAAGAAGCAGAGCTCCTGGCAGCTTGCTTGCAGGCCCACAGAAGAGCCATTGTTTCCCTTAGCACTTACATAATTTCCCACTGTTAATTATTCTTGATGCTTTGGTTTGCATGGAGAAAATCTCCAGGTAAAACTCTCTGAGGCACAGACGTGCTTTTGAAAAAACAAAAGCAGGCTCCACTTACCATGCACACCCCAGAAATGAGAGGAAAAGAGAGGGCTGTGTTTCTTTCAAGAGCAAAGGAAAAGCAAGCTGCTGTTCATACTATTGCTGTATTTGTGGCAAAGTTCTGTACCATTTAATATGGGAAAATGGAAATAAAATAAAAAATGAGAGCTTTAATCTGGATAAAAGGAGAAACTTCTGCACCCTGAGGACAGCAAGCAGAGGAACAGGCTGTGTGTGGTCGCACAGGCTCTACCCTTGGAGACTTTCAAGACCTGATGGGACAAAGCCGGGAGCATTCTGCTTTGACTTCACAACTGATCCAGCTTGGAGCTAGAGCTAGGAGATTGGACTGGAGACCTCCTGAGGCCATCCCAACCTAAGCCTCCATCTCAAAGGCACATTGGTGCAGCTATTTCTGCTGATCCTAGAATTTAGTGAGAGGCTGTGGCAGGGAAATCCCAAGCTCAGGATGTGCACAGGACAAAAGCTGGTGGACCACAAGCCTGCTCCCATGCTCCTCCAGCTGCTCCAGCAGCAGAGGAGGCACCTTGCTGCTCTCCTCACCACATGCCAGGGCTGCAGAGCCTGGCTTCAAACACACTGAATCCAGCTGAGGGCTGTTAGACCTTCCAGTCTAGAAAACAACAGGTCAGTACCTTGAGAGGAAAGACTTTTAAACTCCAGATGTTTGAGGGAGGAGAGAAACCTGTGAAGCAGCAAAGCTGAGAGAGAAGGAGTTAGCTGAAAAGCATACAAGAGGGAATTTGCTGTGTGGTAGGACAGCAAGGAAAAAGAAGGCTAGTGCAGCTCCATCAGGATTACTGGGCAGGCTGCTGGATGCCTCATTGCTAAAGTGTTATTAACAGCTTGGAGGGAGTTTAGAAAGCCGCAATAAAAGTGATTTAAAAGGCTAGAGCAAAGCAATTTAGGAAAGAGGAAAGCAAGAAATGTGCTCCATTTCAGCTACAGGCCTCTGGGTGTTTAAAGTTTCTTACGGGAAGCAGGAATTATGGGTAGCTTTTCTTGTTAACTGTAAAGACAATGAGCTATGCAATGTGGAGAAGGAAATGCAAAGGGAAAAATTAGACCAAAAGTGAGCAAAACCACCTTTGAGCAAGATCCCAGCAGTAGGGAGGGCTGTCAGTGCCATATCCCTCGTGTCGGGCAGGAGCCTGGAGGGGAGCGGCCTGAGGGCTCCCATGACAATGGCCCTGATGGGTCACTGGGGTGACAAGCTCTGAGGCGCAAACCTGAGTTAAGTGGCTGAAAACTAGGTTGGGATGAATCTAGGCCAGTGGTTTTTATCATTTTGCTGAGGATGGGGAAGTCCAGGGTTAATCATTAAAATGCCTTCTGCAAGACCTAGCAGCTGAAAAATGGGTCAAAACAACGCCCTGGTAACTGTGCCAGTGACACGAGCCTTGGCAGCAACTGTAAAATCATTGCCGTGTGCCTGGGCTGTGTCATCCACCCATGAACTACCAGATGCTAGAGAGCAGTTCCCAAAAGATTCTGGGGGAGGGAGGAGGAGAGGTAACATAGCCCAAGCAGCAGCACATCCAACTGTGTTCCCATGCACATCCAAACTATTTACGAGGGGCTGGTTTAGATGCTTGTGTGGTGTCACATGAGCATGCTCCAGGACAGGAGGTGCACACCCACCTCTGCCTCGCATGACTGCTCTCTTGACAGACAGCATTAAGTCTCTATCTTTTTTCCTTCCAGCTTTTCTTCTCCTTCCTCAACGTTTACTTCTCCTTTAATTGGCTTTATGGGAACTTCTTCAGTCAGCAACTCTATCAAGACAAGGCTGACTTTTGCTGTTTGTAAAGTGAGTGTTCATCTAGAATGATTCCAGCCTCAGAAATGTGAAGGATGAGACAGCTACGCACACACAATGACCTCTGTTTCCATGGCTTGATACTATTTGATTTGATGTCTTCAAAATTTTGCTTGGTGCTGGGCCATTTCCAAAAAAATATTTGCAGAGTTCTAGCCAGCAGAAATTGCAACTCTGCTTATCTCAGGCAGTACAGGCACGTCACATGTGAGCTGTGCTATGGGGCTTTGCAGTGGGTATAAAGTAAATGTTATCTAAATGAAAGTAAGCTCCTGCTCTGTCATCCCAGATCAGAAAACATTTTCTGCTCTCTCAAATCTTCCCTCTGCATGTCAAAAAGGGTGGGAGAAGGAAAGCCTTGCCAGGGTGTGAGGGGCCAGCGGGTGCCTGGGGCTGGGGAGCTGCGTAGGGGACTGGCAGGGCTGGCTGTGCACCCCAGGAGGAGACTGCTCAGTTGCCATTGTAGCCCAAAGCCCACCGACGACACTGAAAAGCACAGGAGAAGTTGAAGTCCCTGTGAGAGCACCTGTACAAGCCTTGCCATCAGAAAAGCCAAGGGCAGCTGCGTTTTCTGAGCGCTCTGGGAACCAGCAGCCTTGCCAGGTGAGCTCCCTGCCAGACGGGAGGGAGAGCAGGAGGGGAGGGCGGACAGCAGCGGGTGCCTGGGCTCTGCTGACACATCTACCAGCACTGCTGGGTGTTGGTAGGTCACAGCCCACGGCCAAGATCTGCAGATTAGTCTGCTCTTGAGTGCTGCAGGAGCAGAGGCACTGGATGACAGCCAGAGCTTAATCCTGAAGAGAATCACTCTTTAGTGTAAGGAGGTGATAAATTTTAAGATGGTTTTTTAAGACTGTTCATTTCACCTGGGTTTTTTTAACATGTGTTAAACTGCCCCATTGCTCTTGGTGCAGGCAGACTTGAAGGCTCAGTTTGCTGGGCAGCTTTTGCTTACGGAAAATTTCAGATTTCTTTTGTTTGGCACCCAGAGCAGCAGGTCCCCACCATTCCCCTGTCCCCGAGGGACACTCATATCTCTAACTGGTGTAGCACTGGAGCATCTCATGGGCTTTCTCTTATGATTCCTAGGGAGCAAAGTGATGTTATTCTCCTTTTCCACATACTGCAGAGGCCACAGGTGAATCAGGGCCTGAGCTCCTTGTTGCAGCAGTTCTCCACAGCTTTGCACCAGCTACTCCAAGGTGCCTCTCTGACACGTGGACATCCCAAATTCTGATTGCTCACAACCTCCATACTACACTTGAGCTGGAGCCTGGATCTTTTCAAGCAGTGCCTCATTTTCAAAAATTTGCGAGTAAGTAAAAGGGCAGAATATTTAGGGCTATAAACCATTTCACACCATTCCCATCTCTTTTGCATAGTGTTAGGAATGCAGAAATAGCCTTCCCCTGAAGGGGAAGGTCCCCTTATTCCACCTACTTTTCCCCTCTGAAGATACTGTGAAAGCAGGGGATACTCACTGATGGTCGATGGTGTTCTGTGGGCCTGGTGGGCTTCTGGTTGACAAAGCCTAGGATAAAAAACAAGACACAGTTACAAAACTTTAAAGTCAAGGAGGGGGCTTCTCCCCCTCTGCTCTGCTCTGGTGAGACCCCACCTGCAGTGTTGCACCCAGCTCTGGGGTCCTCAGCACAGGAAGGACATGGACCTGTTGGAATGAGTCCAGAGGGGGGCCATGAAAATGATCAGAGGCGTGGAGCACCTTTCCTGTGAGAACAGGCTGAAATAGTTGGGGTTGGTCAGCCTGGAGAAGAGAAGGTTTTGGGGAAACGTTACTGCAACCTTTCAGTACATAAAGGAGGCCTACAAGACAGATGGAGAGAGGCTGTTAACAAAACCTGTAGTGACAGGACAAGGGGCAATGGTTTTAAACTGAAAGAGGGCAGGTTTAGATTAGAACTTGGGAAGAAATTCTTACTGTGAGGGTGGTGAGGCACTGGAACAGGTTGCCCAGAAAAGATGTGGCTGCCCCATTCCTGGCAGTGTGCAAGGCCAAGCTGGATGGAGCTTTGAGCAATCTGGTCTAGCTGAAGATGTCCTTGCCCATGATGGGGGCCTGGAACTAGCTGATCTTCAAAGCTCCCTTTCAACCCAAACCATTATTTCTTTCAATGAAACCTATCTCTGTCTATAGTGGGCTACATGCCCTGGTTTGAACCCCCAACCAACCTCTGTGGAGACAATACAGGTACAAGAGACTCTCCTGTACTAGCCCGGTTCTGCCAGCTCTGTTTCAGCATTCAGGGCAGCTGGGTGGCTGCACGATACAGAACTGAAACCCCGAATGCTGACTTGTTAAACCTCCCGGTTTTCCATGAATGCCCACTGTGCCACTAGCTGTAGGCAGCAGTATGAAAACACCTGCTAAGGGAGGAAGTTACTGCAACATCAACCCAATTTGCACCTGACAAAAGATGTTTCCCTGAAAAATTATCCATCTGGAGTGAAACATCCATATTCCCTATGCTGGAATCCACAGGCTTTCAATGGGATACATGGGGAGCAACCAAAGTCAAACCTAACGGTATTTAGGATGAGGGCAGTGACGGCACCCTTTGTCCCCAGCTGGGTCAGTAATGAAATGAACCCTCTGTAGCCAGGTGCTACTGAGAAGAATATGACTCTCATCTTTTTCTACCTTTTTACTATACTCTTACAGGGAAAGGGAGTGGGACAGGGACATGGCTTTACATAAAACTAGGCCCATCTTGGCTTGTCATTATTTTTTCTGAGGTGTGAATAAAGCTGGTGGGCCTCCCTCATACAAGCGTTCCTGAATCTCACAACAACACTAACAAGTTGAACAGGTAGCACCAAAACAGGGCCCTCGAGAAAACAGAAATTAAAAGCTGTTCCATCAGCGTGGAAAAGAGGAAAGTATTTTCTGTACAAGAAAAAAGGGAAGCAAAGGAACCAGGGAGAGGTGTGTAAAAGCTTGCAATGTAGAGCCATTGCCTGTTCCTCTGCTGTGTTTCTGCAGGGCTGGATGGGATCAAGCGATTCCTCAGCAAGATCATGTATATGCTCTTGGAACAGCTCAAACCTGTGCTACCTCGGGACTGGTGCTGGCAAGTGTGGGAGCTATGGAGGGGCGATGCCCCACTACAGGCGCTGCTGGTACAGCAGTGATGGCTTCACACACAGTTTTGCACCAATTTAAATCTGTTGGTGTTGGTCAGGCTTGTATGTGCCATCTGCTGGGTAGAAATGTCCACCTGGGTGTCTGCAGTTATTCCACAGCATTTGATTTTAATTTGCAAGGAGATTTTTTCACTACAGTCCTTCCTCAGCTGCTTCTCATGGCGATGGACAGGAGTTGAGGTTTAAACACCGTGGTCTCAGACACTGCTAGGCAGATAGAGAGGTGCTTGGCAACAAACTGCTCAGTTCTTCCCTGCCTCTTGCAAGAGCTTTGTGCTGCTGCGGTCATATTTGGCTCCCATGCTTCAGCAGGTGAGGAGGGTTGCAGCAAGGACACCTCTCATGGCACTGGGTCAGCATCTCTTCCAGGTGAGCCCTTAGTAGTTCCCACTTCAGCAGCTGGGAAAGGTATCTGTCATCCACAGCATTTCACATCTTAGCTGCCTGCTTAAAATGACAATAGATGTTGCCAGTCTTTCGAAGAGTTTTAGTGTAATACCTGTCAAAAGGCATTCCACATCCTTTCAGAAGAGTCCCAGCTCTCTGGCAACACTTTGTTTTCTCTGGAAGAGGCTGAACTACTCTAAAATCAGCTTCTGGGTCCAAGCGGAGACAAAGGGATGTGAGAAAGCTGACAGTGAGGTAAGACAGTTCTCTCCTGGTTATTTAGGATTGTTTCTTGGCAACCTCCCACAAGCAACAAGAGCAAGAAGCAGCGCCAGGAAAACAGCGTGCTAAGCTCTGATGGCTTACTTCTCCTGGGATTGCATCCCACAATGCAGCTCCTCATCCATCATCCACTGGACTACTGTTGCCGCCTGAGTTTCCTTCCACCAGGCGAAGAACGTTATTCATCCTCAGCACCAAGGGAAATACACTTCTTGAGGAGTGCTTTGATGATGTTCTTCCCACAATGAGAACGCAGCTTCCAACACTTCTGTGCAAAGGATGGGTTGGGATCATTTTAGGGAGGGGTTTGGATTGTACAGTAGGTTGTCTGTTTTCTCTTCCCTTGTGGCTGACTCCTCCATATTACGAGCTGTACGTGTTGTGTGGGTGGAAGACAGAATTAATTAGTCATCAGGACAGAGCAGCCCTGGTTAGCAAAAATCTGCTTCTCTGTGCAAAACCTGCTCCCACCTTTTCCAAGGGATCTGTCAGCAACAATGCCTATTTCCCAAGAGACTTTGGAACTGGCACAGGTAGATCTCTACTGACATTTCATCCACTGCATGAGTCAATGGTGGCAAGTAAATGGTGGCAAGTAAAAACAAAAGGCACCTCCAGCCTCTGCCTTTTCCTGGCCATCAGAGTCTCCGTGCTTTGAGAGCTGCTCCAAATTCCTGCGGGGAAAGGACACCCGGCTAGGGAGTGCCCGGGTGACACCGTGCGCCAGGCAGCAGGCAGGGTGCGGAGCACCAGCTGCCCTGGGCTGTGAGACACAATAAAAACTGACCCCACCCAGCCGGCTCGGGATTGCTGTAATGTGTATGTTGCAAGTTCAGCAGATAATTAGTATTAGCCCTTTATATGGGTTAGGATGATGTGCATGTCAGGACACTTTAATATTATGGGTTCCTATCCTACAGCTAAATAAGTAATTGCTGGCCTGGTTGGCCTGTGCCCTGTTAAGAGATAAATGAAGTCAGCTTCTCCTTTCTGCAGCTTGCAGTCATCTTTTTATTACTCATCTAGACTGTGGCGTGTCTCCTCGTTTTCCACCCTATTCTCAGCATAGGCATCTTGTGCTGAGGTCTGCTGTGCCACAAAGCCCCACATCACCCCCTCCTCCAAGTTTAAAGGCTTGACTATTAAGCTTACCCAGCATGTATCCACATTTAATTTAATGTCATGACATGTGAGGTGGAATGGTTTGACAGTCATTGCACAGACAGTTCAGCCATCCTTTAGGGCAGCAGCTCCTGGGAGCAAGGCAGAGTGGAGAGCTGGAAGAGCTATTTCTCTCTGCTGCATGCATGAGCCCGAACTCCTGGGGTGTGGCTTCCCACTCCCCCCAGTCCAGTGCAACTTCCTCACGGCCCTGCCAGCCCTCACCCACCTTCTCTCTGTCAGCTCCAGCACCTGTGAGAAAGCTGGGTGAGAACACCCTTCCCTGGGACCTTCCACAGGGTGATCTGGAGCCGTGTACCTCTGGAGGCTCTAGAGCTGCTCCCAAGCAGCATTGAAACACCCAGCTACAGTCTCGACTATTAAAATTCTCTCCAAAACTGGGAGGCCAAATTCAAGCTCTCTTGGAGACAGTCCCTGTGCTGGCCCCTGAGCCATGCCCAAGCATTATTTGGGAGACTACAAGCTGGTCCTGACCAAAAATCATGCCAGCTCAGTGGGGCAGATCATCCTGGTCCAGTGCCAGGCAGCTGCTATGGTACAGTTTACCAGTACAGATACAGCATTGGATGCAGTAGAGATACAGGCCCTGAGCGCAGCTCAGGTGCAACTCACGTCCAAGGCAGCCTGGTGAGTGACTGAGCCACGTGAAATATCTACATGGAGCAGTGTGCTCTGCCACTGGATGTGGTTTAATAGTGCAGCATTTCTGAAAAATGTAAACCAGTGCCTCCTTCCCAGCCTCTGCTCCTCCCAAATCCCTCTTCACAAACACCCCGTGAATGGGACCAGGGGACCGGTCTGAGCTGAAACGCCAACCTGCTGCTGTGGCAGGGAGGGAGGGGATCAGCTGGAGAGCCCTGCAGGTGCAGTCTGCAGCAGAGCACGGAGGGCTGAGCTGGTACCACAGCAGGGCAGCAGCCTCCAGTGACACCAGCACAGGACTGGGGGCTGAGCCGGTCAGCACTGCCAGAATCAGCCTCTCCAACCCGCAGCCAGTTATTGCTGGCAAAAAAAAGTAGCTTACCTAACGTGCCAGTAGGTACCAAACATGACACATGGCCCCAGCTGCACCCCAGGCAAAGTACTCACTCCCAGGCAAAGCATTCCCAGCTTTGCTCTGGTCTGCAGCAACATCCTCTGGCCAGCCAAGGAATTAATAGCAGGCAGTGGACGGGAAGTGGGCAGGGATGCAAGGAGTTCCCACGCTTCTCCTCTCCTGCCAACTAAAACACCAGCTCCCAGCTATTCTGCGCATGCCCTGGGCTTACTTTTTAGATCACAAATAGTTTCCAGGGCAAATGCAACCCCTGCTCTGCCAAGTGAAGGGAGAGGAGTTGTGGAAAATACCTAGTCAGCAGTTTTCCGAGTTCAGGTGCAACACAGCTGTGGCTGGGAGGGTGATGCTGGCTGAGGGGACAGCACAGCTCACCGCCTCTGGGCTCTGGTGACGTTTCAGGTGCTTTTAACAAGACAATGAATGTAACGGGAGAGAGGGAGACCTCTAACTCAGCAACCGCCAGATCTACAACTGGACATTAACTGCAGAATCTGAAATAATCTGATTTTGGGAATTTCCAGGAGTCCCAGATGTTCAGCTGGAAATGACATTTTCTGAAGGCCCCAGGCTCCCTATAAAAGTGTAGCACAATGTCTTCACTCGAGGGCATTTCTGCCTATTAACACAACCAGGAAGAAAATGCTGAAATAAACTGCCAACAACGTGGAATTAGAAAGATCAAATTTCTGTTTGAGGGAAGCACATTTTAACAAGAGTAGAAAAATAAACCTGAGTTCCTGTAAGAAACTAATGGGGTGTGACATTTAATGTCCCTTCAGGACCCTAATGTGTTTGCAGCTGGGACCAGCCAGCCACGAGGTGACGCTGTGCCACATCACTCTGCAGGAAAAACATCCGGCTGAAAAAATCAGGCAAAGCTTTGAAGACTTGGGTGTTCTACAAGTATATGATAGTCCCACTAGAAGTTGGTGAATACAACCTCTACCTGTTACTCCTGTGCTGCAGCCAAAATCACATTGCTTATTGAAATCACATCCCGTCTCCAGTCAGGAGGAGCGATGGTGCCATGGAAAAAAAGCTGTTAAAACCAAGACCCTAACATGTCTGCATTATTCCTCCATTTCAGGAAACCAGTGGGGAAATGCCTGAGGCCACAGCCTCTGCCCTGGCTTCCACCAAGAGCTGCCTCCCCTGCTCTGTGCTGCAGCAGCACCCGCAAAACCTGAACTACATTTTTCTGTCTTGAGCAAAGAAACAAGGAAAAGCATGTACAATCATCTGGAATTGAGATCAAAGATGAAAATAGATGTTTGATGCTGACAAGAGGTGTTTGGGTCTGCTCTGAGCCATGTCCACGCTTCCCATCAGGATTTGGTTCCAGCCTGTTGCTGTGATACACTTTCACCCTTGCTCCCAAGGACTGTTTGAATGTAACAGAGGTGGCTCAAGCCTTTAAATGCAGGTGCATTCCCCTCCACCAGCCCTTGTCACCTGGCCTGACTGCCCACCAGCACTGCCAGCTTGCTGCTGGATGGCAAATTGTGCCAGGGTTCAGGTGTGAAACACAACACTGATGCACACCAAGCCCAGGACAAACCCAGCCGTGACAGCAGAAAGATGAGTCCTGCTTGCAATTCTGCTGTCTTCTGACTTGTGTCAAACATCTCTTCTACTCCCACTGGCCAAAATCTGCTCCTCCAGGGATTATTTCTCATCAGACCTTCCTACTGTAATACCTCCTTGTTGCCTTTCCTCCTCCTGCCTCATCTTTCCCCCATTAACTCTGTTAAATTAACTCATCCTTTCTTCTCTGAAGTTTCTCTGCTTATCCTCCAATTTGCACAGCTGAACAGGGCAAAGCAAGCAAGTTCCTTCCACAACACAGGATCAATGACTTGAGAAGCTGCCAAGACTCAGACGAATTGCCCTCAAAACTTCTAGCGAGGAACCAGCGACGCAGTGAAGCTGATATCCCTTTCCAGAAACCTCCTCCACCAGCCTCTTGGGAAGGGTGGGACTGCACTTTGCACAACAACCTAAAAGACTATATTGCTCCAGTAAACGACCAAAACCTGGTGCTACAAACTGTTTCCTCCCTCCTTTTCACAGGCTAGTGACATTTTAGGCCTCAAGGAGTCAGAACAGTAAGCCCACGACTGCTGTCTCTGCCATCTCAGGTTCAGGTAAATAAAGTGCTACCAAGAAAAGCTTCAGGTTTACCCTGAAACTACCTGAGACTTCTCTTGTATGTCTTTTAAATCTTTGAAAAATACTTGTAGTTCTTTGCTGTTTTTGTCTGGGTGCAACCAGAACTGTGAATTTCCTCCCAAACAAGAGGCAGCAGCAGCAGCAGCTGGAGGAGGAGACACACAGGATGCTCAGCATCACTGCTGCCTCACTGGTAGCACAGCTGTGGGCTGCACCCATTTGACCTCACTGGATGACCAAGGCCCACATGCCTGCTCCAGGCTGAGTTTTGAGGACCCTCATGGACATCTCTGTGCTGCAAAGCTTGACAGCATTCCCACCCTGGGTCTGCACCACAACCTGGGGTGGCTGAGGTGACGCTACAGGTTTGTCACCATAATTTCTGCCAGAGAGGGAAGTCTGAAGCAGGGAGTGGGGCATGGTGACCTCCCCACGCTACCCGAAGGGCCACATCTCAAATTCTTCAGCCTCTATAGTTTGCTCCTTGTCATTAGTTCATTGGTATCTACTGCTGTAGCTGACTGTCTCTACTGATACTAGAAAAGAAAGATGAGAGGCAGATCCACTGCTTTCCTGATATGTTATTACCCAGAAATACACCACTTCAGAATAGAGCTGAATTATTGCTTTATGCATAGGAAAACTCACAGCTTATATAATTACTACTTTTAAAGATCTAGCCATGATATTCACAAGTGGAAAAAGAGGGAAAATGAATACCAGCAGCCTCCATTTCTGTAAGTAAAGATAAATGGTAGAAGTCAGGAGGATTCCTCATAAATGAGAGTCCCTCAGAGGAGAAAGCAGTGCTGGAGTGAGCTCTGTTCATTCTGCAGGAGGGTTTGGAGTTTAAAGAGCAAGGAAAAAAATGTCAATACAAGATCTCTATTTTTTTTTTCTTCCATTTCCAAACCTTACTTCCTTTGAGGTTTTTCTTTAAAACCTGTCTAAATAAAGGGTTCTCATACAGAACCCTGCCAAGTTTCCGAATGGAAATTTTATTTTGTATTAAAGTAGTCCTTAACCCATGGATGTGCAGTTCAGTGATGGAAATGATACACTTCTAAGGAGTAAAACTGAGGCATGCAAGGCAGAATGTTCCTGGGTCCTAAATATTTCTTTCAATTTTTAAATTTATTACTTTATTCTGACAACTCTTGTGTATCTGTGGAGAGCAGTGTTTATCTAACAAACAACACACAACTTCCAAAGCCAAGCTAAAATGAAAGATGTCGGTGATTTTTGGCCTCATCACCAGTATATATGCTGCTGTTATTCTTGGATTGGAAAAAAAAAGCCCAGAAGATAAAGCTCAACTCTCTCAGAGGAAAATCCATTATTTGTTAAACTGAAAGAGACTGAAATGTGCCTTTAGGAAGAGCCAGACTGCAGTTGCAGTGGATTGGTGAACATTAAAGGGCAGCTTTATGTTCACATTTTTAAACGTCTGTTTACAAGCCTGACCCAGGGAAAAGCAGGAGACGAGCTTTATAAAGCCGAGCTATTTCCACAAGTCAGGAAAAGAAACTTCCAGTAGCACCGGGAGAAGGGAGAACGGGACGGCCCCGCTCGGGACCGTGTTCGCCTCGCACCGGAGACTGAAAGCGCAAAGAGAGCAGCAAAGAGAAAACGCAAAGAGAGCATCGAGCCTGTCTCGCAGCGAAGATCAAAAGAATTTAACGCCGCTGATGTGCGGAGGAA
>NW_008240221.1:4652460-4658311 GCF_000691975.1 Corvus brachyrhynchos
TGAGGGCGGAATGGGCGAGGCTAAGGGGGGAACGGGCGCGGTCTCTGATCGCGGGTTCGGGCAGGCTGCCGCGCTCCCCTGTCCTTTCCAAAACTTTCCAGCCCAGCCCGTTAGCTCGGGCTTCCCCAGCACCAGATCCTTACATACATCTCCCGGAGCTGGGGGAAGGACATTGACATCCTCGGGGACCGTGCAGCAGGAGCAGCACTCCTGGGCTACGGAAGGTTTTGCAGACCTTTGGAGAACACCCCAGCCCGGGGGATGCCCTGCGGGGCAGGTTTGTGGCACTGAGCGGCGGTTCTGGCCATGTTCCTGGAGTTTCAGGGAAGCCCCCGTGCAAAGCATGAGTCAGCCGGGCACCCCCTGGGCCCATGCCCACAGACGGAGTCACTCTGCTTCCCGACAGCCTGTCGAGCCTGTGGAGCTGATCCCCCAACCCTCCTCGGCTGCTCTTTGCTTCCAGCAGTACAATATTTGCGCAGTTGTTGGACAGTGGAAGATTATAGGTGTTAAAGGCAAGGCTGTCATTCCCTCCAGGGAGGGAGAGCAGGGGAGGACAGTGGCTGCCTGGTGTCCAGCCTGTTCTGCCTCCCTTCCTTCCAAACCAGAGGCTGATAAAGGCAGAAGACGAAGAGGTGTAATTCCTCTTGCTGCTCCTCAGCACTAGCTGTAATGATTGCATCTACCAGACGTTCATTCTGCTGGTCCTTCCTAAACCACTGAGCTAAAGCCCAAGAGTTTGTAACGGAGGGGCTGGAGGAGAGAAGGCAACGAGTGGTCAGATCATTGCCAGAAAGATGAGCTCATAGCAATGGGGGTATGCAAGAAAAATGGGGACAGACTTTTTACTGTAGCATGTATTGATAGGACAAGGAGTAAGGTTTTAAACTAAAAGAGGGCAGATTTAGACTAGATGTAAGGAAGAGATTTTTTACAGTGAGGGTGGTGAAGCACTGGCACAGGTTGCCCAGAGAGGTGGTAGATGCACCATCCCTGGAAATATTCAAGGTCAGATGGATGGGGCTCTGAGTGACTGGGTTTACTGGAATGGCAGGGGGTTGAAGTAGATGCCCTTTAAAGGTCCCTTCCCACACAAACTGTGACTGAGAAGGATGTTCTCTTGGAAGAGGAGATCATCTGGGAGCGTGGGGGTGTGATGTCACATGCAGAGCCCTGGGTCCAAAGCCAAGGCAGTCACAAAGAAGTTGTTTTGGATCTGAGGCAGGTTTTGGAGAAATGAGAAGTGATGAGGCCTGGTTGCTGAGGAGGAGATGGTGGAGCTGAGTATAGGATTAAATAGCTCCAAACAAAATGTCCCAAGGGAACAGGCTCTGCAAGCATCAGAGACAAAAATTGTTCTCAACAAGAAGTGAGCAAATTCCTCCTACTTCTCCATCCCTGCAGGCTGTCTCTGAAGGAGTGGAGCCTCCTGGAAAGTTTCCTGGCTGCCCCCATGGAAACAGTTCATTCCAGGACAGTTCCTCAGATTCACTTGGAAGCAATGCTGGCTCCATAAACCAGCTGTCAAAATGAGCCAAATGCCTTGTGTTTTGAAGCAGATCACTGCTGGAGCCAGGAAAGTGTTTGAGCAGCAGTGACCTCAAAGGCTGCTGTGGTTCAATCCCTGCTCCTAAAGGACTGCTGAGAATTAAAGAGAAAATTTCCCAAAAGCTAAAGGCCTGATAAGTACATGACTCCTCAGAAAAATCAGTGAAAATTGGCAAATTCCTCTTTATGATGGCCTGATGGCTGTTAAGACCATTTCCCAGCAGGGTCAGTGGATAAGATCTTGGCTGATCTTCAAGAGCAAGGGTGTAAGTGTGTAGTGCAAGTGCCAAATATGGCATGTGGATCAATTTTGCATGGCACCCAGCCAGACCAGCAGGGAGCCAGAAGCCTTCATATCAAAAGCACAGCATTAGGGAGCCAGTGGTGGAGCTGGCTCCTGGCTTCTCCCAAATCCTGTGGGAGCCCAGGAGCTCTTCTGGACAATGATGCTGGAGTTACATGATAGATGGCCTTTTCTGACTCCTGCTGTGCTGGCACCCTCAGCCTCTGCTTTGGGAAAGACAAGGGTGTATGCTGTGGATGCCCTCTGTTAGCACTCTTCAATCATGCCTTGTAATAAAAGATTTAATTATAGAGAGATAAATGCATGCATGCATATGCACACACACTTATACTTGTATGTATTAACATCCAAGTCTTTCTAAAGCATCACATTTATTTGAGGTATGTGGGATTATTTTAAGATTACCATTATCTATTGAAGCCACTAGCACTGATTTACCCTGCTGTAGAATCTGACTGGACTTTTGTGAGCAAAGGCCAAAGTGGAGTTGAGGCATGCAGTTGCCAGGACAAAATGTGACTTTCAGTTCTTATCTTCAGATTGCTCACTCCCCAGGTATGAGACTAAACCATATGGTTAGCTCATACCTGACTCTGCCTCATGCCATGTCTCATCCTAAACACAGGCTACAGGCAGGACTGTCACTCTTCTCTCTCCTGACAATCTTTCATCTGTGAAGAGAAAGGGAGTATGTGAAAAATTGCAGCCAGCTCCAGCAACATCTTTTGTTCCTTGCCTTCTCCCCAGTTCATGGTTGCTGCAGGGTGGTCTCACAGACCCTATCATCCACCTCATCTTAACCTCAAAGTGAGACCCCATAGTTCAGACTTGTTCTCTGCTAAAGCCAAGGAATTGTTGTTCTGTGATGCAGAGCCTGAGCTTTTTGCTTCCTCAGGTCTTTGCTCTCTGTCTTCAACCCCTGGAGTGACTGACTGGCCACAGGACAGTTCTCCATGGCTGTAGCCAGTGCAAGGACCGGTCCAGCCCAGCCCAACCTGACCCTTGCACTGGGCAGTGTTGGTGCAAGGCGGGGGTGGGGAGGATGGGAGAACATACCCTGTGTCCCACAGACACGTTCCCCTGGCAGGGAAAACACCCTGGGAAGGTCCCAGCACCAGCATTTGGGCGGGGTGTTGTGCTGGGCTGTGTTGCTGTTCACCCTGGTGAAGGTGAGGTGTGACAGGCAGCTGCAGCACTACGAGGAGTCATGATGGGAGCACCAGAGAGCCAAACACATGAGGAGTTTCCTTGCTGGGTAAAATAACAGGCTCCCTCTGATACAATAATCAAAACAGAACCTGGGGAGCTGTGTTTTTCCAGGCTTTTGTTCCCACCAGAAATTTTCTAGGCTATTTGCAGTTTGTTCACTGAATGAGCTGATCTTGTAACAATAAATATCACAGCACATGTGTTTAGATTTTGTTTTCTTTCCTAATACTTGGTGTGTTTTCAGCAACTCTTCAACAGAGATAGATACAGTCCCTTGTCATAACAGTTATGGAAAACCACGAGGGGTTTTTTGTGGTCACCTGTATTAACCACAAAAAGGATTAAAATTCAAAGTTAAAATACATAGTATCAGAATGCATCTCTCCCTCTTGCTTGCTGACTGACAGGGTGATTTCTCCCATGCTTCCCAGGCATCACTCACAGGGTATCCACTTCCCTGGAATGTAGCATGAGGAGATACTGCCTCTTCCTGGCTGTCCTCCACAATAGCATGGATGCTGGCTGACCACTACTAGGACCTGGACACTCCTGCCTTGCACCGTGAGGACACCATGGCACGTTTGGAGAGGGCCTGGAGATCTTGGTACCGATTTTTACTGTGGATTTGTTACAAGCAGCCCAGTGAATGTCCATCAGAAAGTTGTTTAGATTTCAAACTAGCTTAGACCGCTTTTGCCATGCTCTAAGAAGAAAATAGTAAGATCTGGTCTCTATGGAACAAGTAGGAAAACCTTCGTCTTCCCCACTGCAAATTGCTGGACTGGTGTTACCCTTCAGTGAACAAGTTTATATATTAATCTGCCTTTCTAACATTAACCTGTGTGTATCAAAGGCAATGTGTACCTTGTTCAAAGTTTAGCCAGCATCCATCACTTGGCTTTCCAAGCATTTTCCCAGGTATCATCTTCACTTGGGTTTTTCTAAAGTTCTGACCCAAAACCTTCTGCAAAATTTATTTCTAAAGTTAACAGTTCTTCAGGTATTTGCTTTGATGCAGAGACCTTATGTCTGGTGGGTCTGAGCCACGTCCTGACCTGATGTGCTGTGAACTTCAGTGGATGGAAAAAGCTGGGCTTGAGAAAGAGCACAGAGCCAGTGTTGTCTGCCTGGGGACCCAAAGGGGGAGTGGGAAGAGGAAATTGGCTTTGCCTCCACAAGTTCTCCAGAGAAAAATAACTGCAAGAGAGAGGCCATTGAGATGCAGACAAGAAAGGTCCAAGAGGCTGAGTTGGAAGGTGATGGTTAGGAGTTAATGTTCCTAACCTGCTTCATTTCTGCTGCTCCTCGAGGTGCTGCCTCACCCTGAACATACCTTTCCTGGCTGAGAGGAGCTGGAAAGGTGGGTGCTTCACAGCAAGGGAGACAAATTCCCTGAGTGAAGAACCACCCTTTAGCAGTTTGGGGCCAGGATGCCGTAGGGAAACCACAGCTGGAGGAGGGAGGGAGGTTGCCCCAGTGTAATTAATGGAGCTAGGCTTTGGCCGAAGGCTGGGGTTTGACTCATCTAATTCACAAAAAACCTGCTGAGAACAGATGTTTAAATATAAAAGCATATTTTTTAGGGGTGTTCTTTCAACACATCTTGGATTTTACTGCAACCTAGGCATTGCCAGTAAACATTTATTTTCTCCATGCTTCCCACATTTCAAGGGAAGGGCTTTGCTTTGTTCAAAAACATAGGAATAAAGACCCAGCCCAGTAAAGAGTTGCCTTTCGTGTCTCGCCCCATGCTGTCTTCCTGCAGTCTTTCCTCTGGGAGCACGGAGGGCTCAGGCCATGTGAGCGCTTCCATCAGCGGCAGCTGCAGCCGGCTCCCGCCCGAGTGTCAGAGAGGCAGCTGTGCCACAGCTGGAGTACGACGGTACGTCCTGTGTGAGCAGCTTGTGTGCTCATAGGACAGCCTTTTCTTTTGAGTCCCTCTGTGAGTCTCCAGCTATGGCCAGATGAGGAAAAAGGCCAAAGTCACTGTCACCTGCAGTGGAGGTGGGGGAAGCTCCACAGCAGGTGAGACACAGCACCATGCAGATGAGCTGGTGTCCCCCTGGTAGTGCTGTGCTCCCACCAGTGACTTACAACTCAAGCTGCAAATTCCAGTCAGTGACCACAGTATGGATGCAGTTACCAAAATGGGGACGACTCAAGCAGTCTGCATGGTGTTCTCACATCATCAGTAGCATAAGTGCCACCCCTGGCTCCCCTCAGCCCCTTTGAGTTTGTCCCTGTTTGCTTGTTTCAATTCTGACTTCCCCCCCATGCCTTTCCCACTGTGACTTCCAACCCCAGCATATCTCCAAACAGGGATATGTGCGGACTCCACACCCCTGCTCCATCCCCAGGGGGCTGCTCTCCTGCAGAGAGCCCTGCTGGGCGTCCTGCTGAGACTCCCTGTCCTTCTCCTCTCATTGTCCTGGTATTCCCGGTGGGACTTTGTGGGTGGCCCTTAGAGATGGCTGCCTCTAACTCTGTTGGGTAAATGCAAGAGTGTAAGGAAGCAGGAGAGCTCTGCAGAGATCCCGTGGGTGTGTGAAGCTAATCAACAAGAGATGAACCTCCCCTTCCTGCAGAAACTTTGTTCTTCTGGTTTTGTGGAGATTATTTCTCATCCTCAATGAGGACAGGGTTGAAGTCTCTGAAGACTGGCTGACCTCAGACAGGCTGACATTCCCAATGTTTGGCGGCCTAGAGGATTTCAGCTATGGCACTAAATCCCAGACTTCAGCAGAGTTACAGGTGCTGCTGGGCTTGGACCTCAGCAGAGCAGCACAAGCC
>NW_008240221.1:4658325-4674568 GCF_000691975.1 Corvus brachyrhynchos
TGTAGGGAAGCAGGCAGGTGACAGGCCTGGCTTTGTATGGCAGAAACTGCTTTGCTGCCCGGACAGCACCCAGTTCTCCTGTGGCTTTTGTGCTGTCCCAGCCTGGAAGAAGGCAAGGGGCTACAGCACTTCCCTGGCTGCCTGCCCAGCACAGACCTGCTGCAGCCTGGTGATGCTTCGTCCAGAGAGCAAAAGGCAGCCGTGACATCTGGCATTGCTGTTGGTCCCCTTTGCCAAGTTGAGCTATTGCAGGTGTCCCTGACCAGGGACACCTCTTCTCTTACACCTGCACCTTTGCTTTCTGTGCCGGCCTGAGAGCCTGGAGCCCTGCAAGAGAGGCGACGGGGGGCTCAAAGGCAAATGTAAACTATTGTGACTTGAGACACTGTTAGGTTGGTTGACCTCCAGCTCTGCACCCTTCATTACCACCAAACTGAGACTCCTGTTATTAAATAAATACTCTGCTCTGTGGAGCCAGGACCAAGCCCTGGTTGTGCTGGGAAGCCTGACAGAGAGGGACCACCAAATATAGATGCAATCAAACTGGTTTAACTTGCACAGAGGAAGAAAATAGCTGAGGTTAATGCCTTATCAGCAAGTAATAAAACTGACCTGGTATTCAAACACGTATCTGAGTTAGGGGAGCTGGCAGGGTTGTCCCCTGACATCTGGGCTGTGCTGGCAGTCCCTCTGCCCCTAGCCCACTTCAGGCTTGAGCTACATCCATGCCTCACAGGTGACCTGGAATAAAGACATGCATTTGGGTAATGTTGGGTTTTATGGCACAGGCCATGGAATAACTTCCTGTTAGCTGTACTGGGAACCTGCCCAGTGCCTCCATGATATTCATGACCTATGTGGTGCTAGCAAACCTCTGTCTCCTAGCCAACCCCAGAGACGAGGAGGGTTTGTTACAAAGATCTCTGAAGCTGGCCTGTGATAGAGCATATCCATCTCCTGGATGGAGTGGAGGTGGGACCAGAGCTGAGTGGCCTGGGGGAGAGGCAGGGCAGGTCTTCCCAGGGATTTATCTGCAAAGGGTAGAGTCAACAGGCTCAGATCACTTGTGAAGAGCCTTTCCTCTCATCTACCCTCTCTTTAATGTGCAAAAATGTGTGCTTTTACCTTAGAGGAAGCCGTTGCATTCTTCTAGTTGAAAGAACTTGTACAACTTTTGGTATTTCACATCTGAAGGGATTAATGGCAAGGAGGTTTTTAAAAGCATTTCCTTTATAAAAAAGTTCACCTGTACAGCAGTTAGCTAATGTACAATGTACCCTTTCAGTGTGTAGTTAAAAATGCTAAGCTGTGCTTTTCCAGAGGGCAGATATGGGATGTATGGGAGCCCAGGAATTGGCATTGCTTTCCCCTTTGTGCTGCTGGGAGTTACAAAGAGGAAGGAGGAGACACAGGATTGTTTCCTTGAACTCCCCAGAAATATGGGTCATAGATCCAAGGGTTTGGGTATTGTAAACTCAGTGACTGCATCTCTTTTGAGAGGCAAATCTGCAAACACAGAGTCACTTCACTAGGAATAGAGATGGGCAAATTGCTTCTGCTGTCAAAGATTTTTTCTTTTCCAGCTCATGGAGGAGCAGAGACTCCAGCAAACTGAATCTCCACATGGAAAAACAAAACCATTTGAGATGTCCTAGAGATGTCACCCCTGGAAGGTCTCTAGTCCAACCCTCTGTTCAATGCAGGGCCAGCCAGATAGGGCTACTCAGAGTCTTGTCCACTTTTAAGTATCTCCAAAGATGGAGACTCCACATCCTCTCTGGGGAGCTTGCTCCAGCGCCTGACCACATTCACAGTAAAAACTCATTTCCCTTTTTCCAGTGTGTGGCTGTTACCTCTTGTCCTGTTGCTGAGCTCCTCTGAGAAGAGTCATGAATGCTGTGATTGAGTAGAGCACTGACACCAGCCCATGACTGGAATAAGAATCACAGAATAAATAATAAAATCCTCCTGAGTTGGAAGGGACCGATGAGGATCACCAAGTCCAACTCTGGGATTGTTTGGGCAATCAAATCCCACCTGGAGAGGAGGGTGTATTTTTGCTAACATGCATGCAGCCTGCCTGCACAGGGGAAAAACAGCACATGGCCCTGCTCCTGATCAGTAGAAACAACTGAGCTCAATGGTGATGCTGCCTTCTTCACCTTTCCCACAGAGGCTACTGAACTGTGCAGGTTCTTTGCTCGGGATTACTCCCAATACTCCTTTGTGTGACCAGATCCATCAGTTACTATTCTCTCAAAATGCCCATCCTTTCCTTGGCCTCCACAGGCACTGGGGAGGTCAGCTTTACGCCCTCAGGTCTGACTGGAGACTGGTATGAAGAGAATGGATCTGTGGCCAGGCTGTGTCAGGTGGCCCCTGGTCATAGAGAAGTCCTGCTCAGCCTTATTTACACACACAGATGGACCCTCTGAATCTTCTCTGGAGCTGATGGAAAGTTGGAGGTAGATACACATGTGTGTAAATTATAGATTTGATAGATTTGTCACCTATGTGTGGCTGAAGATTGAAAACCCAAGCAGAACTGGGGAGATGGGGATATTTTATGGGGGCAGACCCCAGGGAGCAGAGATGCTCTGCATAGAAAAATAGTTTAAAACAAAATGATGGGATTTGTCACATGATGTAGTCATTACCTTTAATCTCACATGTGAGTTTCTACTGCCATTACTCTGATATTCTGCAGGCCTGAACTGTTTATTACCATGACCCCAGTAATGACCTTAAATAATCCTTTATGCCCTTCATTTTAAATATCCGTGTACAATACCACCTGGACATCATCTCTGCAAAAATCTTTCCTTTTCTTCCTCTAGGGATCTTGTCCCTGTTTAGCCAGCTCCAGGATGTCATGAAATGTCAGCAACACTTCAGCAGGTCATGTTTTCAAAGCACAGGGTGAAATTCCCAGAAGAAAGAGGTCAAGTGCCTCAGGTATTTCTAAGTATTAGCACTCAAATATCATCTTACAGTGATCAAATGGAAACATGGTTTTGTCCAGAAGATATCAAAACATGTATCTGCTGACGGCCTGTAGTGACCTTCATTAACAGACCATATGGAAGCTCATTGTCACATCTGCTCAGGTGCCTTGGGCCCAAGGGAGACCAGTGCCTCGCCCTGGGGTCAGTCACACATTGCAGCGAAGTCACAGCTCAGGTCTCACAATGAACAGCACAGCTTTGGCAGCTCTGTTGACCTGTCCTGAAAAATATATTTGGTTTAGCCCAGAGGACACCAATTCACCTGCCTTTCCTCCACTCTTGTGGAGGAATAGCCTCCTGATAGCCACCTGAACCAGGCTTATTTTCAATGAAGGCAAAACATTTTGTTTCTAATTTTTTTTTTTTTTAGCAGTGGGGTAACAGAAGGACCCTTGGTCCCGTGACTGGAACGGGATACTGCAACAGGGTAAATAGTGCTCCTTGCATCAGAGACAGTTAGTTAAAGCAACTTGGTTTAATGTCATTGAGTCATGAGCAAGTAAAACTTTTGCCTACTACCTGCTTCTTCTGAGACATGTCAGGGCATCTGTAAGACACAAGTGTACTTATGTGGGAATACTAGATTGCTTAATAGCAAAGAATTTTTTTGCTGAGTTTTGTGAAATGCCCCTTACACAAATTGGGTATTAAAGTCCTGGAAACACTGTTGTAGTATGTAACCCTAATTATGACAAAAGGAAACTGTAAACATGTGGCTTCCCTGTGAAAGTATTGTGTAACCTATGTAACCAGCAGTTAATGAAGTTTTCCTGCCCCTCTTGGGGTGGATGTGGTTATCTCCTCTCTGTAAGGGCAAAGCAGAGAGTGCAGAGATGCTTTGTTGGCTGGTGTAAACACTTCCATCATCCCCAGGAGAACTTAATGCTAAATCTGCTGCTAGTGTGGGTAGGTCTTGGTTTTGAAGTAACTTGTTTAATTAAAAGGTTTGTGTGGATTTGTATGGGGTTTTTTTTCTATTACAACTGCGGTTACAAAGGCTGTGGAAGAGGCTGCCTTCACTTTCCTTTGTGGCAACGTGCTGCGCAACTGACTGAAGGGACACCACATTGTGCCTTACTGAGGCCCAGAGTGGTGATTGTTAGTGAATGTCCACGATGTTACTGCAGGATCAGTCACTAAGGTGCAGTTACAGGCGGAGTAATTGTGTCTCCTCTAAATGCACGTGGTTAATGGATTTAACTGCAAAGCTTCCAAAGCCTGTGTGTAACTGAGCAGTGTCAGTGTGGGTTTTGTGCTATCATGAAATGGCTTTCCACAGAGCAAGGCAAGGGTTTATGAATTGCTGGGACTCACAAACCAAGTGGTCGCAGCCTGCTGGAATAATAAAGATGTGAGAAAAGTGGAATGCCAGACATAGCTGCACTATTTCTAGCAAGACAGTGCTCCAAGCAAGAGATGGAAAGGTGAGGATTTAATTGCAAAGTGCTAATGCCAAGGCAGGCTGCAATTTTTTTCCCAGCCTGAGTGGTTTGTAGGGTGCTGAAAATCAGTGTAGCCATTAGCATCTTATCTGCTGCCGTTGCACCTTCAGGATCTTGTCTGACACCTTGGTGTAATAAGGATGGAAATAATAAATTGTGTGCCATAAAACCTTGTGCTGGACTCCCTTTGTGCTGACGGTGGCTCATTTCCCATAAGGCAGTGTAATGCCATGCTGCCTTTAGCTGAGTCAGTCCACAGCATCATAAAGAGCCTTTGCTCAACAGTTGGCAGTGATTCACAAGCTGTTGGGTAGGATGCAGCAGATCTCCATGTTCCCTTTTGAACTGAGATGTCCCCAAAGGATGCTTATCTTAGAGGCGACAATAGATTTAGTTGATTTCTGAAGATCTATTGAAATAGTATGAAGGCTCTTGGGGTCTGTGGAAAACATGCAGTGGGAACCATTGGCAGTGGGTCTCTGCCTTGGAGCGGGAAGATCAGATTTTATTCTTCATTCTGCTGTTAACCTGCTCTGTGACTGAATTTATCTTTCTTTTTTTCAGTTATGTGCTCCTTGTACCTAAACTCGGCACCCAGCAGAGGGAGTCCTGCTGTGCCCACTGAAGACAGGGTTTAAGTTGTGCAGCTCCTGGCCACTCAGTGGTCTGAGAAATGGCCATGCCCCGACACTGGTGTTTGAGGGATGCACCCACATGCTAGACCACACACAAAGTACAGGCAGAACACGCCAAACACCAGGCCCTCCTGTGCACTTGTGTCCATCCCTCTGTGTCCGAGTGGTGATGCCTCCTGCACCCATCTGAGAGGAACTTTTTCACCTCTGGGTCACTCTCTGGTGTGACTGGCATGGAGTCCCCTCCCCCAGCATCCCAACTGGACACTGGGGCTAAGAGAAGCAGCCTCACTCACTGTCTTTGCCTGCTTTTTGCAGTGTTTCTAGCTCTCCATGGCAAGAGCAGACCAAATGGGCCATAATCTGAATGATCTGCCACCTACTGATATGGAGATGTCCTGGACCGAAACCCACAGATCGGTGCAGGGGAACACCACCACATTCCTGCAGTGCTTTGGATGCCTCTGCAGCAGGATTGCTTAAAACTCTGTAATCCATTAACACTGACTGCTTTAATATTGTACCAAAGTTACTGTGGTTTTATTAGCTAGAAGAGTCATGCAATGACTTTTAGAGTGTGCTGCTTTTACAGATGTATCCTTAAATTGTCATTTAAGACATAAGGGGAACAAAGACCTTTTTAAAGTTGGATTAAATAACTTTTTATAAAGGAGAGCTAAATTTATATCACCTGGTGAGACATGAGAAATTCTCAGTCCTTTGATTTTTTATTTAGCTTTCTTTAACTTTTTTGGTAATATTCAGACTCCTATATGAATTTCTGATGTGGCTATTTCATAGACTTTATTTTAAATACTAGTAATCACACTGAATCAACATCTTAGGAATCTACATTATATTACAAACACAAGCTGGCATTGACAGGCATTGTATGAATATTTTGATTGCTTTTCATCTAGTTTCATTTAAAAAATGGGAAAAAGGAAAAGTGGTATTTTAAAATAGTTGTATGATGGCTTATTCCTGTTAGTTTTGACTACTGATTACAGGCATTTCTAAGCAAGCTGTTGCTCTCATGCAATCTCAATGTACTTAATTTTCATCTTATCACAAGTGAGCCTTTTAACCCTTAAATACCCAAGCCTGCTAATAAATGCATGTAGGATTGGGATTTGCACATGGTCTGAGCTAAGGGGGATCACAAAGAAGGACTCTTCACAACATGGAGGGTAACTGTAGCAGTAGATGTCTGATTTGAGAAGAAGGAAGATATAAATTCTTCTTCTCTTTCCTTTTTTTTCCACCAATGTTTGTTTTATACTGTTTCCAGAAGAGCTTCCCATAAAGAGGTTATTTGAGTTTGAAACAAAGCTTCTGTTAGCTCAACAGAGAAAGCTTTCTCGCAGCTCTTGTTTAACATGGATTAGACTCAAAAGCAGACATTGGAAGGCATTTTAAGTAGAATAATAATCATCTTGAAAGGATTGTGAGTGAAAAACCCTCCACCATCCCCCTGATGAATAAATCAGCCATTTAATGCTTAATAGAGACCAGGAAGATTTTCTGGGTTAGAAACATGGGTATTTTTTCTAGCTCATTGCCTAGAGGCTAATTTGGCTTTAGGTCCAAGAAACCCAACAAATCCCCCCAACTTCACCATGGTTTTTCTTTTGCTAAACCCAAACCATCAGGAGTCTTTTTTTGTCTTACAATGCTAAATGTAAAACAACCTTATCTGGTTGTACAGTGTTACAAGAAATTGAACTGGCTTGAGCTAACAGTGAGAAGCTGTCTGAAAATATGTTCATAAAACGTCACTGAGGGGAGCCTGTGAAAAGGAGATAACACAGAGCAGGGAAACGTTTGTACAATTTGGTGACAGCAGTCACTGTTTTCTGTTACCTCAGTAGATGGTGATTTTTATGAGCACCTCTCAAACATGACCATCTAATGTGTCACCTTTTGGAGTTATGAGCAGACCCCAGGGGTGCAGCCAGCCATGCTTTCATCTCTGACACTACACAGTTCAAAACACGGATGGACGTGTTTTTGATTGCTTCAGTCAATATCAGGCACTGGGGAAGGATGAAAACCTGACAGTGACTGTGGTGCTTGTCTGGGAAACCCACTGTTTACCACCAGGACTGATGGCATCCAGGATGTCTCTTGCCCAGCACTGTCCCTTACACACAGCCTGGATTACATCCAGGAGCTCAAAAGAGGGGATGGAGAGGGTTGACCAGTTCAGCAGCATTTCCTTTTGCATGACTCTCTCCTCCCTGCCAGGTCCTGGTCCCCTGGGAGTTAACACCACTGCTGACTGCTTTTGTTGGGCGATTTGGCTGTGGCCACCTAGTTTTGAAGGCTGTTCCCCTCTGTGCTACTTGTAACCCCTGAGGATGCTGTGGTTGCAGCCTGGGGAGTGGCAGGAGGTTGAGGATGAGACTCAGTTTGCTCCTCAGCTTTGCCAACTGGAGAGCTGTGCCAGAGCCTCTAAGGGACCAGCTGCTGCTTCTGTGCTGGGTACAGATTCCCAGCCCATGGGACATGCCATTGCCTGGCACTTCAGAAGGTGCTCAGAAGTTTGCAGCCTGCCTGCTGCTCCCAGCGTGGGTTTTGGTGTGTTGCATGCACAGGCTGTGTGCAAGCAGAGCGTCACAGTGTGCCTGGTGCAGCAGGGATGCACCTCCTCCTGTGTCAGCAGCAACAGGCAGGGCAGCTTTCAGGCCTTGCCTGAAATTTAGCTGTCTCAGAGGAGTTAATAGCCAGAGGGGTGGTGCTGCAGCATTTTCTCACATCTTACCACCTCTGGAAGTCAGCAATGCTTTGTTCTCAGCTCTCACCTCCACTTGCCGAGCTGTAGATTGCAGGGAGACTGCACTTCACCCACTGAAGTCTAGGCTTACGCCATGAAATTATAATCAAAGGCCCCAGCTGACTCTGGAGGCTGAGTAAGAGCTGTGGAGGGAGGTGTTGATGTCTGTGCCGTGCCCCCTGAGGCCTGGACCTTGGTCAAGGCAGGCAGCCAAATGCTTATTTTGGTTTGACAGCAGGGTGGTGGTTACTCTTCACTTCATCAGGTACTTGTATAAATGCCCTGTTGCTAAATATGTCTGGTTTTGCTCTATTTCTGTTCAACCTCATCAGAGCAGATGATAGCTGCTCATGTCTCTCCACAATCAATGAGAGCAGAGCCAGCTTCGCCCCACTGAGAGGTAATAAACTTCTGAGCCATGGTTGCTCCTCCTGTGCTTGCCAGGCAAGCTCAATACAGCTTTCTTCTCTATTTAACAAAACTTTGCATGATTTGTGGCTGCACTCAGTTGGACTAATTTGAAAAATGAAGCAGTTGTGTGTCTATGTTCCTCACAATCCCTGACATCTTTCCCTTTTATTAGTGGTTCTGTATGAAACCAGTGTGAGTACATTAGGAAAAGGCGTTGGGAAAAGGTACGTTTTCCTCCTGGCAACGGTGGGAGCAGGAAATGCTTGGCCAGAAGTTAAAGTGTATTTTCCCTAATCTACTGTGGGAGACAACAAGGGCCTGCTCATGGCTCTCATCTGATGATCATTCCTCTCAGCATTTAAATGTCCGTGTGAATATTTTTTTGGTGGTTAAGTAATTCCTGGTGCTGACAGGCACCTAGGAAAACAGTGATGACCTTAATTCCTTCTGCTTTCTTCCCATAGCACAACTTTCTCTGATTTTGAGGTTATTGCTATAGATTATGTACAGGGTATTGAGCGGTATTTTGTAGGAGCAGAGTGATGGAAGCAGCCCTCTAGTGCCTGTTTCTGGGTGCTGTGGCTGAAGTCTGCTCAGCTTGGCTAGCAAGCTGCTTTCTTCCAGTGGCACAACTTTCTCTGGGTTTTAAGATTATTGGCCCATCAGCTGGGGAAAGAGGAGGAGGTGATACGGAGAATGGAAACCTGAACATAGTGGGGGGCGAATTTAACCTGGTGCTTATCTCCACCTCTGGTATTTACTTTGCAAAGTGTTTTGATAACTGCCAGCACAAGATAGGGAGAGTGTATTCTGCTCAGGGCAGGGCAGCTGCTGGCAGGAGCTTGGGCCATTTTAATGTTTTTTCTAAATAAAAGGGCACCAGAGTGCATGAATTTCAGGAAGACCAGAAGGAAAAAGGAAAGGAGCTCTGGTCTCTTCTACTCCTGCTCCCCACCTTGTGTGTGTCTGGTCTGCTAATCTGTGTGAAGTCTCGCTCCCCTTCAGGCAGTGCCCAGAGAATGCAAAAAAGAATTGTGCCTTTGTTGGACTGGCTTACAAAGTCCAAACAGTGCAGATCCTCTGCACCCTCTCTCCTCTCCCCTGTGCAGCCTTGCTGTTCTGAGCTCTGTGCCTGTGCTCATTACCTTTGCAGCTGAGGATCCATGAGCTCTGCAGAGAGGAGATGATAGGACAGCAGCTGCGTAGCAGTCTCATCCCTTTTCTGGACGGGGACCTTAGGAAACACTTCATGCCCAGGTTATCATGTGCCTGTGTTCCCCCTGCGTGGAGCTGGAGACATCAGGTCTCATGGTAAGGGATGTGTAGCTGGGGTGTCAGGGCTGCGGCCAGGGAAGGGATGTGTCATGCATGGGGTACTTGTTGCTTTCCAAAGCTGCTTTGAGCTGGGATCTGTGCTGAGCTGGGACAACTGGGCTCTGATCTGGGACAGTTGAGGAAAATCAGAATGGAAGTGGCTGAGGAAAGCTGGTACTGAAAGCTCAGACATGAGCTTCAGGGCCAAGGTGGGGAGGGAGCAGGATCCCAGTGGAAAGAGAGTGCAAATTTCCTTGTCCTGAGCAATTCATGTGGCAGCACTGGAGAAAAGGGGATAGATGGGAACTTAAAGCTAACATGAAAAAATAAAGAAGAGATGAGGACAGTCACAGGGAAGGCAGCTATTGTAGAAAATTGTATATAGATATGTAGTTCTGCAACGCAGTGTAGGCAAAGAATGGTCATATAATGCCTTGCTGTCTCCATCGGTGATTGATCTAGGATGGTTACAAAATGGAAGCTTTCCCAGTTCCTGCTAGGAAGGAAACACCAGTAGTAATTCAGCTGCAGAAATGTATCTGTTAAAAAATAAAATAATGCCTCTTTTTCCCCAAGGGCTGGTGTGGGAAAGGAGGAGGGAGTGGATCTGTTTAAGGGTTTTAAAAGGAAGGGAGCATGGAAAATGCTATATCCTTTAAAGGAATTATTTGTGTCTCAGCTTCACTGAAAATGCTAGAGGTCACTGAAGCCCCAAGAGGGAGATGTGGCAATATGTGGTGGCGCAGGTAAGGTGGGGCTCTGTTGGTAAGAGACGTGTTGTCTCCTGTTTTATAGTGGGGTTTTTTTCCTGCTGGAGTTACATGAGACCAGTGTTTTGCTGCAACAAAATATCAGTGATTGATTTATTTATTGATGTATTCAGTGTTAAAACTTTATCTTGAAGATTCTTTTTTTTCCCCTTTATTTAGCTGTGTGTGCCAACAGGCATAGCTGGGGAGAAGCTCCTGGTGTGCCCTTGAGCTTGCTGTGCAATGAAAGAACATCTTGATGGATGCCAGGCAAAAGGACTAATAAAACAATATATCCTAATTCTTTTATGCTCAGCAAAACTTGACAGTAACTGCTGACTAAAATATAATGTGCCTGAATAAAACTGTCATGTGAAATCTTGAAATCATTACTGGGAACTGAGGAATCTGCCATGGGAATTGAGGAATCTGCCATGTGCCCAGGATAGCTGTTTGATGCATCATTACCCCTGGTGGGAAATACCTTCTCTCTGAACCTCATGTTCTGGTGACTGTTCAAAGCTGTAAGATCTTATGCCTTTTTTCCCCACTGGCTGATTACAGCCATGCTTGGTTGGGGTGGTTACCTGGCTGCTCCCCAGCTCGCTCTCACAGCAGTGAACAGGACAGCTTCCTCCAGCATCTTGCTCCAGGGCAGGTTTGTAATCCTCTGGTGTGCCCCAGAGCTGTCTTCTGAACGGCTCCCACATTGTCAACACCCTTTCCACCCTTTGCTGATGGGACTGGGCACACTGGGTTTGGTTTGAGATAATGACAATGCATTTAGACATCCAGACAACTCATTGGACGGCTTGACTCAGTTGCCTAAATATGGATATTTGTGCCATTTGAGAGGCTCTGGGGGGCATAGATGTGTGGCTGGCAGGAGTGGCACAGGAGATCTGAAAGGCCCCAAGGGCTCAGTGAGGTCAGACAGGATGCTTCAGAATGTCTCAAGTACCCTCAGTGCCTGCACACCCCACCCATGAGCAGACACCTGCCTTTGCGTGGCTGCATCTCGAGCTGAGCCCTGCTGGTGCTGCCCCATGGATCCTGTCTCACACGATGCAGGAGGGAAGCAGTCATGCCCCCGATGCCAATGGAGCAGAGGATCTGGTTTGCTGCCTTGACCATGGGTTAGCCTGGGAAGCTGCTGATGGAGCTGCTGTGAATCATCACCCAGGAGCCCCTCTCTGCAGGGCCAGTCCAGCATTTAATAAATGTGATCTTCAGTTTTCTTCCCTAGTGCATGATCCTGCATTTGCATTCATTAATACCAAGGACAGGTTACTTTTACACACATTCACTACCCACCACATCTACCACATAAAACTTTGCAGGCACCTCAGGACATGAGCTGGCAATGACATGCCCCTACAGTGACTTTTTAAAATCTATCAGTTAGCCAGTTTTAATCCTCTCAGCATCATAAAGCAGTGAATCAAATGCACCCTTAAAAAGCAAGGGATTTTTTTTTTATCAGCCTGACTGTACTGCCAAAAGGATAATGGATGACAATCTTTGTTTTTGTCACCCATTACACCCCTTTACATTCCCATGCAGGCCTCTGTCTCATTTAATATCAGACCTGCATCAATTTATCTAACTGTGGTTATCCCTTTGAATGCAAGTGCAACATAAACCAAATTTTATGTGTTTTCATGGTCCCCTAAGTGCTGTGGGCACCTGCCTCTCTCTAGTTTTCTAATTTCCATCTTCTCTCTTTTTTTCCCCTGGTTACAATTCCCAGGGTTCATTACTGCATTCATATATAGGCATATTCCTAACTCATCTTTCACTTCCTTGAATGTATTTGGGATCTTTTCTACTGCTGCCAGTTTGTGCACAGGGACTGACCAGGTAAACAGTCCATTGCACCTTCTCCTATCACCATGAGGTCACTGCTAGACCCTACAATAAAATTGCCATGGCAGAACAATAGGACAGAGTATGGAAGGAGCTGGCTTTTCCCAGTCCCTTCTTTTGCAAAATTATAATTGAATCCTGACAAATACTGAACCTTTTCAAGCTCTGCAGGGAAGTGTCTGGCAGATGCCATCAGAAAAACGTGGAATGATAAGTCTCCCTGTTTTCTCTGCACTGCTGGATGAGTGCAAATGTCATGGGCATCTGGAGCAGAAAAGGGCTAAAATGTGTGTCCCAAAGGTGGGAGGCAGCATCCTTTCTCAGGCTTTTCATGACAATCTTGACCAGGTGGTTTCTTAGGATAGAAATACCCACATACACCAGGAAGTCTGGTAGTAGGAGGTATCCACTTTGTTGAAGACAATCTGCATTTTCCAGGGGGGGAAAAAGTCTTTGCTGGGGAAGAGAAGGTCATTGGAAGAAGATAGAGCAGGGATGGGTAATACATAGGAGTTCCCCATAGGTGAGTAAGGTTTGGGTGATAACCAAACTGCCCACTGCTGACCCAGTTAAGAAAAATTATTTGAAGTCCTGCCTTTGTCTTGTCAGTTATTGACTTTCATGATTTGAGGCTGGTTTTCTTTGGAACCATTTGGAAGTACAGGGGGGCTCCTGCTGCCTTGCTAAGATGGCAAGGTTGTCTTCTGGACCAAGAGGGAAAGGGTGGCTCAGACCACTGTGTGTGTATGGTAGCAATGAGATGTCCCAGAAATGCTGCTGTGCAGTAGCCCTGCTCAACATAATCAACACAGCCTGCCCAGAAATGAGGGACCTGGGGCTGCATCCTCCAACAGACAGTTTCGGATGAGTAAGTGCTGAGGAATGTAACCCTCAGGAAAGTTCACTGCTCTGTGGTAACTGACAGGCTGCTAGAGCGGGACTTGTAGTTGTCCATGTGTGGCAAGAGATCAGCCACTGTCTCCATGACCAGAGCACAGAAACTGAGACAAAACCTGCTTGAGGCAAGTGAGTGGTGGGCCAAAAGGCTGGAGCCATTGCCTTCTGCTGCTGCAGGAAACAAGGAGGTGGTGCTACCAGCCAGGAAAAGTGACTACCTTCTTGAACATAGGTATGAATGCAGTGTTGGGCCTTGCTATTCCAGCTCCACAGCGTGCTCAGAGATCCTGAGGAAGGCATCAGAATCAGTGCTGCTCTTGTGTATTACTGACTGCCGATGGCCAGCAAGTGCAGCTACTTGGAAAGCTTAATTTTTCCAGCTCTTGAAAGCCTTTTAATGCTGCATCATCTACCTGGCACTTGTGGGACTATGTCTGCAGCACTGTGCCCATGAACAGCAAAGAAACAACATGTCCAATTATACCATTAAAACACCATATGTGGTCATATATTATCTGCAGACTTTGTCCTGAGAGTTGTAAATGTTGAGTAAGGACCTTGAATAGGCAAGAACTATGGTTTTAAAAAAATTCAAGACACTGGGGATGTTAACCCTGTGAGGACTTTGCTTTCCAACAGCTTGTTATCTTCAAAGAGGCTGATTGTCAGGTAAGCAGGTGGCTAATGATGGTGCTACAAATGAATGGGTTGCATTGGCAAACGTGATACCCAGCCAGAATCATGCTATTGAAGACTTGTTTTGTTCTGCTCTAGATTTCTCAGTGAAACAACCTGTTGAAGTGCCTTGGCCCTGCAGTTAAGTTTTTTGCTGTTGTAAATCCTGGAGTTAGTGGAGGGTGACCACCTCTAAATAGGTAGACAGCTATTGGGGGAAATCATTCAAATTTTTGAAGTTTTGGTCTGAGTCCTTATGGTTCAGATCAGTTCTGGAGGAGTGTGGAACATTCTTCTCCTCAGCACAGCTGGGTGAGGAAATGCTGAGGCCTACCTCCAAACCTGCTGGAGAAAGTGGAGGCCATTGAGAACACCACCTACCATCTTGGAGGTGTTGGCTGATGGCCTCACCTGCTCACCTACCCTGCCTCAGCTTATATTTAGAGTTCTTAGGTTCCTTTGTGTTGCACCTGGAACTCAGACCAAAGCAGGGGCCCTCGAGCATGGTGCTCTATACAAATATCAACCTTTCCAGACTGAGCAGTGGGTTAGGATTTCAGGATGGATGAATGTGGCTGCTTGAGACCATGCAAACAAATCAGGAGAAAACCATTAGCAAACACTGAGTCCTCAGCTAGTGATGAGTCAGTTCTCCTCACTGACTTTCATCAGACCAGTTGCCACAGTGGTGGGAGGCAGTCAGCAACCTGTCTATCTGTTCTGTAGGCAATCTGCGTTAGAATGTAAGAAAACCAATCCTCTGAGTAAGGAGAGCCCTGTCCTGAGCGTTACCAGCAGGTCAGTGAGCTGAGAGCCATGGCAGTAGCCATCCTGAGGAATCAGATGTGTGATGGGGATGTGAGGCCTGGGGGCTGTAAGCTGTGTCTGGTGAGATGGGGCTTTGCCATGCTGGCACTGAGTGTGCCACAACAGCACTGGCTGGGACAGAGGCTGTTGCTGAGCTCCACATGCAGCTGATGGGAATGTCAGGGCCTGGGTGGAGCTGGGTGCTGGGACCCCAGCGTGGGGGCCTGGGGGGCACCAGTTCGAACAGGGTGGTATGGGAATGTGCCTGGGTGGAGCTGGGTGCTGGGACCCCAGCGTGGGGGCCTGGGGGGCACCAGTTCGAACAGGGTGGTTACACAACCCCCCACACCTGCCTCACCCAGATGCCCCAGGCTGCTCTTACTTCCACCATTCTGAGTGTCTGGATTCCTGCAAACAAAGAAAGCAAGAAACCAGTACAAGTCTGGGGGTGGTTTTTTTTAAACACACAGTACTCAGAACTAGTGGCCAGAAGCCATAAGGGCAGAGCATTCTTTCACGCACCCAAAGAGAGGGCAGGAGCTAGCTGACATCCCTGGTGTGATGATGAGCACTTCAGAGCAAGGCAACAGCCCCCCAACCCAGCTCTGCCAAAGAAGCTGCTGTGAAAATGCCCATCCCAAAATGCAGTTGCATCATGGAGAAGGATGTACACGAAGGAGGAACAAATGCAGTTGGGTTAAACTGCTGTAATCGGAAAATTCAGCATGGACACTCATTTCTAAATACCATGTCGTGGCAGCTCCAGCAGCACAGAGTTGCAACACACTTCCTCACAGACTCTCTCTGTGCTCTCCCTGGCGCTTTTCTCTCCTTACAGAGCCATCATCCTCAGGACAGGGCTTTGATGTCCTGCCATGGGCTTCTGAAAACAGGAGCTGGACTGCAGAGATAGCACAGCTGTTGCATTGTGACAGACCTTGGCCCAGGGCTTGTGGTGGCTTTGGGGTTCTTTATTGGGGTGGGAGGGTAAATGAGTTTGGGTGGGATGGGGAGGGTGCTGCTCTAGCTCTCTGCCAACTATCCCAGCAGCTGTAGAGGTGGCAGGAGATAATAGGGTGTTACGTGGACACTTGTAAGCCTTTTGAGAGATGCCTGGTACTCCTGCCTCTGGGACCAGCTTCCTGGGACAGAGTAGGAGTGTGTTTGTGCTTGTCCAGGCTGCCTACTAGGATGGGGTTTTGTGGTGCTCCCTCTCCTGGGATGGAGATGTATATTTAAGTTTGTATATTGGGATGAATATTTAGCACAGAAAATCACACAGAACATCTGGGTGGGTGTCTGCACCAGTCTGATGTCCTAAACAGGACCAAGAAAAACCACAGGCCTAATGTCTCTGTTGGCCATTTCTGATAACATCCCAGCTGGGGAGAGCTCAGAGCTAAATTTGTGACTTTGAAACTGACCTGCTAAATTGAATAATCGATTTGAATTTACAGTGTCAGAGGTGGTGATGGAGGGGAGTACTTTTGTTTTTCTTCCAAATCCAGTAAATTTAACATAGTACCATTATATAGTTGTGCTACTCTCCTGCTCTACCTGCCTCTTCTCCAGCCAAGCATAATGCAGTGCTGGGCCATGTAACTCATTGTCCCTGAGAACAAGCTCAGGTGACAGGGACCAGTCCAGGCCATTCTGCATCCTGTGT
>NW_008240221.1:4674579-4675047 GCF_000691975.1 Corvus brachyrhynchos
GAGCCGCCAAGTCTCATGGAGCTCCTGGTTTCATTAAAACTGCTTAACAGAAAACATTTTAGCTGGCAGAAGCAGTTCCCTTGTGGAGCTGGATGAGGAGAACGATATTGCAATTTAATTAATAAAAAATAAATGCTGACTTAAAAAAATTATGAATATTCACCTCTTCTTCATACATGTGTTCTTCTTTTATTGTGCTATTTCTTTAAAACACGTGAAACTGGGTGGCACACAGAGCCAGTTTCTTCAGGAAACCAATTTCTGCCTCCAAATACAGGAATGTGGAATCTCTATCCAAATTCAGAGATCAGTGTTGAAAGTGAAAATGAATGGGTAAGCAGGAGGGACCAGAAAAGGGGGAAATCCAGGCAAAGTGGCATTTCCAGATCTGTACCCCAAGCCCAGGCTACGTTCTCATATCCAGAAAAGAGTTTTGGACTTTTCTATCGCAGCCGAATCTTTCCCAAA
>NW_008240221.1:4676139-4676970 GCF_000691975.1 Corvus brachyrhynchos
CTTCCCCATCCAGTACCACGACATCTGGCAGATGTACAAGAAGGCCGAGGCCTCCTTCTGGACGGCGGAGGAGGTGAGGGGTGGGCGGCCACGGCCGCTCCTGCCCGCAGCTCTGGGGCGGTGCCCGGGGCGGCCCCGGTGCTCAGGGACGGGCCTCCCACCGGAGCTCCCGTTTCTTATTTGTCCTGCAATGTTTTAGGTGGACCTTTCCAAAGACCTCCAGCACTGGGAGTCCCTGAAGCCTGAGGAGAAGTACTTCATTTCTCATGTCCTTGCCTTCTTTGCTGCCAGCGATGGCATTGTCAACGAAAACTTAGTGAGTGTGTAGAAAATCCCGACAGAAATACCACTTTGGGCAGATAACTCACATGTTTGACATGCTTGCTGTGGCTGATCCAGCTGGTTTGCTGGATGATGGAATGTTACAGCATTACAACATGTAGTGCTGTCCTGTGTTAATTAGCAAATTGGGGTCGGTTTTGTAATCCCCAAATTTGCCCAATCCCCATGGGACACTGAGTGCTGCCCTACAGTAACATTTGAATGTTTCAGAGCCCATGTTCTGCTTCTACCCTCTATGCTCTTCTCCCTAATGGGGGATAAGTAAAACTAAGAAGTTTTCCCATTTCCCATGGGACCAAAGAAAACCTCACGACTTGAAACTCTGAGGGCCTACAGCTTTGCATATTGCTGTTAGTAATCCACATGTCTGGAATTAATCTGAAGATGATTTTGTGGGTTGATCAATAACTGGTCTATATGGCATTAATCCCTCTAACCTACAAAAACACTTTTGCAAATGCTTATTTATTTCCTCTAGGTGGAGCGGTT
>NW_008240221.1:4676992-4695481 GCF_000691975.1 Corvus brachyrhynchos
ATCACAGAAGCTCGTTGTTTCTATGGCTTCCAGATTGCCATGGAAAATATACATTCAGAAATGTACAGTCTTCTTATTGACACCTACATTAAGGATTCTAAAGAGAGGTTTGTATTGTTTGATGATGAAAAGTTCAGAACTCAGTAAATATTCAGAACTTAACTAATGCATGTCTCTTATTCTCTGACTTTCAGACTAATTTTAGGATGTAAATTAGACTTATATAAAATGCCACTGCTGCTTAAGAGTGGTTTAACTTCACAATATCTTTTTTCCTCTGAGGTGTAAGACCTTGCTTATATTAAGAGTGAAACTGAAATCATTCAGTACTGAAATAAAGGAATTACACAATGTAGAAGATGGAGCAGTCAAATAAGGGGAATATATTAAGTTTTACAGTGAGTTTTACTGCTACTTAGAAAGCTTGCTGTGTCATTTTGACTCTGAGATGCTAAATTCCAGCAAGAGCTGCTTACATGAGAGGTCTGGTGCCTTCATACTGTAAAGTGGAGCCTGGTTAATCTGTAGTTTTGAAAGCCTTGTTCAACGACCACACTTGGTGAAACAGTTTCCCCCTTGCTATTGTCATGGGAATTCATGTGAACTGGTGTTGATGTGGTGGGTAGGTGAAGAAAAGGTAGTTGGTTGGAACAAATAGAGCTAGGTTGGTGCCAGGTGAGCGGGGGAAGGAGAATTACCGGCATGAAGGTGCAGAGCATGCTTAAGTGATCAAGACTGTTTATGGCAGTGAATCTTTGTTGTGCTGAGATCTGATCCTAATGAGTTTTATTTTTCTCAGGGAATTTCTTTTCAATGCTATTGAAACGTTACCATGTGTTAAAAAGAAGGCAGACTGGGCCATGTGCTGGATTGGGGACAAGAAAGCAACATATGGTGAGTAGAGCTATTGGAAGCAAAGTGAAATTCCTTCCCTAAAGATGGAAGGAACCACCATTTCTCCAGACTTCACAGTTAACAGGGATTATTGCTGTCACAGAGTACATGCTCTCCAGTATAAGACACTGCTATAATCCTGAACATGAAGAAAATAGTTTTCATCTTCAAATGAGCTACTGACAGGAAATCTTTGTAAGATTGCTGATGTTGTGAATAATGTCATGTGGCAATCATCATATGCCTGACTATATGATCAAACTGTAAATTGCTGCCACATGTCAGGACGTGTTACAGCCATCTTTAGCCATCAAACATGTCTGGTTGGAGGCTGTAGCTCCTCTGCCCTGGTGATGCCTCATGTCTTGCTTCAAAGGTGAGATGATGAGATGGTACAGATTATTTCACTAGTATTGAAGCATTTTTCATGGCCAAAGATTAGCAGACACTGACTTAAATCAGCTGCCAAAATGGCTGCTCTTTTTAGTGAGCTATCTGAAAAAGGATAATGTTGGGGGTTGACCCATGGGGAAGGAGCCTTGGCTTCAGCTACTTAGTAGCTATAGCTAGTCTGATTAGTTCCTACTTCCTCTCATGTTTGTTTTGTTTAATGATCAGAAATCTTTAATAAGTACAGGCCATAGTCCTTAAAACTTATTAGGCAAGAAACACTTAGGCAAAAACAACTTCATTTGCTTTGCAGGATGCAGTTCACTGGTCTATTTGCAATTTCTGTGTATCCATCCTGCTAAGCTTTCTGGGTAACGTTACTATCAATCTTCTCTCAACAGGAGAACGTGTAGTAGCCTTTGCAGCTGTGGAAGGAATCTTCTTTTCTGGCTCCTTTGCATCAATTTTTTGGCTGAAGAAAAGAGGATTAATGCCTGGACTCACTTTTTCTAATGAACTCATCAGTAGAGATGAGGTATGAGTCAAATTCTAGCAGTTAAGATGGTAATGTGCCACAGTAGCTCAAAGTAATGATACTCAATTGGAGCCTATATTTTAAAACAGGAGTATATTTAGAAACAGGCAGACTATAAAGCTCACCAAAGTGTGTAAACATGTGTCATTGTGGATCTTGCAGAAGTGTATGAATGAACTTAGCATTTTACTTTTCTAAAGTAGCTGGAGGGTTCTCACCAATGCTCACAGCTGCTGTGCCTTGCACTGGCAGAACTTGCTTGTGATGCCTTTTGGTGAGGCAGAAAGTTGTCTGTAGGGAACAGTAACGTGGCAAAGGTGATGCCACTTACTCTGTGCTCTTCTAAATCAGTGTTCCTGAAATAATTTTCTGAAACTTCTTTCTAGGGTTTGCACTGTGATTTTGCCTGCCTCATGTTCAAGCACTTGATACACAAACCATCAGAGGAGAGAGTAAAGGAAATCATCATGAATGCTGTTCTCATAGAACAGGTAACTGTCTGCCCCTTGTTTAGGAACTTCATTGCAATCAAACAAAGCTGGGGAGCTGTTGGGCATAAAATTAACCTAGATGATAGAGAGTGAATACCAGTTTCTGTACATAAAATGCTTGTTATCTGCAGGAATTCTTGACGGAGGCGCTGCCCGTAAAGCTGATTGGCATGAACTGCACTTTAATGAAACAGTACATTGAGTTTGTGGCAGACCGGCTTATGTTGGAACTGGGATTTAACAAGGTAAGGCTCTAATACATTGAATATTTCATGGGGGAAAGATAATGTTAAATTTAATTTCCTTCAGAAATCCAAATCCTAAATTGGCTGCAGCAATATTGTTTTAACTTGTAAAATGATTTAGCAGTCATGCTGCTACATCCTGTTTGAAGACCCACAGAAGAAAAGCCAAAAGGATGCTATGGAAAAAGCTATATTAGTAGTTGTGCTTGTGTTTACTGCACCTAAAAGAAGACAGGAACAAATAGAATAAAGGCTTGGGGCAGAGATGTTTTGTTCACTACATAGTCAGCCTGCTGATGCTGCCATTAGACTCCTTCCAACTGATCTCTAATGCTCTTGCATACTCAAAATGTGAGCACCTGCAGTGACTGTAGAATTGCCTGTGTATTTCAGATATACAAAGCAGAGAATCCTTTTGACTTCATGGAAAACATCTCTCTGGAAGGCAAGACAAATTTCTTTGAGAAGCGAGTAGGTGAATATCAGAGGATGGGAGTCATGTCGAAGCCCACAGACAACTCTTTCACCCTGGATGCGGAATTTTAAGTGACCTGGGACCATGTGTGTTAATGTGCATCCTGCCCTGTTTACAGGGAAACACTCAATGTGCTGAGTCACAGTGTGACTCGGTTCCTGTACTGAAATCCCACTCTTGTAAAGTGTGGTGATATTGGTGTACTTTAGAGGGCTGGTGTAGCTCCAGCAGTAAAACCCTTTTTAATTAGACTTGGCCAATGGTGTTAATGCATAGAATGCTTAGGTGTATCTTAACAGTACATGCTACTCCACTCCACGAAAGATACAGGTACTTCCTTCTGCAAGATGGGAGGTTGTGGGCACTGACCCCTGGCTTCTGTTCTCACCATAAACAGGAACAGCTGAGAAATTCCAGTTGTAAATTTGTTGAATAGCCTGTAGAAAACTCTGGAGGCAACTGCATGATGACCTCACTGCTTTCTTAGCAGGTTTTAAGTTTACCATTTTTACTATTTTAAGTTTGTACATAAACCTGGCACTTTAATGTTTAAAATAAACAACTGTCTTGTAATATTCAACAATAGTAAAATGCATGTCAAAATCTTTTGCAGCCTAACCTTTTACGACTTGTACTTCTTTCTGGGTATGTAATTTAAAAATGGTGCTGTGAATTAAACTATTTGTCTTGAAATATATTAAAGAACAGGAAGAAACTTGGTATGGAAGGTAAGGAACTAAATTGGGTATTCTGGGTACTGAAAAATAAGATGCAGCTGGCTTCTGGACTTTATTGCTTTTTCTTTATTACCTGGGAACAGTATTTCATGTAATAAAGAGCTGGTTGGACTCTGTTGTGCTGGTTTCAGTGCTCCAATGGCAAAGCTGTGTGCTGATTTCTGTTTAAATCACAGTTTTTCTGAGGACATGCAAGTTCTTCAGGAAATAGCTGCTTACTCGTGGTTGGTAGATGTCTAGTGAAATTGTTGTGCTTAGCTCTGACTTTCAGATGGACTGCACTAAACAGATGATGTTTCAGGGTAAATTCAGCTAATTCAGAGGGGGGCAGTATTCTGAGCTTCTGCATCATGCAGTTAAGTCTTGGTTTTAATACATAACAGTAGTGAAAACAATGCATACACTACAACATGGTTATTCTACACTAAACAGAGCAGTAAAAATGACTATGCTTTATATAACTGGTGTAAGGTGTTTGGTCTGTGAAGGAGCCTGGAAATGATCTGCAGTGAGGTGAAATGACAGTGGGATAGACTGAAAATGGCTACTGCCTTGCTGTACAAAAGGAGTTTATCCATGATACAGGCTAACATCCAACAAGGACTGTTCCTGCAAGCCTGTCTTTCTTCAAGCATATTTAAAGTGAATAAGCTTTATAGAACTCAAAACCCCTTCCTTCATAGGAAGGAACACTGAAGTTTGCTTCTTGCTGCTCAAGCGCTCCCTCTCTTAAAGCACAGTATTTTTGGTGCTTCTTTGAGAGATGCTGTCTTGGTGTACAGTTACCTGACTTGCTGGTCTTTCTTTGCTCCTTTGCTCTTGATTGCATGGGAGATGGTATGTGACTGCCCTTCCCCCGAGTCTGAAGCTAGCAGGATGCACAAGGCTATCCTAGGGAGAAAACCCTGATAAATAATTAAAAAATCCTAATCCCAAAGTCGAATTCAAGGTGGAGGACTGTTAGCTGACATCTCTAATAAAGGCCTTGCAGCACTGATGCTGGTAACAGATCAGTGATTGCAGCGGCCTGAGAAGAATGTATTAGGAACTGGAATAGGGATGTGCTAAATTGGACAACCAGACGTTATTTTGAAGCACTGAAATGTAATGCTTGTTTCTGCCTAAATACCAGCATTTCCTTCTCAGCAAATTGGGCTTTGTGCTTTTTCTTGGCTTCTCTTAGCAGTCAAATCTTTGATCAAATTAAGTGATAAAAGCATCAGAACTCAGTGTTAAGGCTGTGTTGTTTAGAGCACAAAGGAGACAGTAATAAAATACTGAGATTAGTTTGGACCAAAGTATGATTTAGCAGCATTTAATTTATATTCAAATGTGTTAATTTATATATTTAGGTGATGTAGAAAAAGAGTAAAACTTCTGATCTTTGAGTATGGTCTGCCTGTATTATAGCTATCTCTTCTCATTTTGATTCTTGGTATGTGCCAAGGATCAATGTGCAAACAATTAGGGCAGAAAGATTTAATCTGTCTGCAATCCTGGGAAATAGGAACTGGAACTAGGACTGCTAGGAATGGATATGATGGCCAAGTAATCAGTTATAATGGGAGGTAGGAAGAATGTCCCTTTTAGCCAAGCATCGCTCTTATGGGGTAATAGATACTGTAGTTGTGCACGCATTAGAGATAGATTAGATAGGAATTAGAAGGCATTCCACAAGAGAACAAGGCTTGCTGTGGCTGCTATTAATCTTATTGGTGCTACTGATGTCTAAATGCCTCAGTTTTGGTATATGTGCCTGCTGTAATGCAAGTCGATTTTTCCTGTACAGTCTGGAGAAAAGCTGTGCATCTGATCCCACCTATTTTAATTCTCTCTTCTCACAAGGATTGAAATGTCCTGCTGTTGCTTAGTTTGAACAGATGATGTCCAAGCCTAGATGAAACACTTGTTTACTGAAAATGGATTACTTTCGAATTTGACTGCGATACCAGTTGTTTGGACACTTGATCCTCTTAAGAATTGAGGAGATAAGTATTTTATTTCTTTCAAAAAAAATAAACTAATACTCCCCAAAATAAATTTCAATGAAAATTTAAATGGCCCGTTGGAATATTTTTTGAAATGGAGTTTGGAGAAACAGGAGAGATTTGAAGTGATGAAAGTGCAGATGTTTTTATTCATGTGTGAATCAGAATGGCTGTCTGGTAGGCTGTCTGCACTTGCCACAGAAAAGTGGAAAGTGATTAGGCTAGTAGAGGAAAAAACACCAAGGGATAAGTAAAACTGGATATATTTGATGATGCAACACTCTAATGTTGGTGGTAAATTTATGCGTAACTGATCCCTAGCTATCCCCTGTGTTTCTTTATTGCTCTTAAAATTAATGGCTTTTAATAGCAGCAGATAAAATGGGAGAAGAGTAACCTCAAGCGTGGTTTCTCTTGTTACATTTTTTACTGTATTTTGTTAAAAAAGCCAAACACATGGGGTCAGGTAAGAAAGCTTCCTTAATTGATGCATTTTCACTTTACATTATATGTCAAACATTGAAATTTTGACAATGTGGAGGAGTAAAAAGCAACCTAATGTCAGCCTTGTCCTCAGGAAGTAACTGCGACATCAGAGTGTAATGAGTAGAAAATCCCGATTTCTCAAATCTCCTGGGGTGATTACAGCAATTTGTGTCCAGAAGAGGTCAGAGAACAATTGCAGCTGCTCCTGCCTGCAACAGGGCACAGTCAGCCTGTGAATCTGAAGGCACATTAACAGTCTGGTGTGATTCCTGGAGGGGTAACCACTTCCTGCACACCAGTCAATCAGAAATTTTGCCTGGCAGAAGCAGGGAGTGAATGGAGTTGTCTTATTCCAAGCCTACTTTTCACAGTCTGCCACAGCCTGCTTTATTTGAAGCTGTTGATTACCTCTTGGAGCTTTGGCCTCTCTTTTTGTGCGTAATGCACTATGAGAAGTAAATGCTTTCATCAGGAAAGATTTGAGAGCTACAGAGAGTTAAGTCTCGTGTCCCGTTTGCTGATGGACAGCTAGTTTTTTGTTAGGAATTCATCCCTTGGGACTGTTTCTGAGATCCTATGATCACATAGTCTTGGTTTCTGTGGTAAAACAATCCTTACATGAAGAATGGTGAAAGATTAAGCTAATAGGAAAAATGTTTAATATGTGTCAGACACTGGTTTTACATTTCAAGTTATGCCCAATGGATCTTTGAAATAATGATAATATTGCTGCTTCCTGGACCTGCAGAGAAATGAGGGGAAAGCTTTATCCCTTTAGAGAATATCTCAGCCCCCACTGATTAATGATATCAGTAAGATCTTGATTAGATCTTACTGATATCATTAATCATTAATCATCAGATAAATGGTGTGTTTGGTCATCTGCTCTTAGAGATAGCTGTGGGACCCTGGGTAAAAGACATCTTTTAGTCTTTTCTTTTTTTAAACTTCAAATATCTAGAGAACAATACCTTAGTGGAATGTTCTTGTAATTCTCTCAACCAAATTACTCCTGCTTTTCTCTTGGTTATTGTACAATATGTAGTTTGTGCCACAGGTGATACCACTTAGTCCATACAGCATTTTGGAGCCTTTGCCTGATGCTGAACATGTGTTGAGGTTTTCCTCTTGGCCTAAGGGTGAAGACTCCAGTGTTGGATAAACTCAAGTGCTTCTGAAATGCAGGCTGGGAAAAAATATACCCCAGGCCAGTTTCTGCTACCTGTCACTGGTAAGTAATTTGTGTTTTCTAAGTATTGCAGGACTTAGCTGAAAGTAGGGGAGAGTTTGCAGTTCTTACGTGTCCAAATCTTGAGTGTGGAGCTTGCAAAAAAACTCCAAAATGTTGAGCTGTGTTTCTGTTCTTTTTGGGGTGGGGGGTGCTGCTACTTCTGTTACGAAGTGCTACTGATATAATCAGGGATGGCTTGGGCCATTCTTGCACCCCCTGGATTGGGCCTAGCAGAGAGCTGAGTTTAATTTTTTGCTAGATTTTCATTTTAACAAGGATCCAGTAAATGGATTGTCAGGTAGCTAAGACTTAATGCCATCCAAACAAATTGTGGGGTAACAAAGCCAGTCATATGAAGACTGAGGTATTTGGCCCTAGAGGAAGACGCCTGCAGGTATTTATTTGCAGATGAACTAATACTTAGGCAAATTAGTTCTTGCAATCTAAGTATATCCTGCGTATGTTCCTGGAGAAAGGGTTCCTACCTCTGGATCCCTGGCTCTCAAAGGTGCAGCACCAGGGAAGGACAATGCCATTTCAGTTCATTCCTCATACTTATCTGCATCTTTGGCAGGTGAGCATTTACACAGCACTTACACAGCATTTCATTTCATATTTTGATGGTGGTTTCTGATACCTTTAGCCACATTGCCAGGTGTTTTCCTATCCTTCTTTTAGGTAGGGAGCTGCCTACCTTGCTTATCCTTCAGTCAGCTGTCAGAATCCAGCTCCCTGAGGTGTTGCCCCAGTGTTCTAACTCAGAGGCATTTGTAAGCTCATGTAGATCTGGGGCAGGCAACAGCAAACACCAACCTTGTGTTGCCTGTTTTCCTTCTGCATCATTCTGCAGCCTTGTAGGCTGCTCTGCTGCCAGGGACTGCAGTGAGTCTGCTTTCTGACTGGTGTTGGCCAGAGCTTCCCTGCTTCTCTCTGGAAGATGTTGCCTCATTAAAACGAAAATATTTTGTCAGTATTTATCTCCTAAATACTCAACCAGCAAAGTCCTGATATGATTCAAAATCAAGATGAAGCATTTGGCTTCAGCGGTGTTTTTTGTGGTGGCTGTAGCACTTCCTGTAATGATTTTGGTTTGATGTGATCCAGGAGCTTGCAGTAAGCATGTTTAAGTGCTTCAGAATGGATCTCCATCTTCCTAGCCCTGGACCTCTGCTCTAGGAGACATTGAAATGTATTCTTCTGATTCTGGACACAAACAGTTGTGAGTTGCCACCTGCTTTAGTTTAATCCTGGTTCTATAAGCAGGGAAGATTATGGTGACAGTTGAATTTCCACATCTCTGTCTCTTCTTGGTATTTAATTGAATGATTTATCTCTTTTTGAACTTATTTTCAGGGTGAACCTCAAAAAAGAAATAACAAAATCCCTGCATTTCCTTGCTTTAAAGTTAGCATTCAGCAGGCAGCAGTGACTTGGCAGGGAAGCTGTGGAGCAGTGAGCAGGCGTTGGGTGAAGGTAAGGAACAGGGTTGGAGGTAGGGAGTGTATTAGAGAGCAACATTTCAAGATAGGGAAACATTGGCTGGGCCAAGTGTTTGGTGTCTGTTCTGGCTGTAAATTTCTGTGATGTCGCTTAAATGCAGTGACAGCTATAAGGAGGACTAAATGTAATTCACTCATACAAGAAATGAAATATTAAGTGTATATTTGATTTGGTAATAACTGTAGGCAGAACACACTAGGTTTATCAGAGGCTTAGCAATGACTTTACTGTTTCGATTACTGCTTGTGAAAATTGCATCTCATTCTGTTGATACAACTATTGCAGTTACTCTTGATAATACCATAAATATATACAGATACACAGACTTTGGAAAAGTTATTCTGATCTGGGTTTCTTATAGTGTGTGGATTAAGGCTGACAAATATTGGGCAACCTAACAGGATTATTTTTAATACACATTTTCATTAAATGGTTATCCCTTGTCAAATTGAAAAGCTATTTACTACGCTAAATATGCTAATTTTACAGCAAATTTTAAATTTTGCTACCTTTCCATTATTTAGCTGTGATGCTGCATTTGGTGCTACTAAATCCCTGGGATTATATGTGAAATAGTTGGATGGCTGGGTTGCATTTAAATTAATTAAAGCACAAATGTTTAAAATAAAATGTTAAATATTGCTGTGTAGATATTCAAGAAGCAGATGTGATTTCACCACTTATATCCCCAAATAACACATGCAAAAGCAGGTTGAGAAACATTTAAATATGCCTATACACTCAAGTGTAGCTTTGCAGGTTTCCCAGGGGAGGGAATTTTGTGTGGCTTAAGGGAAGTTGATCACCGCGATGGAGTAGTTTTGTTTGAAGAAGCCTTTTAGGAAAGGGCTTTCCAAAACCAATCATCACACAACTGGTCCCAGTTGTTGTGCTGAGGTGAGTAGGCAGGGGCTGCTTGAAAGGGTGCTGTGGTGCCCCTTGAGCTGGCACATGTGGTTCTGGAGATCTCAGCAAGTGGGTGTTCCCATGACCTGCCACCCTGCCTTGTGCCTGCACACACACCATTGCTCTGCTACCTCAAATGTTCTCTTTGATTTGGGCCCTGCCACAGCAGTTAATCAAAAATCTTATTTTGGAGTGATTTGTGCCGTATCACGTTCCCTGCTGCAAGCAGTACATGTGGCTGTCACCAGGGGGGCTCCTTGGTAAAGAAAGCAGCAGCTGCTGCAGCAGTTCAGGTGACACTGCCAGGCGCTGGCTGTTCATGAAGTGCCAGGTGGCTGTCACACCTGGGGGAGAGCTGTGCTGCAGGAGCTCTCCCTCCCTGTGTGAATATGAGTATGGGCCACACTGGCTTGTTTACTGCGTGCAGTGCAAGAGATTACATGTGCAAATCCTGCTCTGCACAGCATTTCATAGCGGACTTGTTCCTTCAGTGGGGTACAGGCTGCTGTGTTTATCGGGGAGCTGCCTGTTCTGCAGCATGGATGCTTTTCTTACAACCTCACAGACATGGGACTAAATGGAAGTGCCTCGTTAGTGCTAATTCACCGTGCAACACGACTGCTGAGGGTGGGAGTGGTTGTCTAGTAGATGTGTCATGTATTTTAGTGAATGCTAGACCTCTGCTGGTGCTCTCTTTCACCTACCTCTCTGGGAGCCCTTTCTGGACTGTGCTGTGCTCTTTTTAGGGTGCTGGGGCCATAGCAACAAGCAGTATAGCTCCTGTAGAGAAGGACTTCTTAGGGTGCCCCCCCAAGTGCCCTAAGTAGGAAGAGATCCTAATGTCTGCTAATCTTAACTTCTTCCCTTAGGAATCAAGGTCATGGCTCTCCTTGAAGCCTTCAGCAGATAAAAGCAGTCCAAGCAGAAAGGTGGATTTAATGGGGTGAGAAGAGAGCAGAGAGGGCCTTCTCGTTCTGTCCTACAGATCCTCTAATTGGAGTTGGTTCTCAGGGTAGTGTCAGTTCGGGAATAATTATTTGGGTGCAATCACACAGCGAATTGAGGATGAGGGGTTAAAGGTGGGTTTATTAGGCCTGACCCTCTACTGCTGAATCAAAGCACCAGGTGATACTTAAACCAGGTAGAAGGCAGGGTGCATCTGACTTGTGGCAACAAACCATGTATTGCTGTGCTGGTAGTTAATCTAAAATTCACTTTAAATGGGCTGTGCTGTAAACGGAGGTGTTACATCTCCTGAACTGCACAAGTGCAGGGGTTTCCTGGGGTGGGTTCACCTGGGTGGCTTTGAGAACTGAACCTGTGTTCATACTGCTGCCAGCACAAAGGTGCTGGGATGTGGCTGCTGGCAGGCGATGGGGCTGGCTGCAGTGTGGTGCCCAACCTCAGCTCTTCCTGCTGCAGCCTCACCACCCCTGGGCACAGCAGCATCTGCTTCTGACTGTGACCAACACCCATCCAGGAATAGCTCTCCAGCAGCAAGTGCAGTTCAGAGTTGCCACAAATGCCCGGTGTGAAAATTCACTTTCCCCTGGCTTAGATGAGCCCTGTAAGCCATTTTATTTGGGGATTAGTTGTGCCCTGCTTATCACATATTAAAGACATAGTAGGTTTATCTTGCCTTCTCTACATGCAAACAGTCAAAATCCACCTAGAAGTGCCATGGTAACGGGCTGAAGCTCTGCTGTCTGCAGTGCTGCAGGTGCTGTGCCTGCAGCCGCTCTAGGTAATCACCGAGCTTTGTTGACAAAGCATGGGGTTGTGAGACTCACTCTAAATATTTGCCAGAAAGTTGGCTTGGGAACGGTGAATATTATGACACAGGATAGCTAAAAATAGAGTTCTCACTGGTAATTTTTCGGTGTTTGGTTTCACAGTGTGAGATGTGATTTTCAGAAGAGCTGTACATCTGTGTTCCCCCCTCCCTGTTCAGTCACAGCATCTTTGCAAATCAGGCCTTTTGTGCCTCCCAAAATCAAGTTCTTAAATAAAATAGAAGACAGAGTAATGGAAAAAAAAAATGTATCCTGTAGTCATACTAGTGAGGGTTTATTATGGGGATTGTTAATGCCCCATGTGGCATTTTAGAGTTCACCAAAGGGAGATTGGAAAGGAAGTTTCACAGTTGTGTAGGACTTGGGAACTTAGCTGCACAGGCTTTTCAAGTTGTTTATGCCAAAGAGAGACAAAAACCTCAAGAGGAACAAGTGGGCTACTGTGAACCACAAATAACTTGATCCTGCCCTTGATGAAGTGAATGCTGCCACTCCGTATTGTCTGTGAGAGAAGGCTGGGAGGCTCTTGCAAACCCTACCCTAATTAACTGACTGCTGCCTTAATGCCTCCCAGGAGCCTGGGGTGATGCTCTGTTGTGTGCTGTGGGAGCCCACTTGGTCCTGAGGCTTTGCAAATCATGTTCAAGACCTCCTGAGAGGTAAGTTAAAAACATGGCTTTTTTAAAAAAAGCCATTCTTGCTTTGGGAGCCCGTAGAGTTTTCTGGTAAGGAGGCTGCTTCTTGCTTTGTGCTGGAGGTTCTGCTGAGGCAGAGAGGCACAGAATTGTTTTGCTGTGGGCTTTGTCTTTCTGTCTCTCTGTTTACCATGAATATCTTTTCCCCTTGGACCTGGGGATGAGGGTCCTGTTTTCATGCAGAAGGGTCAGGCTGTGAGATGGAAAGGGGTGTAGTGCCCTTGAATTTTTCCTGCTGGGTCTCTAGCTCTGCGCTTTAAGGTAGAACTAACTTGCAGGAAGGTTCAAGCCTGTGTGTCAAATGAGCAAGACTTTCTGAACTACTGATCTTGTAAGATTCGCCTGGAACGTGTGGATTTCTGATTCACCCTTGATTAGTGATGATCTATCTGACCTTGCTGGAAGCATAAAGGGGTGGGGAGTTAATGTGCCTCTTTCAAATGAGGGATGAAATGGGTGTTTTATGGCTGTCTTTCAGGGAGTGGAGATTGTAATAAAAGCCACTGTCCCTAAGCAGAATGTTGAATTCTCTCTGTGTGTTACTATGGTGTTCCAGCAACTATGAATTGCCAGGTACTCTTTCAAAATAATGGTTTCTTTAATTATTTATACCTTAAGGGTCAAAGAAGGTTTTGTTTTGCCAGGTTACAAGAACAACTGGATGAGTCAGAAGAACAATTGACAGTGCCATCAGAGCAACCTTGATATTTCTAACAGGAAGTTTATAATTAAGCTGAATCACCGTGTCATTTGTGTTACCCAGACCAATGTGTCCAAAAAATATTATTAGCCTTGTCTTGTATTACAGGGCTGTGTCTCCATTCACAGAGCTGAAGGTTGCTAAAGCTCACTGTTAGCTGTGGTTGTGGTGCTGATGCCTTGGAATGGGATTTGAGGTGTGGAAGCATCAGGTCAGTGCTGAAGCATGATGGTATGTGTTGTTCACTGGGGTTTCAGTGTGCGTGCAGCCTCTCTGCATGATACTTTGGGTACAGATTCCTGAACGGGTGGATTGGTCTTTCTTGGAAGTCCATAAGAGAACTCCCCCAAGCTAGAGCTTTTCTCAAAATCAAGCACTTGTTGCTAAATTTTCACTTTTCAAGAGGCTTCATGTACTGTCTGGAAGCGTAATTTCCCACAAGGCAGCCACATTTCCTTGGTGTTGATCTTAATTAGGACAAGAATGACAAATAATGTTGCTCTTAAAACTTAACGAATAATTTCCCCAAACAGTTGTTAATTATTATATAAAGCCACTGCCCTCAGACTTCATTGACATGCTACAGAAGATGCATATTTTTAAATATCACTGTCAAAGGGATATTTATTCAGCTTGGGCGATGAGCTGCTGGGATGGAGCAGGCCTGTGGTAGCATGAAAAGCAAGTACCACATGTGAGATATCCTGGGATTAGTTTAATTTAAGTTTCCATGCTTATGACAAAGAAATTTGTATCTGGGCTGGTAAACCCAGTACCCCCTTAGAGCTGATGAAGGGGAAAGGGCAGCTTATTTGGCCAGTGTCAGACAACAGCTTCCAGAGGGATGGAAGGTGCCTCATTTCTTTTCTTGAATGGCACAGGCAATCTTAGAGATTAACTCTTGTTTCGGCATTTACATCTGGTGACATGAATTCCAGCTTTACACAGCTGGAATCACATAATCTCCCTGATGCATCTGAAGCTTGTGGGTTTTGTAAATGGGATTCTCAGTGCTGCCCAGCTGCTGGTCCTCTGTATCACACTGGGGTCAAGCCAGTCCTCCTCTGGTTCCCTCTTTTGTACCTCACACAACCTTTTTCAGACCTTTGCTGAGCAGGCACTCTGTTTACTGCTTAATCCCCAGGATTATGTGATTGCTGAAATGGTGAACCCAAGGAGGGCAGCTTACACTAATGCGCTGGGCCGTGAGCGGCAGGCAGGAGCCCACAGCCCCTGCAGCCAAATCCAGCCCTGCCCATCTGTCAGAGCTGCCCTCCATGGGCTCACAGGTTGAGTTTTTAAAGGCTGCCTGTTGGGGTGGGAGCTGCTGCATCCTGGTTTCAGCGAAGGCCGATAGGCACAGAGAAGGCAGTCATGGGGCAGCTGTTTGGATGGGAGTGAAAGCATCACACTATCTGCTGAAACCCACAGTCATGTATTGGCTGCTCGCATCGCTTCACCTGTCATGCTCACGAGTGCCTGTCTCCTGAATTTGCCTCTTTTGCTGCTGATCTTATCTGTTACCCGTTTTGGTTTGTGTTTTTATTTCCTCTTTGTGCGATCTGTTTTCCCTCTGTCTCTCTTTGTACATGCTCTCTCCCTCTTTGCCCTGATGCTCTGCTTGCTGTGGCATCAAGGCAGCCAAGATGAAGAATTCAAGCAGTGTGATGTTCATATTGGGGCTTTTTTTACTTGTTTATTTGGTTTTTCCTTTTTGCTTTGTTTGATGCTTGTTGTCTGCAAAATGTGGCTGAAAGGAGAAGAAGGGGATGTGGGAGCATCTCTGCTCAGGTGGGTGCAGGCAGTCCTGAGCTCACACGGAGTGGAGCTCAAGCCATGTCTGCATCCATGCAGGCAGGTACCTGAGCTGTGCAGCAGCCCCTATGGGCACAGAGGCTGCCTATAGGAACCAGAGCTCTCTGAATAAAACCTTTGTCCTGAGGGAGCATATGAGAGATGCAGACTAAAATTTAGGTCATGCTTAATCTGTATCAAAGATTAACTTGTTGAATGGATCCTCATAAGCACGTCATGGATGTGAAGAGTATGCAATATAAATGAGATGAAAGTATGTATTATGGATGGGCATAAGCAATTTATATGTTAGCTTATGAGTTTACTAACTTGCGTACATGTTTATGTATTCGGATTGTTATTGACCCTTTATGTGAAGACTTTAAAAAGGACCTTCATATAAACATTCATGCAGTCTAGCAGTGGCCTGCAGCCCTAGAAAATGTGTCTTCTGTGCTTTCCTGCACTAACAGTGTTGTACTGTCTTATTCTCTGAAAAGACCTCAAATGGAGAATTCCCTCTCTTTGTTGGCTGCTAATGAATTTAACAGGATCTTGGAGGGAAAACTCTGAAGCTTGTAGTATTTTTTTCCTTATACTGAAAAAACCAGTGATTAGGACAAAGACTACCTGTCTGATCCCATCTGCTGCTCAGAGGTGCACCCTCTTCCAAAACTGGGCTTATTTTCTGTGGCACCTCACTCCAGAGTTAGATCCGGGGCAACTGGGGACCATTCATTAGCAAGCTCCATGTTTGCAGAGATGCTCAGGCTTGCCTGGGGCTGTGGGATAGCATCTTCTGAAGAGTATTGCAGGTCAAGCCTGGCCTGTTTGGGAAACATTGTTCTGGGCAGCTTAATGTGTGGAGGAAAAGCAGTTTGCTGATTGTGTTGAGGATTTAAAATGTAAGATGCAGCAATTTATTATCAGGCTGCTTCTTGCAGCAGCTTTTTGCAAGGTGAAGAGATGAAGCAGATGATTAGATCTGTGAAGAAACAGAGTGGTGATGCACAGCCTTCCCTAGGGTGGGAGTGGAAACCAGCCAAGCACATCTCTCCTGTCTTGCAAAACAAACACGCTTCCCTCATAGGTTGAAGGAACAATCTGCAGCTGGATGTGCTCTGCTATGGCTGCTTGGCAACTCTTGAGTGCCCTGTTGTAGGAGAAAACCCCTTGTGTTTAGTTCAGCCTGCTGAAAATGCTGTTTGCAATCAACAAAAGAGGCCAGAACTGATGCCCCACCACCCATGTTTTATCCACCTACTATAAAGCAGCCAGTGGCTAACCCCAGCTGGAGCTGTCCCTCAACTTGAGACTAAAATCCCAGGGTATCCAGTCCTCTTAGCAGCCAGATTTCCTCTAAGCTTGCAGTGCTAGTTGCAACATCAGCGAGCAGCTGGTCCCCACATGAGGTGTCCCCCTCTTGGTCCCCCTGCCAGCTCTCATGGTGGGGTTCAAGTGATGTGCTCCACAGGAGTGTCCTTTGCCTGTAAAACTTTTCCCCTCTTATGTTCCATAGCCAGGTGTTTGCTGGGCCAGGGAAAGCCCCTGGATGTGCATCCATACTTCAGGGGGAAGGTGGCCAGCTTGTGAGTGATTTGAATGGGTGGGGAGAGTTGGGGCTTCTGATGCTGAAGCTGCAGAATCCTTGAAGGCAGCCTGGCTCTGCTCAACTGTTTCCAGAAACTGAGTGCTGTGGCCTTCAGGAGCAGATGCCCCACTCTTCCCTGCTCTTTGGCTTCCCAAGACATGCAAGGTGTATTTTGTGGCTTGGCTACCTGGAAGCAGAAGACTTTTATGGGGAGGGAAGCCTGTCCTCCTTGTGAATTACGAGCCTGATGGAGATCATCTATTCTCACCTGGGAAATGACAGAATGAGCCCAGCCCTGAGGGACTCTGGAGCCTGGGGTTAATTTAAGCAACCAAAATCAGATGCCACCCTGAGTCCCTGAGGCAGCTGAAGGAACTGGACCACACTCACCCATGTTTCTAATAAAGCTTCCCCCTAGTGCTGTGCAAGAGACTTCTTCCCTCACCTCTGGCTGGGAAATAGGGGCAGTATTTAAGGTATGTGTTCTCTTGCCCAGTGCCTGTGTTATTTGGAGCCTTCCATGTTCAGTTAGTGCTTCATTATATCACTAGCAGTGTTACCTTTGCAAAGCCATGCTCAAATAGGACAGGAAACATTTACATGATGTGAGCTCTTCCTGGCTCTCTTGCTGCTGAGGGTCGCTGCTCATCCTGCTTCTTCCTCACCCCAGCAGATGACCCCCTGGAAAACTCATCTGATATCACAGTGGGAGAGAAGACAAAAGCCCATATCAAGAAAATTATGGCTAGCAGGACTAGGGAAGAGATTTTTCTGCACTGGTGAGGCCACAAGTTGAGTGCTCTGTCTAATTCTGAGCCCCTCACCTCAAAAAGGACATTGAGGTCTGGAGCTGGTCCAGAGGAGGGAAATGAAGTTGGTGAAGGGTCTAGAAAACATCTCTTACAAGGAGCAGCTGAAGGAACTGAGGCAGTTTGGCCTGGAGAAAAGTAGGCTTAGTGAGGACCTCATTGCTCCCTCCAGCTCTGAAAGGAGGTTGTAGTGAGGTGGGGATTGGTCTCTTCTGCCATGTCTCAAGAGACTGGACAAGAAGAAATGGCCTCAAGTTGCACCAGAGAAGGTTCAGGTTAGATATTAGAAATCCTTTTTTCACTGAAAGGGTGGTCAGGCATTGAAATAAATTGCTCAGGGGGGTGCTGGATTGACCATCTCTGGAAGTGTTCAAGAGGCATCTGCATGTGGTACTTAGAATATGGTTTAGGCATCAATGTGGTGGTGCTGCATTGATGGTTGGACTGGATGATCTTGAAGATCTCCTTCTACCTTAATGGTTGTGTGAAAAGGTGAATTATAGGACTGTGCCAAATCTGGTGTGGTTATTGAAATGAACAGAAGCACCTGGAATTAAGTGGAGTAATGGATAAACCCAAACAAAACTGAAGAATTACTGAAAATACTGAGCTGTTCTGGAGTTCTTTAGTAATGAAATTAACAGTGAAATTAATTAGAAGCAGTGAAGATAAGTCACAGTGGAACACATATCTCATGATCACCCTCTATATTTTAGAGCTTGTCTTTGAGACTTGCATGGAAGAGAACTACAGTGAATGAAATATGGAGAATACAAACAAACACAGGTAATGTTTTATTCAGTTTAGGGAGAGGCAAGATTTAAATTACACAGGTTTGAATTCTGAGTCTGAACCTGGGAGCTGCAAGTTCCAAGGATGGCATAATTTACTGCTGTATCATCATTTAATGATATTTAAGTGCTTGCAGTCCACAGGCAGTATTTTTTAATTGTTTTGCAAGCATAATTTAATTCAGATTATTCAAGTCATCTTCAAGATAAGGTCAAATCCCAAGGTGGGATATTTTGGTAGATAGGAAAAAAAAAATCTGATTTTGAATGTGTAAGGTTTAGCAGTTGTTTCATGTGCGAGTGGTCTGATAAAACCTTAACAGTAAGAAATGTCTTTTTTTAAAACACAACAGATGACTGTGTTGAGAGTACGTTTTCTAGAAATGCAATTCCCATATTAACAGCTGCCTCTTAAAGACTGCTTTTCCTTCTAAAATG
>NW_008240221.1:4695540-4737004 GCF_000691975.1 Corvus brachyrhynchos
GATTACCTGGGGCATTGCTCAGGCTGCAATCAAGGATAGCATGGTTTGTGTCCACACACCACTCTCACCTCTTCACATGGAGGTAAGTGTGCCAAAGGGTATGATTGCCTTCCACCTGAAACTGGTGGCCAAGCTCTTGCTAGTCTGTTCAGACCCCTGAGGTTTTATGTGGTGCATTTAGAATGTCTCTGTTGATTCCTAGGCTGGCTGTATCCACTCATGACTGCTGATGGAACACCATGTCTACTAGCAATCTAAAGTCATGCTTTGACTCATGCCTCTGAGTCTGAAGTACTGTCTGCGACCTTTCTCCTGCTGTATTCCTCCCAGCAGGCATGGGCAGTATTAATATTTCAGCCCTCTTATTTTTGAGACCATGCTATTCTTGCTAGTGAGGTTTTCAGCTGTGGTTTTGGTTGCTTCTATTACTCTTTCTCACTGTCTTTCTTAAAACCCTTCTGCCCATATGTACCAGTGAGCAGATGTTTCCTCTGGAGATGCTGCATTATGCTCAGGCCTCGCCTGCACGTGGGGAATTTTCTTTTGTAGTAACAGCTTTATATGAAGTGGCAGGTCACAGCTACATCCCTAACAGACAGTTATCATTCCATAGCTTTAGTTTTGTGTGCTCTGGCCTGCTCTCAGAGTTCCCACCACCAGAGCTGAACGTGCACTGCACACACCTCTGAGCTGGGATGAGTGTACCACGGAGCTGTGATCCCCCAAAGCCTGGTTGGACCATGGAGTTTGGGACCATGAGTTTCTAAAGATGCCATGACTTTCTTCCTGGCTTTCCATGGTTGATGAAGACTTACATAAAAAGTTTTTTCAGATCTGGGGAGAGCAGATGTGTCTCCTTGTTGCAGCTGTGGTTGGGGAACACACCAGGTGGTCAAATAGTTGTCTGTAAGGTTTGTAACTGAAGTGCTGTGGGTTCTGAAGCAGCAGGAGACACGAGCAAAGCATCCTCCTTCTCAGACCCACCAAGCCTTGTGTGCTGAGAGTGAGCTCTTTCCACACAACTTCTCTGAGCTTTTTCACTCACACACTGTATATCTTGACCTCACATGCTGGATATCTTGACCTCACATGCTGGATGTGGCTCTGACCTGCAGTGTGTGCTGGGTGTGGTTGAGGAGCAGGCTGCAGGATCATGCTGCCAGTGGTGATGGTGGCTCCACGCTAGCCACAGTCCTTCAGCAGATAAGGTCTCTGACATGGCTGGGCTGTTGGGTGCATAATTCTCCTCTTTCAGACTTGGTGAACTTTCTTTCAAGGGAAACTCAAATCCCGGTTATGTATGCTGGACTTCAGACAGGTACACTCACAGTTGTCACTGCAGAGGAGAAACTGTGTCTTATTAAAGAAAAAGAGGCTGGAAAAAGATGGAAAAAAGAATGAAAAGAACACATACAGGACTCCACTAGTTTGGTTTAAAACCCAGACAAAGGACTTTTGCTCTTTGTCTGAATGACTTGCTTAAATGACTGGGGGGCTTGGGCAGGGGAAGAGAAAGTTCCTGTAATGCCGTTTGGAAATGTCACTCCTCGCTGTTCAAATACCACATTGCACTAAGGCTTGTAAATCACACATCATTTCCTAATTAAAAAATGATGAGCGTAATTGTGTCTTTCACTGCTGCAGCAGAACCTTGCTCAGACACGTGCTCTCAGGGTCTCACTGTGTAATCCACCACGCCTGCCTCCTGCTTTCCTATTTGGAGCTAGACTCATCACAGAAAGGGGTTAGGCAGGTGACCAATTTTCCTTGCTGGCAATGGGATGTTGAATGACTGATTGCAAAGAAAAAGCCCATGAAAGCCTATTTTCTATGTGCTAAGACATGATTTGGAATTGTAGTCCAGGCATAAACTACCACTACAGTAGGGTGTTGAAGAAACCTGTTGGCTTTCTGGTTCTTGGTCTCTTTGGAGACACTGCATCTGTATCACTTGCTTTAGTGTAGCATTGGGATTCATAGTACCAGTAATAAAATGTCTTTCTGGGTATATCTGTCCTGAGAAAATTTAGAAGTGCATTTTCTGCTGTGGTGCAACTCTCCTTAGCAGAAAAGAAATTGTGCTCTGTAGACAGCATATGCAGAAGAGTACTTACAAATTTTATGGGCAGAAATTAAGCATTTTTGCTATGGGCTCATGGTAGGCATTTCAAATAAAGTAAAAGTGGCTGTTTTGCAAGCTCTGGTTGTATTTTTCTGTCTCCTTCACTAATTAAAGTAATGAGTGTTGCTTTAGTTATCCTGCTGTGAATAGCAAGCCACTTGGGAGAGAATTAATATTGACAGGAGCTGTTAGATATTTAAGATTTTTTTTTGTGTGTCCAATGAGGCAAAAGAGTTTGTGGGCCAAGCATAGCACAAGTATCTGTGACCTCCCATGGAGGCTGCCTGCTGCCCACCCTCTGCAACCTCCACAGCTCAAAGCCTCACATGCTTAGCCAAGCTGAGCTTCCCCTGCAGTGCAGCAGGCTTCTTTCTGCTCATGTTCCTTCTTCAGGTGGTTTATTCTCCCAATTAATAAGTGAGTGAGTGTGCTTGTGAGGTCAGGTTGGTTTGGTCACTGCTGGTGGTGAGGAGCCAGCCAGTGGCTCTTCTTACCAACCTGCAGCCCAACAGATAAAAGGAGCATCTCTTCCAAGTCCCTTGATGTGCCTCCCAACTGTCTGCCTCTCAGTTCCTGTCAGCAGGGCAAATTCCATTCTCACATGATCCTGAGTACATTTTGGAGCACAATGAGTGCTGCTCTGTCTTTAGATGTCCTATAGGAGAGGGTGATTCAAAGGGCAGGGGTTTGTTTACCTGCAGAAGTCAGAGGCCATCCCTTGTCCCAGGACAGGTGGATTCTGCCTGAATTACTTTACTTATGTGCACCAAAGGCATTACACCTTACTCCCAGGTAACTTGCTCTGGATCTTCACTATCCTCACTGTTAAAAATCCTTTCTCTTGTCTACTCTAAGCATCCTTCTGATTTAAACCTTTTGGTTATCCTGACAGAGAAGACAATTAATCTTCTCTGCTTGGTAGCTGCTTTTCATGTCTTTAAAAGGAAGTATCAAGTCTCTCGTCAGCCTTTTGCCTCCTTAACTGCCTCACCACCAGTTAGTCCAACCTTTCCTTTAAGGCCGTACATTCCTGGTCACTGATGATGCCTGTTGGTCTCCTGGGTATCTTTTCTGAAACACATGTCCAAGGCTACATTTAGGTTTGGTGTTGAGATCTTAGAGCTGTTGATTCCTGGGTAGTACTTGCCTCCAGCCCTGCCAGGTGCTGCAGGATGTTTGTTCATTCTGCATGGTGTGGAGGCACACAGTGCTTGCAGGGCACTGCTTGCTTGTGATTAGTAGTGATGCCCTGATCCTTTTTTATTAAGTTGCTGCTTTACCATCTCTTTGTCATCCTGTATTTTTCCACTGTCCCTTTGAATTGCATCCAATTTATTTTCAGCTTGATGTTTTTCTCCTTGTTTTGCTTTCTTCTCATCTAAAAATATAAGCTATATAGCCTGAAAATATATGGTTGTACTTCATGTAAGGAAAGAATAACACTTTGCATGTCGCTCTTACCTTTCAACAGATCTAGATAACTGCCTGTCTTCTCTGAGGCTGCATGAAATTGTTGTTAGCCACATGGAATATTCCATCAGAACAGTGCCAATTTCCTTCTCCAGCCTCTCAGAAGAGCTGTGTTGTAATGCTGAGTAATTAAGTAGTACTTCTATTGCCCTTTTAACCAAGGGTACCATAACCTTGCTTTAAACTGGAAATTCACAAGGAAAGCTTATACCTGAGTTCTGGCCCAGCAAGATCCCAGGTGAGGTGCTACTGTGAGGTAGTGATGCTGGGACCAGCGCTGTCCAGTGGGACTGCTCTGGTGGGGGAGGTAAGTGAAGGGATGCTCCACATAGATGGGTTAACCTTGTGCTGTGTATCACATCAGAGGGAGAAGCACTAGCTTTGTGGAATCCTGTGTCTGTGCTTGATTTTCTGTGGTAAGAAATGCCTGTATCACTGTGGAGCTGAGCTCAGCATCAGAGGTGTCTTCCCAGTGATGCAATCCTTCAAAGCACATGCCATGCTTCCCTGCTCTTCTCCCTTGGCAGATGCTGTCTAGGTTTTATGGAATGTGTGACATGTGCTGATGCCATGATTTGGGTCGCCACAGCCCACAAGGAGCTGTTTGCCACATAAGCCTGTGGGGGCAGGGAGGGGTACAGGCTGCATGCTCAGTCTCCCCTGCACAGGGTACAGGCTTGCCCAGGGGCTGCGGTTCCAGTGCCAGCAGGGTGGAGGGTGCAGACAAGATGCTGGGAGGGGTTCCGAGATGAAACTGTGCTGGCTGGGCCCTCTCTGTCCTGGGGCAGGCACTAGGGCAGTGGTGGATGTCTCCTGCAGGAGTGGGCAGTGGTAGAAGCACATGAAGAGATGGGCACTGATCAGTGCAAGGAGCTGGGTGTCCTTGGTGGCTCCTTCTTCAGTGTTTCCAGGCATTTAGTGGAGAAGATCAAATCACTGGTGTCTCCTATCTCATCACTGGAACAAGTCAAGCAGAGCTATGGAGCAAGTCCAGGCTGGCCACGTTTGCTTTTGAGGCCAGTGTGCTTAGCTCAGTCCTAGGGAGGGGGAAAGAAAAAGCCAATGGAGAGATGGCAGTTTCTCTGCTCCTACTCCCATAATTTCAGAGTTAGATTAGATATTAGGAAGGAAGAAATTCTTTATTGTGCAGATGGTGAGGCATTGGAACAGGGTGCTCAAAGAAGCAGTGGAGGGCCCATTCCTGGAAGTGTTCTAGGCCAGGCTGGATGAGGTTTGAGCAGCCTGGTCTAGGGAAAGGTGTCCCTGCCCACAGCAGGGGGATTGGGACTAGAAGATCTTTAAGGTCCCTTCCAACCCAGACCATTCTACAAAGCACTGCTTAACTCCTGCCGTGGTTTCTTGAGCACATGCATCTCCCAGGAGTATAGAGACTTAACTGTTACAAAGACTAAAACAGATACAGAAGCAGCAAGGGCTGGAGTGATGTGTCTGTTCAGCAGAAAGTGGGGTCTGGCAGGAGGCACAGAAATGGCAGTTTTAATTATAAATGAATTTCTAATGCAATTTGCACTTAATGCATCTGGCGCAATAATTTTTCCATGGGAACTTCAGGATGCTGGGTTGAACAAATTGACTGCAGCTTTCACTAAGTTACACTAAGTTGCTCTACACAATTGCATTTGTAATTCAGCAAATTCCTGACCTTTGCTGGGTGAATAAATTTGGACAGTAGAATGAATGCACAAAGATGCTTTTTGCTTGACATTTAGACACTATTAATGAACACAATAAAAAAAATTCTAACAAATGCAAGTTATTTCAGTAATTGGAACAGTAATGATTCAAACTTCATTTTCTAGTTACAAGTTTATCACTCATGTGAAGCTTTCTAAGCTGCAAAGCCAGACACCAAATTAAAAGCAGTAGGTTGGCTTTCAGTAAGATACACTGCCTGGAAATCACCGGACAGAAGAAGTTTAAACTCAGCCCTTAAATTCAGGTTTCTGGCCTCCCCACTGTGTCATTGAATTCCAGGTAAGAAGATCAACAAAGTCTAGTTCCTTGTCTCTGAGCTCAAATCCAGTTCTCATTGTGGTTGCCAGTGATGACTTTTTTGGGGTTAGTGGTTGTGCTCTGGTCAAATGGCAGATCTTGGGATCATGCATAATTTCAGAAGTTGTTCAGTTAAAGTCAGGGACTCTTTGCAGATTGTTTTACCAACTATCAACCTGTAGTGAAGTACTTTGTGTTTGCTGATTGTATTCTTTCTGTTCTTTTTTTTTGTTTTTGTTTTTTTTTTTGGATAGATGGACGGTGAAAAAGATGCTGTATATTTTCATCTTACATCTTTGACCCCTCCCCAAATGTTAAGCTGGAACAGAGGGTATCAAAGAAAGGTGTTTATCCAGATCATCTTTCTTAGAGATGATGTAAGTCCAGCAGGATATAATGAATTGTTGTTGTTGAATCTATTGGCAGTTTAACAGGGAGTGAGGTGTTTCTCATGCTGCTGTAAAAAGCGAATGTGGTTAATTACAAGAAGGAAATGAACAAAAAATTGAGGAAACAATCTCCCATGTTCATCACACTTGATAAAAGAGCGAAGCAGATGGAGAGGAACAAGTGCTTGAAATATTGTTCATGGAGGAGTTTAGTCAGTAAATAACTCACCTGTAGACAAGTGTGAGCAGATGATTTTTATTTGGTTTTGTTAGGCAGGTCAGAAGCTAGAGGAGGATAAACTTATTCCTGTGGACATGGATTTGTGATTTGTGTATGTGTCATTGCTTATCCAGCCCCTCTGTGACTGGGAATCATTTCTCAGTTTCCCCTTGCAGAAGATTAAAACAATGACAATTGCTAACTATTTGGAAGCTGCAAGACTCTGTAAACAGGTAAACCTTTTTGTTTTCTAAATAAAGTAGCCATGCAGTGTCAGTGCAAAGTGACGCTATAATGTATTTAGTTGCAATGGTTGGACAGTGCCTGTTTAGTCTGATTAATTCTCCTGCTCTGATCATCTTTTGAAAATGCCAAGGAAACTTTGCATTTGCTGGCTAAAATGCAGGACTTCAAAGTGGCCAGCATCAAGGCGTCTTCTTGGTGGTGCCTCTGTATCTTATGCTGTGTCCAGACTCTGCTCCCAATGGTAATCACTGCCATCATTTAGTGCTGACAGACGGCGCTGAGTACATCATCCTCAGGGTACCAAATGCTTCTGACATGATGCAAATTTTTATAATGGCTCAAGTCTTAATTTGCTGGCTCCTGTGTGCAATGAAACTAAGGGCTGGGAGCAGCAAACCCTGATCCTGGACAAGACTCCAGGAAGTTTTTACCCCCTCACTGTAACCCATTAGTCCTTTCTCAGTAGTCACAAACTGGTTTGGGACCATTTCAATAATAATTTGTTTTGAAATTATATGGCAATGTGGCACCAAGATTTACAGCACACTTGTGTATCTGAGCTGTGTCAGATCTTGGTGACTTTGATAAAAGCCCCTTTGGAATAGGTGGGGTTTTGGTGTAAGAACTGTGTGTATTAAACCTCCATGCTGAATAATCTTGCCTTTATCAGGCCTGGATATGCCAGGTCACTGACCTGGGTGTGTGTCCAGCCATGGGAAAGTTTGTTGGAGCTTAGAGAGGAAATACTTAAAACTCTTGTCCTGAGCTCTGCTGTTTCACTGACTACAGAGTTCCCCTTTGGGTTACATCTGTTCCCAGGCTCTCCTGAGACTTACATGACGATAAGTCATTTAGAAGTTGTGGCAGGTCCTAAGTACTTGGAAGGAAATTACCCAACTCCAGTTTATCTAAAAATCCAATTTAGTTTAAATGAGTGCAAACGGTGGGAAGACAAGGGACATACCTTCAGGTCATTCACCTTTCTTAGACACCTCCAGTAAATCTTCCTCTGGAAGAGCCTTTGATTATTGGGAACCTCCCTTGCAAAGTGAGAAACTTTTGGGGAAAGAGCTGATGATTTGGGGAGCAGAGGAGCAGGGATATGCATAAGGTTTTGTGGTAACTTGTGTGGGGTACTTCTGAGGCCTCCCGTGGGCATTTCAGGGTAGATGGTTTGATTCAGGAGCTCTTTACTTAGATACAATCATACAAGCCAGATCCTGATCTGCAGAGTTTACAGCTGTGGGAGCAGCAAAATTAATGTTAAAGTTGTTTATTGTTAGAGGCAGGCAAGCAAAATGTCATGTATGAAAGATTTCTTATAAGGGTAATGCTGAAGTTTTGTTGGCAAACTTGGAAACTTGTAATTGTCTTGTAGTTCAAGCCCCTTCAGGCTGATTTTATTTGGATACCTCTCCCATTCTTGAACTGTACTCCTCAGATGTTTCCGTGGCTGGATGCAGCGACTGTCTGTCGATTGCTCAGTCAATAGGCAGCCAAACCAGCTGCCCTGTGCTGGATGCTAACGAGCACAGAGGCTGATCTTGCAGGCTCTCCTAATTGAATTTTGCTTACAACACAACAATCAGTCATTTGGTAGGATGAGACCTATAAATAGTCCTCCTGTCTCTTTGTGTAGCTGTGCATGGATTGTCCATGGATCTGAAAGCTGTGCCAGGGAGTGATGCCCTTTGCAGAAGACTTTACAGTATGAGAGAAGGACTCACAAGTAGAGGATGCTGCCTGAATAAATGAACTCCAGGGTTTTATATCCTTCAGCAAAAAGTCTGTCTGGATTCAATAGGGATAAAAGTAATGGTGAAAATAAATTACATCATCTAGATTCTGAGGCAGTTCTGTTCTTTGCATGTGGTTTCTAGATCATCCTAGAGAAGAACTAGCTCTCCATTAAAATCTAAAGAATATTGCATGTGAGATGTGATGTGTAATGTCCCTGGGCACACTAGTGAAGGCAGCTGCTAGCTCTCCTGCAGGATCACAGGAGCTTGGAGGCGAAGCTGGATGCCTTCATAGCCTGTGAGGATTTGCTGTACAATGACTTCTGGTTTAAAGACTTATCTGGGCTAATGCAAAACTATCCAAGACATTGCAAAATCACAGAATCCTTAAGGTTGAAAAAGATCTTTAAGATCATCATGTCCAACTATCAACCCAGCATCACCACCATGTTCACCATCAAGTCATCAAAACTTTGATTTCCTTTCAAAAGTCTTTCAAAGACTTCAGTTAATTTTTTCATGGACTGCAGTGACTATACTAATGCACAAAGATGAACACCCCCAAGGCCTCCAGTTTACCAGTTGTCTGGTTTTAGGTGTTCTTAGGGCAGAAATTGTCTTTTTTCTTGTCTCAGACAATGCCTGTTGTGTTCTTGGTACAAAACAGGTAGCAGCTACTGTGAGAAGGCAGACTGCAAGTTTCTGTCCACATAGAGTGTGATCTGATTCCAGTAAAGTTCTCAACTTGCAGGTCCTAAGGTTTAACTCTTAAAAATTGTTTCCATCACTTATTCAACAAAATGCCTTATCCAGAAAATTCGGCACATGCCAGGTTTTGTCAGAGCAACCTATGCAAAAAATGGTTAGGTTTTACTGATGTAGTATGGACTAGGTTGAAACATTTGAGCATTTACTTAAAAGATGGTAATCTGGCATGTTTAAAAACAAAGATTCTTGCTCCTCTAATTTTAGCAAATGAAGCTGCTGCCCAGGAGCTCACAGTAGGCAACGACATTTCCTTGAATTCTCTAGGTCATGCTGCCCTGTTTTTTAATTGGTACCAAGCTGGGATTCTAGAAGCATCCAGGTATTTGGTCTAAAAATCCCCACAAAAACTCTTTCTCAAAATGCAGTTGTATTTCATTAAAGAGGGTTGCCCAATGTAACACTGATGAGAAAACTGATAGTGGAAAAGTGCTTCTTTGGTGTTGCTTTTGATTAAAGGCATGGATGGCACAGCTCATGCAAAATGACTGCTTTAACCAGTCTGGCTTTAAATCTGTGTAAATCACTGAAAGCCAAAATAAACTGTGTTTAATTAACAGCTTCCAACACAACACAACTGCTTTGGAGTGTTGCATCTGAGACCCCTGTGGCTCTGAGACTTCTGCTCTGTGGGAACCTGACATGCTTCCAGTCGTTATTAGGCTCCTTTCACATCCCTGATCTCCCTCCAGAGGTTCCCAGCTGTCCCATCTCATGTCATGTATGATTCTCCAGAAGCTTTGGATGGTCAAAATGAGTGGGTTAAGGGGGTAAAAAACCCCTGAACCAAGACAGAACAATTTCTTTTTTTTTTAAAGCTATCCAGATCACTTGACTAAACCAGGTTTAGAGACTGATTACATGAGCTCTTATGCTGGAGGACTGGAGGGAGCAGACAACTTCAAAGGGGGTAAGAGATGGGGTTGAGTGGAGGGTGGTGTTCACAGGAGGTGACTGACCAGCTGAGTGTGATGCTGGGAACCTGGTAAGATGCTACCCTGGGCCAGCCAGGATAGTGGGCTGGATCTCGTGGCAGCCCGTGGCTGAGGGTGGATGGGTGCTGGGGACAGCTCTGCTGCCCCGTTGGCTGTGTGCTCCTGCCGAGGTTGACCAGGTCCCCTGCTCTGACATAGCCAGGTGTTTGTTGTCTGAAGCAGATTTTAACCTTCCCTTAGACTGCTCTGCTTGCTGAGGAAGAAGAAGTAATCTGGTGAGCAACTGGGAACTGATCTCTGCTGATTTCACTAGAGCCAGGAGAGGACAATTTTTAATTGCTTTAAAAGCCATTTGAGTTTATACCTGTTGGAAACCTCCTGGCTGCTCTCCTTTTTAATGTATTTTTTGCTTTCTGAGCTTCTTTTCCTCATCTCAACAACTTTCCTACATTCTCCCTTGAGCAAAACATCTCTCATGCTTGTAGACAGCACTGCTCTTCTGGGGTTTGGAAGGAAGCGCAGGAGCATCGCTGGGAGAGCATTGCTCCCTGAGCCAAGTAGTTTCCCAGAAAAGGAAAGTCTTGAGCTTATTCTGTTGTGATTACCAGACTCTACTCAAGACACTTGGAGCATATGAAAACCTGAGCAGCTCTCTTAATGAGACCCTCCCATACGTACTGATAGACTGTTCTCTGCTACTTCAGAGTGTCTCTCAGTGAGACTCCAGATGTAGCTTTGCCACTTTTGGGGAGATAACCATAGTCTTTTCCAGTCTTTGAGTAGGTGGAGCCATGCACTGTGTGCATCTGCTTTGCAAAGTCACTGTGATCTTTTTGTTGATTTCCCAGGAAGGATGGCAACTTGGGACAACCCATGGATGTTTCTGGCAGCAACGTCAGATGTCAGAATGGCAGCAGGTCTGTTGGGGCAGGATAGAGGTAGGTTCTTTCCTTATGAAAGAAAGAAGAGCTGTGGGGCAATCTGAGGAGAGCAGCCATGTCTTTATCCAGGAATGAGATTTAGAAACAGGATTTGGGTAATAAGTACAGGCTTCATGCTAGTTATTAAAGCAAACACTGAGTAACAGAGATAAGCCTGCTGCATTTATTCGTGGATAAGAATGTAATATAGAGGAACACAGAAATAATTTGTCAGAGGAAATCTGCTCCTCTGGAGAGTGCTTTTAATTGCAGTTGCCTCAAGGCAGCTGGACCCCATTTATGAGGTGCTGCAGGGGAGAAAGAGCTTGAAACCTCTTTTGGAAAAGAGCAAGGGCTCAGACTCAAGTGACTGCTGCATAACAAGTTCCTGCTCCTTACCTTCTGGTCTTGTTCATGCATTCGCTTTTAGCCATGGCAAACATGGAATAATTTGGCTTAATTTAGAGGCACACGTGAAAACTAATTGCCACACATGTCCCAGAGGCTCAAAGTGAGTGTAGTTCAGACCATTAGTGGGGCCTAGAGGAGGCTTGTTAAGCACAGCAATTGTATCATGACCCTAATGCCTACTTGAAGATGAGATAGGGCATGTTGGTGCAGCAAAAAGAGGGTGCAAAGCAAGAGTGATGCTATTGAATCAACACCAGCCACCAGCTCCCTGCCAGAACAATCCCTCTGCTTTGGGGCACAGGAGACTTGGAAGGAGAGGTTAATGTAGGATTTAAAAGGTTTTACTGCAAACTCTGTGTCTAAGAGACAGTATGAGAGAAGCAGAACAGGCAAAGAAGAGCTTTAAAAAGGGAAGCAAAATATGTTGTGCTTTTGACATAATGAGATGGAAAAAAGGATCTGTTAGGTAGGAGCTAGATAGAGAATGAGGCTGCTGTAGTATGGCATTCAAAAAAATTATGGAGTGAATGAGGGCAAAGTGGTATGTTGGAAGGCAGCAGTCACCAGGTCATGGTGTTGTCCATGAGCACCTCAGCTTGGGTGGGGTTAATTTTTACAGTGGGTGAAGAAAGAGCAGTTTAACTAGAAAGGGAGGGATGCACTGATAAATCATCTGGGAAGGTTATAAACAGTCATCAGCAGAGTTTTCAAGAACAAGCTACATGAACATGTGCCAGGGACAGGCTAGGATCCTGTGCTTCACCGTCTTGGTGGGGTCACTTAGACGATTTTTTGAGGACCTTTGCAGTGTCTGATTCAGCTGGAATGAATATCTTCTTTCCTCGTGTAATCAGGAAAAGAAATCATTAGTCATGGGAGATCTGGGAAGACAGCCTGAATTAAGGCAACACTTTTATTGTCCTGAGTCCGTTTCTGCTGCTGAGGATGTTGAGAAGAAGAACTAGAAATGGTGGTGGTCCTGACCCACAGGATATGTCTGGGTTAAGGAGGAAGCTTGAGCTGAGGTTTAGGCAAAATTTTGACTACAGATGTAGTAAAATGCATGTCTATCTTGGTAAATCTTACTCCCCATCATTGCTCCTGGTTCACCAGGGGCAAACAGAGGTACAGGGGTAGTTATTTGGGCTCCTTTCATGAAGCTGCATCCTGGGTGGCATGGTGGGAAGGGATTTCTGGGGGATCTCACATGTCCACTGTCTAAGTGGGCTGTGACTGAGCGTGTTAACAAAAATAAATCCAGATTGTCCTTGAAAGGTATGTAGTTCAGAGGTTCTGCCTCTCAGGTCCTGTCTCTTCTTTCAAACTTGATTCCTAGGGAAAGTGGTGGGGCTGATCTGAGAGTTATAACCTCTGCAAGTAGGAAGGACTGAATTCAAGCCCAGGTTTGCTTTTGGTTTGCAGTAGATGATGCACAACACACATTGCCACAGTGCATTGTGCTGGATCTGTGTAAGCAAAGACTGAAAAGGTGGCCTTGCAAGAAAGGTACCTGTGTAAAGATAGGTGTGCTTTGAAGGGAAGGGAGAGCAGCCATGACAAACACCCTTGTCAGTTTTCTCTATTTCATGTATATGCAGAAACAAACAGTGCTTGAATGACTGGTAGGATAGAAACAACAACCTATCATTCTTTATTTGATTTAATATGTCTTCCAAGCATTTAGTTTAACACTCAGGTGCACATGTAGATATTTCTGAAGTTGGCTGTTAACCTGAATCTTAATAAGGTCAACAGTCTTAGTGTAATCCAATAGAGCAGTGCAAATGAAAAATGCTCATCTCAAACTGTCTTTATTTTCTTGTCATGTTGTATGTCCCAATCACTCAAGTTTGTTCAGTTAATAATAATAAAAGGCAGCATGAAAGAGAACTGTTTTCTTGGAAACTGGAAAAGGTCATGTAGGAATGTAGGTCTGTGAAATTCTGTCCTGGATTGAAATTAACCCCACCCATGGTCAAAAGCTCTCAGGTGTAGTGTGTTATCTCACCTCACTATGGATGTAGTCCTATTTCAGGTCCCAGCCCTTCCTTGGATACCTCTAATAGAGTGACTATCAGTAAATTAGGATGGTTTTAAACAGCTGAGATGGTTTTGAAAAAGGAAACCGTTTCAGCCCTGTTTGTTTTTGAAAGCAAGTGCCCTCATCTCAGCAAAACACAATTTTCTGCACACTAAATCGTATTGGGCTGTTATAGAAACAAGGTTAATAACACCAGGATGTTTTTGCTATTGCTGAGCAGGGCTCGCACAGAGCCAAGGCCTTTTCTGCTCCTCACCCCACCCCATCAGTGAGTGGGCTGGGGGGCCACAAGGAGTGGGAGGAGACACAGCTGGGACAGCTGACCCTGACTGACCCCCCAGACCATATGGCCTCATGCTCAGCATATACAGCTGGGGGCAGAAGGAGGAAAGGGGAGATGTTCAGAATGATGGTGTTCGGTCTTCCAAGTCTGTGTAATGTGTGATGGAGTTCCGCTTTCCTGGAGATGGCTGAACTCCTGCCTGCCCATGGGAAGAAGTGAATGAATTTCTTGTTCTGCTTTGCTTGTGCATGTAGCTTTTGCTGTTAAACTGCCTGTATCTCAACCCTCAAGTTTTCTCATGTTCATGCTTTCAGTTCTCTCCCCCATGCCACTGGTGAGGGTGAGTGAGCGGCTGTGTGGGACTGAGCTGCTGGCTGGGGTTAAACTGCAACATATACAAAATACTTGAGGGATTCAGGTTTGGTGGAAGCAGCTGGGAGGACGTGTAGAAATAGCATCCAGGATGGCTGGGATGGATGCTCACTAAATGCCTCAGTCAAATGTGGAGAGGGCAGTGATGAGGGGAAGTCTCTTATCTGCTGCCGCCACCATCTGCTGTTTTGTCTGTTTCAGAGTCCCACCTAGAGATGTCCCCACAGACCTGTCAGAGCTAAGAATATCTGGGCTCCTCCATGCTTTCCTCCTGTCCTATGTCCATGTCAGTCTTCCTCTAGTATGTCATTTAATAAACCATGTCTGAAGGGAGAGGAATGGCTAAAGATGATTTTGAAGTGAAAGATGACCCCTCTGGGGCAGCATGGTCAGATGATCAGAGGGACTGATCCCAGAGTGCTGCTTCAGCTGTCTCCTGTCCTCTGGGAGGGAAGGGCAGGAGCTGACAAGGTTTCACTTTCTTTCAATTCTCCTGATCTCTTATGGTGTGGATATTTTGATGTGCTTAGGACTTAGAACCTTTATGTTTTTCTATTGCCTTTATCCGTCATCTTCTTACCACCAGTTACGTGAAGATCACATGCAAATAGGATGAAACATCAGCTGTACTTCAGCAAGATTAATTTTTATGGGTAGATTTTAATGAAGATAGTGCATTGCATCAACCCATTGCTGGTTATCACTTGCCTTTCCTGCATTTTAACGTGTTGCTGCTTAGGGATAAGGCTGTTTAATTGATCTCCAGTTGCTCTTCAGTGTTTCTGCAACATGCAGCAATGTGTATTACAAATATTTTTCACCACTGAAGGAGTGGCAGCTGTAGCAGATTAAGGAACTGGGCTGGTATGAAAAGAGACAAGGGTGGAGAGGAAACATGCTTGGCACTTATGGTTTCTCACAAGTCTTTTTTAGACAAAAAGCTGATTTCTCTCTCCTTTTTAGTGCTGCTCTTCAAGTTGAGTTGGAGAGCTGGAAATAGAGAAATAAGTGATTGCTTTGGAGGAATGCTCTTACCCATTTGTGATTTGACCTTGTGCCAGTGCTGCTAAGTCATTAACCAGTGAATTGACTAAAATGACTCCTATGAATCACTGAAATCACAGTTAAGATGGCAGCTTGATTTTCTCCTTTGTGCCTTGCCTGCTGCCACCTTCTCTTGGACTCTGGCTTTAAACTGTAGTGCTGCAGTTGTCTGCATGTCATGACAGCCTTGCCTGGTGACCTGAGACCCAGCTGTGTGCTGGTTACTGAACAATTAATGGCAGGTAGGAAAAAGTGGCCCCCACTCCCAGAAAGCAGAGAAGACACAGGGTGTGATGAACCCCTGTGGCTCACACCACAGGGGGGTTTGTGAAAGGAGGCTGGGGCTGTCCGGTTTGCAAAGGAGCTGAGCAAAACAAGCTGGGAGAACAATTTGGAGATCCTGCATGGGGGTGCTGAAGGTCAGCTTGGTGTCCTTCACTCTTCCTCCTCATCCAAGAACAGGGGAAATGCAGTGAAAATGGAGGTTAGTGAAAATGGAGGTTAGTGAGCCTAACGGGAGTGAAGAAGCTCTTTTTTAGGTCTGTTTACTGTGGGCCCTTACTGAGGCCAGGAGCTTAGCGTTTTCCAAAAACTCAGACACGAGCATGGGTAATGAAATTTCCCATTTCAGGGCAGAAAAAGATGGTATGAAGTTTGTGTGTATCCTATTTCATGGGAAATGCCAGTGAGGGCAGATGCTTCCCTTTGCAGGGGGTTAGTCAGGGCTGGGGCTTCCCAAGCAGTCTCGCAGCCCGTCCAGCTCGGCAAGCTTTTGTGGGGGTCAGACACCACCTTGGGCGGGCAGAGACGTGCAAGGCTTCTATGTGTGCCTCATGCTGAGAGTGGAGCTAATGCATTAAGCTGTGTTACCTGCTCAGGTGGAAGTCTAACAGAGAGCTTTCTGTAGGAGCAGAGCCAATAAACCAGACCTCAAAAATGTTTAAAATGCATCCGACCTTTTAAAACTTCCAGCATGACTCTTTTTGTCTCAGCTTTTTAGTGGTCGCCGTGGCACTTGAAGCTAACCACACTTGTGATCTGGCTTAGAAAAACAATTTTGTGACAGCCACTTGTCTGCAGAACCCATTTTGGCTCTTGAATCCACCTGCTTGATCCCTTGGGAGCCTTTTAAGCCCTAAAGAAAGGAAGATGATTATTTGGAGAGTTATATAGTGAGCTAGATGGATAAACAGAGGTTTTTGCAGACCTCTGTCCCAGACCCCTCACCTCACGCTTCATGCAGGGCCACCTCCCTTCACAGAGCTGCTCAGGGCTGGTCATGTACTTCTCTGCCTGCTCTGTGCTGGGATCATACAGAGATCCTGTGACCATTCCCTGTGATCCCTGGGCAGGCAGTGAGTGAGCTGCCTCCTCACCCACAGTGGGTGCTGGTGCCGTAGGAGGGCTGCTTTGATTGATGTAATCTAATTTTTCCAAACATGGGTTAAAAAGTTTCAAGCTATTCAGTTTGGAATGTAGTATTTTCCTCCTGCTCCAATTTTTCTCTTTTTTCCTTTTTTCACCTTTCCTGCCTGTTTAGTCTCCAAGCTGGAGGGCTGGAAGCCACGGAGAGCTCTGAGTCGGTGTTCAGGCTGCATTAGATGCCGTGGGAAGGAGACTTTAGTGCAGCCTCTGTCTCTGCCAGGCCATCTCCGGCAGCCATCCCCTGCAGGCATCACCGACAGATGGGTGATGCCTAAACAGCAGCTTTGTGTTAATTGAGTTAAAAACCAGCACAATCTCGTAGAGCAAACAGGATTTCTTAGCTCTGGAGCTACTTTCTTTTCTTGTTCTCTCCTCATACTTTGTGTGTTTTGGTTGGAAAAAAGGAGAAAAATCAAAACTCAAATTGAGTTATTTTTTTTCCCTTTTTTTTTTTTAAATATTTCCTTTTTGAGGTAAAGAAAAAAGCAGATGTTTCCACTGACAGCTTTGAATAGTGTGATTCAGCCACTTCCAGAAAACTTTTAACATTCTTTTGAACTGTCATAATTTTTTATTTAGTTGAGCCAGGAAAGAGTAATTTTAGTGCTGTCCCTTGATGTATCTGCCGGTGTGGTTGCCATTATTTTCTCTCTTTGATAGAAGCAATTGTCATGTTACTTTCTGCCCTGGGAAGCCTCAGCTGCCACAAAGGGCTGCAGTCTGATGGGATGTCAAACCTCATAGCGCTTGTTAAGCTGCCGTGACTGGCAGCATCTGTGCATTTGCAATGACATCTCTAAATCCATCCAGGATACAAAAGTACTCTAAAATTGTAGCCTTTATGTGTGTGTGTGCTGTATGTTTTATTTATAAAGCTTTTAGAGATAGCAGCTTGTTCTCTAATTTATTTTGGGTTGGTGAGGAGGAGGAAATCTCACTGGCAAGATAGGGAATTTGCATTCTGAATTTGAAAGGAATGTAGAAAAAAAGAGGAATTAAAAAAATTTCTAAGGTTCTGGGACATGTTTGTGTGAATAATAATGCTTCCAAAATGATAATGGATTGTGTGTCATCCATTTGTAGAACTGTAGAAGCTGCTATGATAAATAAAATATGTCACATTTTAAACAGCATGGGGCCTGTGAGTGTCATTCATCAGATACAATTAAACATGAGATTAATTGCCTGCCTGCTAAGCGAAAAGTGGCAATGTCACAGTTCAGCTTTTGTTTGCTCTGGACACCCAGTTAAGGGCCTGCACATGTTTGATGACGAGCTGTGAAGCCAAAGATGGGTAAATCTGCCACACTCTCCAAAGAGCCAAAGCTGTGCTGTTACGATTCAGTGTTTAAGACCTCTCTTATGTATTTGTAGGGGCTTGACCATGACTGACACTGCTGGATACTTGTTCCCTGCTGGGTGTGGAGCCCTTGCAGCACCAAGCACTGTTTCTTCACAGTGGTCATGGACATCTCATAGAACTGTGTTGTTGGGTCTTTCCAGCCTGACAGTGAAGTGTTTTGCTCTTGAAGGATGTCCTAGTTTAGAAGAAGAAGAGCTATTCAAAGACATGGCCCCAGCCCTTGGGAACCTCTAGTAGCAGCATTGCTTTTGCACAGCTTTAGAGGTGGATCAGAACCTGCTAGAGGAGACCTGAGCCTGCCTTGAGGAGGGAGAGAGATGCCGACTGGCTGATCTCTGGGGTCAGTGCCATGTCTGTGTTTCTGTTCCACACCATGGAGTGACTGCTGCTGTCAGGAGACAACTGGAGTCTGAGATGTGGCAGGTGGGACCGTTTCTACAACTGATGGAAAGGCAGCAGAACATCCTTTTTTTATTCAGTCCTGGCCTGTTTCTCTTTGCTTCTTTTTGTTTCCAGTTCCTGGCATGTGTTGGTGCTAAAATTAGAACTCTGAATTGCTGTCTGCTCATTAACTAATAATAGGCAACTCCTTAGATGCAGATCATGGACAAGTGCCTATTAGCCATTCCAGGTTTCACTGTCTGCAAATTCTTTACTGGAGACAATAAATGTTGGCATGAAATTACTTGAAAATTGCTTCTGGGATCTGGGTGTTGTAGTCAGAGGTGAGGGAAAATGCCTATTTTTTTGTTTTCTTTTCCTTTGACCAGGCCGTTGTTGCTTCTAAGTCTTCCTGTGCAGATTTAAAGTGCTTTCTGTTCTGTGTGGGTCTCTAAAACAGCTCTATACTATATGAAGGTTTCCATCTGCATGAAGGTTCGATGAAAAATACAGTTGTAAAATTGCAAAATTCTACTTTCATTTTGGGACTTTAAAATAAACATTAGTCTCCTTTCAGGTAATGGAAGTTCCTATTTGCCTTCAGCTATTTAGCCACCTAATGCCCAAGGTTATGCTGGTCCAGCAGAGGATATGAGCACTCATATATCTTACTAGTAAGATGATGAAAGTATGATGAAATCAGTTGTGTTGGCTTTTGTAAGATTGTGCACTGCAAGGTGTGTGAACAGATAAACTTAACTCCTAATCATAACTTCATGATTATGAAGCACCATGCTCAGAAGCCAGGCTGGCTGTGGACAAGACAGTCATTTAATGTTACTCTCTGGTCTTGTGTGTTCTTTCTGTTTTGAAAGCTCCCTGGAGCATCAGTTTCTTGTGTTCAGCAGCGAGTGTGCACAGGGCTTGTAGGCTCTACTGGGGTATGAAAACACAAGGGGTCAGGGCAAGTGGTGGACTGCCACTGAAGATGAGGCTGATGGTGTCAGTGGCAGCAGCCTCAGTACTGAGGTACTTCATCCCGAGAAGACTTTGCATCATTGAACTCTGAACTTGACAGAAAGCAGTGCTTGGACAGTTTACTTCAGCATCTTGCCTGGGTGTTATGAGGAAGGAAATAAAACTGGTGGTGAGCACCGAGCCAGATCCTTTGGTTCTTTTTCTTTTCAGATTTTGCCACTGTAGCTGAAAATATGCTACTGCTGCCCAAAAGCTAGCAGCAGCATCTTCCTTTACTGAACTGTTAGAAGCATCCTGATCCCAGGGCAGGACAGCTCCCTTGGCTCCATCCCCACACAGACCCCCTGCACACCTCTGACTGGAACTCTGCTTGGCCTGCTGGGAGTGCCACCCATATTGCTCACAGTGCTTGTCAGCCCAAGATCTGGCTTTAAGTGTACAAGTCCAAATATCTCAAATGCAGACAGAGCCATTAGCCTTAGAAGTCAGCACTGAAGCCTTTTGTATACACAGTGTGGGGTCTCCCTGTGTTAGGAAGTTCTCATAAAATTAGAGTGTGATAAAATGAGCATTAGCAGGAGAGTAAATGGATTTGCTGGATTGTGCCCAATAAAACAGCAAAGCTGAGACTTGTCTGAGCAGTCCCAAGCTATTCTAGGGCATGGCATTGTGTTCTGTCAGGCTGCTCTTCATCTGCCACCCATTCCAGTCCTTCCTCCTCATGTGCAGCATGGCTGGGGACCTGCCTGGATCCCCATAGGCTCTGAGCTTCCCGGGTCCCCATGGCTTGTGTGCAGCAGCTTGGGGCACGTGTCCACATCCATCAGCTGACTCAGTCATGGCCGTTGATCTCACTTTAGAGGAGGCTTCTTTTGGTCTTGATCATGATCCCTGGGGACTGCTGCACCTGGATGCAGCTCTGTGATTTGGCCCAAGACTCAGAAGCCTCAGGGTCCTCCTGGATGTACTTGATGGGAAGATGGGGATGAGCTGCTTGGGCTGATTCTGGCTGCCCAGCTGTCCACTGCAGTAACTGTGGCTGTCTATTACCTTTCTGTACTTGGCTGGACTGTTCTACACAAGATTTTAGGCTGACCTCCTATGGAAATGAAGCCGAGAGTTGCAGTCTGTGCCAGAGCATCTGCCATTTTGCTTGGAAAGAAGAAGCCTGCACATACATGGAAAAGCTAGTTTCAGTTCCATTTTACAGAGGGGCGGTGGTCAGCGGTCTCAAAGCTGTAATGTCCTGGCAGGGGTAGGTATGGAAGAGCTGCTCTGATGTGCTCCCAGAAGGGAAAGACTGCACTGAGCACTCAGCCCGACTGGATACTCCTGCCACAAGGGTGTGGTTATGAAATTCCCAACCTTGCACGAAGCTTTGAATTTAAAATCATAGAGTCATTTAAATTGGAAAAGACCTCCAGGATCACTGACTCCAACCGTTAACCCAGCACTGCCAAGTCCACCACTAAACCATGCCCCCAAGTGCCACATCTATGTATCTTTTAAATACCTCCAGGGATGACTCAATCACTTCCTTGCACATCTCATATGTTGTTAAGCCATGAGGGAATCCTGCCACAGCGTAGCAACAAAACTCCACTGGTTTGGGGCTTTATTTTAGGGTATTTTACTTCCCTGTATGAGATAAGTCAAAATGCCAGTGGCAGTGTGCACTGAACTCTGGCTGAGCTCGGGCTGCCTGTGCTGGGGGCAGCCTGCAGGGAGAGCTGACCCTGCTGTGGAGCTGGGGCTGGAGCTCTGGGCACAAGCAGCAGCAGCTGACATCAAGGGTGTGCACTTGAGGGAGGGGGGAAAAGTCTTAGAGGGGAGCCTAGGTCCTCCTGATTTTCCATAAGGTCAGGGTGGATTGCCATCTGCAATTTTTTAATTTCTTTTTTTTTCCCAGAGAAGAGTCCTGTCACTTCTTCCTCTCTTCTTGCTGCTCTTCTTATTTGTAGGGCTATGCTATGAACTCTAATGAGCCTGAAAAAAAATGGATATTTATTTTTCTTCTTGGAGATCCTTTGCCTTTCTCTTTTGGAAAGCCCGGACCATTTCCATGATCCTGACTCCATCACAGTTCCGTGAAAACTTGTGTCTGCACAACCAGAGGGGACATCAAACTGCAAACATGAGAAGCTGGGGATGGCAGAGGGGAGAGGGCACTGGGCATTGCCAGCTGTCTGTCAGAGCCTGCTGGGAATGCAGTTGTGCTCCCAAACTGGCCAGAGCACTGGCAGGCATGGGCTGCATCGACTTCAAGTTTTTGTGCTGGCTTTAAGAGAGACCACTCCTGTCTGAATTTAGGGTGGTTTGGGCAGGTGGTACTCAACTGCAGTCTAACAAATACAGGTATAAAGTTCTCAAAAAAATTTGAAGGAACATAAAACTTTAAAAGGTGAATTTGTGTCAAACTGATGGGGTGATCTTGCTCCTGAAACTCCTGTGTTCCTGTAGGAGCCCTGAAGCCAAATTTGGTGAATTGGCAGAACAGGGTCTTCATCATTACTACAGAAGAGGATTTAGGCACCTAAATCACACTGATGCTTTCAAAAATCTTTTTTCTCATTACTGTGTGGCTTTGGTAAGCTTAGTAATCAGAAAACTGAACTTTTTTGGAGAACACATCTGAACTATAAGAAATGCCCTTTTTTTTGGAGAAAAAAAAAGGCTGGAGATGAGAGGAAGGAAAAGTCATAAAGCTCTGACAAGCTCTGTTTTTAATGTTGATAGAATTCCCCCATGCACAACTCCATAAATCATATTTTCACAGAATTTTGAAAGGCTTGATATTTGAAAGTGACATTGGGAATAGCCATGCTTTATCTGACAGAGGAAACCAAATGGGTGTGTTTCTCCTCTTGATGTTGCCAGCGATCCTTGAGACTGAATGCTGCAAACATTGGTTTGAGGATTCCAAGGGCTGGATGATGTGGAGAGCAGGGGCTTGGGGTTTGGGATGGAGAGTGGAGCATCTGCTCCAGGCAATGTGTGTTCCCTGGGATCTGGTCCTGCATGGGAGCCTCTGGGGGGACAAGGTCCCTCACCACAAAGCAAGTGAGCTTCGCTTTGCTGCAAGCAAAGAGAAAAGCTGAGAGATGCAACCCTTATCATACCTTTCACCTGTCATAAATGTTTCCTTCTGGTTTGGCTGAAGGAAGGTTTGGAGCAGTTTTTATTCATGAGGCTCTGCTGGTCCCTGAGAAGCTTTCTATGTGAGCATCCTACAGCAGGCATGCCTGGGAACAGGGCACATAATTTTCTTAATTTCGTGGAGATCAAAGAAAGTCACATTTGAAAAGACTGTGTGAAGATGAATGTTTTTCAGAATTAAAGATCAGGATTAGGTGTGGGTCTTCACGTCACGGCATCTCTCTGAATGTTTTCATGTCAGCATAAAAAACAAGAGCGAGGCTTTCTGACCTTGAAAGAAATGCCTGAGGGAAAGACTCCTTCATGAAATTTTTAATACTCTTCCTAGTGACTTTTTTTTTCAAACTGCTGTAGCACGATACAGGTTTGAACTAATGAATGTCACGCTCATATGGGGCAGTTCCAAAAATGAAAGACCTTGAGTGACTGAACGCTATTATTGCGCTATTTGAAGATGTTATCAGCATCACCTACATTTCTGACTTTCAAGTGTCTCAGTATCTTATAGTTAGCCAGTCTGATGCATGAGAGGCACAATCTAGATTTAGTTTTAAACCCATCACAAAAAACTACTCAAAAAAGAAAAGTACATAAAAGAGAGCATTAAATGCTGATTATTTTTTCATATAATTTTCATTTGCTCTTTCATTTAAAGTAGTATTGCTAAAGGCTGTTCTCAACACCAAAGTTCCTCCCAAATATTATGTGAAGTAGGGATCATTTTCAGATCCCTTTGAAAGCCATTTTTTTGAAGGTCTTTGGAAGACATCAGATTGTCATTGTGGTACAAGCTTGGGTGCATTTTGTGCCTTTAGCAAAGCACCTCAGTCATACCACTTCTCTCCTGGAGAGGGAAGACATCCTTCCTGTCAAACATTCCCCATAGTAGATGTGTTAATTGCTTGAAGGAGGCAGCAGACACTAGCTCAGGTCCTCCTCCGATGAGATGTTCTACTCAGGCACAAAAAATTGATATGACGAGCTGCTCAAATGGGGCTCTATTGCCATCAAGGCAGGTTTTAGGGTTGGAGCTGGGTCCAGGTTAATGATAAAATATTTCCTGATCTCAGTGAAGACAATGTTATCCCTCTCTGTTTTGGGTAGAGTATGAGGATGTAGGGGTCACCTTTGAAACACAGCAGGCAGAATGCAAAACGCAGTGTACTGGGCCTGGACAGATTAAGTCCTGACTGCCACTGGCTTTCTGGAGCACTGAAATTAAGTTACAGCATTTATTTCAGTCTCAGTTTCTCCAGAAAAATATCTCTCAGTGTAGAGATTCAGCCACAGTCGCTAATTCCCAGACTATACAACTTCCTCAATTCAAGGTTAACTTTTTGCCTTCATTTCTGCTTTTATTTCAAGACCATTGCATTAGCTGTGTCTCTTTAAAAGTCTCCCTGGCTATTTTTTGTCTTGAAGTCGTGCAGAACATCTCTGTACTAACATTAATTTTCCTCCTCCATATCCCTTCCCCTGCTGCTTCTCAGGGTAGCAAAACTTTTCATGAATATCAGTCAGGACTTAAAAAGCTGGAAGAAGTAGTGTCCTGCCTGAAAGCTGCTGAAGTGAGCGGGGGGCTTATAGAACTGGATAGAGCACAATATAATCAGGACAAAACTGATCTAGTTCAGTGATGCAGAGGCTTCTGGGGGGAGGTATCTGCTTTGTTGAGCTGCAATGTGATCCCTGGATCACTCGTGTCAGGGAGGGGTGAGCTTGTAGAGTGCAGTGAGGGGTTGTGTCTGGTGCAGACTCTTCTGCAGCACCACTTCTGAGCTCCTCAGTTTAAGTTCCCTTCAGTTGTTTATCCTGCAGTTCAAAGATGTGCGCAAACTACAAACCCACACCTTTGCACTACAGAAGAATAAGATCTGAGGAGTTCTGGCTATTTGACACAGATGTGTATGACAATGGACAGTAACATCAGCAACACCACAGACTTCCTAGTCATGAATCCTCTCTTGCCTTAGGAGAAGAGATGCTTAACCTACTTTAGCAAGTCACAGCAGACAGTGCACCAGCTTTATTTAGGGGGTCTGTGCTGTCTGTGATTCTCCCATGCCAGAACGGATTCATCTGTGGTCTTGTATGGTACAACTTGCAAGCAATGCGAGGATGTTGTAGGACACACACTGACTTCTGATTGACAGAGGAGACAGTTTAGCTGGAATCTGCACCCAGAGACAATCCCTTGTTGGAGATGCTGGTGCAGCCTTGCTCAGGGCCCACAGCCTGTGGCTGCACAGAAGGTCCCTCCAGCATGTGGTCTGCAGCTGCTGTGAAAGAACCCAGGGAAGCTGCTCGCTGCTTCTGCTGTTGGAGATGTTACTCCTCCTTTTAGTGCCGTTACCATCCAAGAAGGCTATTTCAATAAAATTCCTATGTCACGGGACTCAGCTTATAGAGCAGGGCTGTTCTTGTGATGGGGCCATGAGCCAGTGCTTCCCAGTCTCATTTCTGCTGACCAGCAGTATCTCTTCTACTATGGAGACATGAAGGGGCCTTGGGTTTTTCTTGGCAACATCTCATGTAGCAGCCAGTGCAGGGTGTATTATCAAATCCTAACCACAGCCCCTTTTTCTTTGTGTGGCTGCCCAGCACAATGTCCCAGGGTGGTCTGGTGGGGTTGAGAAGTTTTCCACCCATGTCCTGAAGCTGTTTGCAGCTGGAGTTGGAAAATTAACTTAAAACAATGAATCAAGCCAAATATGTAAAACAGCTTTTTAGTGGTTGGCAAGGTGGTTTTGTAATGTGAGTCTTGGGTTCTCAGTTCCCTTTTATTTTCATAAAAATGTGGAATCAGAGAATCACAGAATCATTTAGGCTGAAAAGAAATCTAAGATCTTTAAGTCCAAACATTAGCCCAGCATTGTCAATTCCACCACTAAACCATGTCCCTAAGAACTACATCTTTAAATACCTCCAGGTATGGTGACTCCACCATATCCCTGGGCAGCCTGTTCCAATGCTTGACAGCCTTTCCAGTTAAGAAATTTTTCCTAGTATCCAATCTAAGCCTCCTCTGGTGCAGCTTGAGGCCATTTCCTCTGGTACTATCACTTGCTACTTGTGAGAAGAGGCCAACCCCAACCTTGCTACAACCTCCTTTCAGATGGTTGTAGATAAGGTCTGCCCTGAGCCTCCTTTTTCTGGGCTAAACACTCCCAGCTCCCTCAGCTGTTCCTGGTAAGACCTGTGCTCCAGCCTTCCTACAGCCTTCCTCCACTCTCTTCCCCCAGTTCCACATCAGTAGTGGTCCAGCCTGGCACAGGCTGTAATTTTGTAAGCACAGCTGGTACAAAAAGTGAAGGTTGTGGCTACTGGGGAAGCTGTGGGGAGGGGTGCCTGCTCCCCCTAGACCAACCACCAAGGACACGCCCCAGTCCCTTGCTCTGGCGAAAATCTTGCAGACATCTTCTTGGTGCTCACTGCTTGCACCAGGGCAGGTGTATTCACTTTGGTCAACAGTTCAGAGGAGTCAGCCCACAGCCATAGAATTTCTCTCATTTTGTTGTCTTTTAACAACAAAGTCCTGTAAAGATAAGATAAAAATTACTGGGGAGGGGAGGGGGGGAGGCAAAGGAACTGCAGATTCTGGTTCAGTCGTATCTTTCTTCCTTTTTCTATAGTTATCCCCTGAAATAGCTCTAGCAAGAAATTTAATCTTAGCCTGCACAAGCTATGATTTTTGTAGAAAGTATAATTCAACAAAGAGGAAAAAAATCCAGTAATCTTGTTTTAAAATAGACACACAGACTGGTTGTATCTGGGTTATTTTAGTCTGTATTTTTCAACACATTTTGCAATGGCAGAAGAAAATATGATTTTTACTTATATGAAGATTGTTTTCATCTGAACATTTCTCATTTATTTTAAGTTTACCAGGAAGAAATGCAGCTTTAGTTTCCTTCATTAAATTGAAAGTCGGGTTGGAAATACATAGTATTGTCAAAAGGGAAAAAAATTCAATGGTTAAAGAACTTCTCTATCAGGAAGAATGTTTTCCTGCATACAAAATTATACCTGCTTTTTTCATAAGGAAGGAAAAATATTACTCTCACATTTAAAATTCCTATATTTGCAAATGTATTTTCTTCACCAAGAAGAAAGTGCTAATGGAATTTGGTTACTCTACTCTCTAATGCCTCACCATTCCACTCAAGATGCTCAAGAACTTGTGCTGCTAGTAATAAAATAGCCCTGGCAGTCCCAAAAATTACAATGCATTATAAAATTTCACAGTACAGTTTTATAACAGTTTTATAAGTTAAAATTACTCCTTCCATAGTGGAAGGTCAGCCTTTTATTTGTTCCATGGAGAAGGTCAATAACAGAGTTGTTTCAAGGGTATAGAAACCACTGGACAGATATGTTTTTTTTCCCTGGGTGTGCAAACAGGAGGTAAGTTCCACAAGTGGTTGCATAATCTGGGTACTTGGTAAATGGTTGTTTTTTGAAGAAGAAAAGTTAAAAATTTGAAAAGATTATTTAAATACTTGAAGAAAAATGGTGTTTTGCTCATTGATAAAAATGACTTTGGTTATGAAGTAGTTCTGGTTAAGAGGTGGTGTGAAAAGTTTTGTAAACAAATCAATATTTAATAAGGGTGAAAGGGAAGCTGATGGATCTAATTAGCTGAACATTAGGAAATGTTGTTGAGGGAAGATAAAACCAAAAATTAAAAAAATTTGTAAATGAGGTTAAGGAGCTGGCTGCCCTACAAAAATAACATTTGTGTCTTAAAAACTGATTAAATGACACATCAAAAAAATCAGGAAAATTATCATTTTGCAGCAGTGATCAGCTAGGATATGAATTTTTCTAGGCACAGAGTTAGTGAAGTTTTATATCCAATATCTAACATGGTGTCTGGGACACCTGCTGAGATGAAAGTGCCTGTTTCGCTTCATTGCCATTAAAACAAGCTCTCAGTGACAGACCAGATAAATGCTGGATAAAGCTGAGACTAATCCCTCTCCTACAGCACTGCCAGGAGCAAGAATTCTTGGCCCATTATGAGTTTGAGTTAAAAACCATCAGATTTTAGAGGAAAATACTAATGATGCTCACTTTGGTTTCACTGGTTCAGTTTGCTTTCCTCATATTCTCCAGGTTTCTTCCTAGGCAGAAAGGAGAGAAACTTCCTTCATAATCAGAAATAAAAGCAAAGGTTTTCCCTTTAACACTTGGAGCTGCAACTTAAGACTTTATGGAAAAATCTCTACTGCCACTGGCCCCTGATTAAATTCCATAACACTTCTCTGTTCCGCCACAGTGAGCGCAGTCTAAGGGTGCCCAAGGTTGGGGTAAAGTCTGCCCCTATTAGCTGTTGTGTCTACCTGGGAGAACACAGGGCTTTCCACATTAAAGGTGGAGCAGTGCAGGAGGAAGTCCCCTATGGAAAAGGTGACACCGTGGGCTGGTGTCCTGCTGGGACACTGCGGGCAGTGTGGGCTGAGCCCTGCTCCGGAGCTCAGAGCTGTAGCCGGGAAGTCTGGCATGAAGAAGGGGCAGTGACCTAAACACAAGTGCCTTTCACCACTTCAGCGGTCCTGGGAGGTCCCAGGGTGTCTCTAGCAGAACACAGGTCCGTGCAGACATTGTGACATGCCCATGAGCCCTCTGCAGACACCCTGAGAACCCTCAATGGCACTCAGTGACTCTGGTTAGAGAACTAAAATGATCCCTAAAACACCAGGGACTATGACGCCAGTTTATACGCTCAGTGTAAATGTAAGTATCTGAAATTTAGGCTTCTTAATCTGAAATTGAGTCATGACCAGGTTCTCACCAGCATCATTCACCGATGGGCACAGCATCACTACTGTGGTTAAGTGAAGTGTGCTCTGTTTGTCAGGAGAGCTAACTGACTTTCCAGACAAACCTTTCTCCACTCCAAGCAGGCAATCCTTTCAGCAGGCCTATTTCCAGTCCTGACTGCTGGATACTTTTCAGCTGTAAGATGGGAAAGGGAAAATCTTTCTAGTATGCCCCGAACAGGAAGGGAAACATGAACTCTGGCCACCTGGCTTACCCCAGCAGATGCTCAGGGACTTACTGGCACAGTAGCTCTGTTTTGTGTCCTCACCTCTCTCTTGCCTTGGACAACACCTCACAGCGGGACACGAGGTGGAGATGGACATCATGGGACATGCAGAACATGTCAGGGTAGTGGAGGAGTTGCTTTGTGTATGAGCCACCATCTGAAGTCCCTTATTTCCTCAGTTGCCTTGTGATTATCATCTGTAGCTCAGATCTTTTGTTAGACTTTAGAAATGCTCTTAGCCTCCTGGAAGATGACTTTGTGGGGTCAGAGCTGCCATGTTCACTCTTCCCCTGAGGCACCCATGAGAGGATCCTTCACCCCAGGAGCCTTTTTGGGTTCTCCCTGTGTGGCAGATGCTGTCCCACCCTTTCTCAGAGTTTTTTTTTCTTCTGGTCCCTTGCTGCAGACTGGCCTTTGGCTCACGCAGATGCTGTAAAGTGCCTTGTGTCTCAGTGTTTCACTTGGCTGTGGGTAAAAATATGTGTGTGTGTGTATGTGCATGAGGGAGGGAGAAATGGTGTTTAAAATTCACCAACTTTGAACTTCATATTACTGCATGTAAAACAAACCCCAAAATCATTTATTTCTAGGCTCCTGCCTTGATGCCCATATTTTGATTTAATCTTAAAATATTTAATCATTTCCTTGGGAAATGACACTGAAATTGGACAGATGGTTTAAACTTAGCTCTCTTCCCTGGAGAAAAGCTGCTCAATTAAAAAAATTGTAGCTCTCACACATTCAATTCACCCTTATCAGGCTGTCCCAATTAATCCTTTAAATGCAGTGTTACATAACGTGGGATCCTCTCTCCCTCCTTTATTTTTCCATCTTGTCATTATTTCCTCCATGTTTGCTTACCTGCGTGGCGCTGTTGGGAGTCAGGAGAGAGCTGCTGCAGGAGGAGAGGGGTGTGACATTTCTGAGTCACATCTATTGGAGCAAAGGCAAGGACGAGCCTAGCCATCACACCCAGCTGCTCATGCTTTTACTCTCTGATGTTATTTTTCTCCTTGGGCAAATGATCTTTGCAAATCCTTAAAACAGCAGAATTAAATTTCTATTATGCTGTTTTCTGAATAGCCACATAATCCCTTTCTACTGCAAGTGCAGGGAGTGCTTGTCTGACAAGGTATTCACTGTTTGTGAAAACATGTTTCTGTGTGTGCTGGGGAAGTGCAGTTGGTTTGCCTGCTGGGCTCAGAAAGACTGTAAAAAATGGCCATAATAAATCCCACTGGAGACTGGGAGATCGAACTCTTTTAGTCTCGCCTCTGTGTGGTACTGCCTGCATCGTTTCACTCCACCACAGTAATAAGAATATTAGTTTGGATTTAATAGGTTTGCATCTTATTCATGCAGTCAGAGAGGACAATGTTCTGCCTTGAGGAACCTCAGTGCTTGTTCCACTGCTGTGATCCTGTGGAGGGGTAAAAAACAGGTCTGGGAGCAGGCACACACGTCAGGTCCCCCAGTTTGCTGCTGCCTTACCTTGGCTGTATGCTGGGCTCAGCACGGACTTGGATGAGTTGGGTTCAGGGCACCTGGAGGTGGCTTGGGCTGCCATGCACCCTCTGTACCCTCTGTGTGCTCCATGGGCACCCAGCAGTGCCCTCTGTGTGCTCCATGGGCACCCAGCAGTGCCAGGGTGGGTCTGTAGAGCCCGTGAGCAGGCTCAGACTGCTCCCATGTGGAGCATCACTTGGAGGTCCCACTGGAGAAAGCTTTGGGCTTGCGGAAGAGCAAAATTCATACACAGGCTGGGTTTATTCAGGCTACCTTCAGATTGTAACGGAGGAGACTGCCCCAAACTGACATCTTTGACCACTGTGGTTCTGCTTGAAATGTTACAGCACCACGTAGTTTTCTGTTACTGGTCCAGAGCTGATATACAGGGCAATAAAACCTGAAATTTGAAGGGCTTTGAAGCTAGTCCTGTTTTAAGTGGGAGGTTGGATTGAGGACCTCTAGCAGTCCCTTCTAGCTAAAATTTTTCCATGATTCCACAGAGAGAGAATATTAAGTGCAATTTTTAACAAGGGCAATCATCAGGAAATGCCAAACAGAATTTACTGCGTTTTTCGTCTAAATAAGTGAATAGAATAAGGCAATCTGCTTTACATATTTATTTAAATACCTTCCTAGAGTGTTTGTGTTTCTCCAGAATAATTCCTTTGACTTCTAACAGTACTGGATGAATGGCTGTGTCGGGAGGAGAAAATCCCACATCTTCAAATATCTGGAATTTCCTTTGTATTCTACAGTCATTAAAACAAGGTTTTGTTAGTTACCTGGAGCAGATATTTTTTTATTATTATTTTTCTGCAGGACAATTTAATTTAATTTAATGTCAATTCAGAGTATATTTGGATGCTGAACCATGAAAGTAGAATATTCTGTTTGAAGAGATTTGTGGGGAGCCACTGAAAAGTAGCAATGTATCTAGAGCTCTTTTAATTAGTCTTTATATCAAAAAAGGGAAAAACTTACTTAATACTGGTGCAAGTCAGAAATAGAAGAACTTTATTGACAGGGCAGAATTTTTTCACTGCTGTTTGTTTTTCCAGTTATACATCCAAGGCTGTAATTAAATTTGGAAGGTAATGGGAGACTGCTTACCTAGGGAATTATTCCACTGCTTCATTTTCCAGGAATTCTTCTGGGTATTCAGGGAAATTTCAAGACCTCTTAATTCCTTCTTGTTATTTTCAGATTTATTTCAGTGTGTCAAATACTGAACCATTAGTATCTCTTAATGGCATATACTTGAAGTGAAAGCAAACCATAGCCAAAGCAAATCTTTAGGGCCTAAGACATCTGTAAGCTTTGCCAGGATTTCTGTTACTTGGGAAGGTCTAAACACTGATCCTCTTTAAATCCAAGCAGTTACAACTATGCATCCAGAACTTCTTTGCAGTAAAAAGTCTGATGCTATTATGTTTCGGTAATATGTTAGCAGGAAAAGCATCTTTGACATTTAAAAAGGGGAATTCTAAAAATATGAATTGAACCATTGATCTTATTATCCTTCTGGTGGATTCTTCTCCTCTTTTGATGAAAACATTTTGACCTAAATTTTCCCTGCTGCGGTTCCTATTGCAAGGCTGAATTGAAACACTCACTTTTTGTGTCTTGGTCTCCCCAGTTGTAGAAAAAATATTTTCTGGCCATGAAATAGTGTTGAGAATTTAATTTTGTTTAGATTCACCAAGGGTGCTGAGGTCCCCAGTGATGATGGGTTTTGAAGGTATCAAATCTTTTTGTTGCAGCTGGAACAACCAACTTTCTTACAAATATTTTAAATTATTGTAAGAACAAACTCACATAAAACCCTGACTCTTTTGTTCTAAGCAGCCTCCTCTGAATACTCCTAATTTGTGAAAATTAATTATGAAACACAACCATATGTCCCTGTAATTACAAGAAAATAGATGGAAGATGAGGACACTGACTGCATCCCGTGCATAAATAAATCTCCTCATCAAAGACGTCAGCCGTAATCGCTCCCTGGGGAATTCAGTGCAGCCACACACCCATGGGCTCCATCTGTGGCATCCTGCCATACTGCCAGGCATTGCTGTACCACAGTACTAAGTCTTCTGGAAAGGCATTTACAATAATAACCTGGTGAGTCTTTAGCTCAGAAGCGGAGGAGTGAGGGCTGGTTTTGTGCTCATGGCTGAGGCACTCGCCCCTCACTCTCTGCCTTTTCATAGGGACCATTACCTCTCATGCCCCAGCCGCCTCTGAAGCCTGGGGAGTGGTAGGAGAGAGCTGGGTACATAGTGTTGAAGCTCCTCTTTGGTCCGGAGGTGCTCAGGCTGAGCAGAAGCAGTTCAGTGCCACCTTGGCATGGAGATGGCCCTGTGGAGACCAGAGGCTGGCAGCTGCTCAAGGGATTGCTGCCAAGGGATCCTGGAAATTATTACTCAATACCTTTAGGTTTTCTGCAGTCAATATCAATGACAAAATGTACACATCTGATTCAGCCATTGTGTTCCAGGGTTAATTTACTGGCTTGTATGGAGTTGCTACTCCTAGTCATCACCGATGGGGGTGGAACAGAGCTCCAAAAGGGTCTTGGTGAAGGTTACAGAGATGGGAACCATACCTGGCAGAGCTAAAAGATTTACCATACTGTGGAAGTTCTTTTCTTTTGACTGACTGTGCTGGAAGAACAGCAAGTATGCTCTTCAAAGTCCAAGTCAAAAAAAAAGTGTAATGACTAATCTTGACCCAAACAACAGTGTGTGCGAAACTCTTTCAGGCTTTCATTTGATCTCTGGGAGAAGATCCCTGGTTATTGAATTTATGTCATTACACTGCTCTCTCCCTAGGACACTGCTGCCAGTTTTCATCAGGTGGTGCTTTCAGTTAAGTGACTGTCAGGAAAAAAGAACAGGAAGAAACCTGAAGCTGTGTTGCTCATGACAGACTCAGTATCACAGTATCCTCTTCAGGACTGTCATCACCCTGCATGGAGCCGTTGTTACTAGAGATGATTCCCTGTGACACCATGTCATTTAAAAATTATTGCACACACTTTGACATTACTTTGCACATCTTCTGTGTGGCCATCCATCTATCAAAGAGGCAGCTTGAAGAATGAATGCCCAGCTGAGCACAAAAGCATATACAAGTCTAACACACAATAATTTTGTATGAAAAGTTGTGAATGAAGCTCAGCTCCCTTCTTGCCATTTTTTATCTCTGGACGCTTTGTTGGTTTTGTATTTTAAATGTGCAGTAACCACTATAATATGTGCTCTATTTATTAGACTAACAGTTAAATATTTATACTCTTTTTTTACAGACTTTGTCTATAGTTAAATGCCTGCTGTCAACCATCTTTCATGTCCAGCAAACAGGATGAACAGATGCAAAACCAAGTATGCCTAAGGAACACAGACTTGAGGTCCAGAATTAAAAGTCTTCCAAGAGGAATAGAAAATCTGGTAGGACCAAAGAAAGCTGGCAGTCCTACTGGGCTTGACTAACAAAGGTTCAGCCAAGGAAATTTTTAGTAGAACATCAAAAAGCAGAAACGAATTGTTTTCTTTTTTCTCAGGACCTGCCTGCTGACTTCATGACAACCCATTCTTCCCTTTTTTATACTCTCAATTCCCCAGGTGGTCCTTGTGGTAACCTTTGGCTTTTTGTATCCAGAGAGCAGGATATTTCCTGTGGTGTGTCAATAACAATTTGGTTTTCTCTCATACCAAATTGAAAAATTCAGCTGACAAGCCCAATACTGGCAATTCAGCTGACAAGCTCAATACCTGTGACTTAAATATGTGACAAATGTGAGCTGACTTGAACAGTCATTTCAAGTAACCTGTCAAGATATTGAAGATCTTGGGTCAATATGAAAATGAGAAAAAACGCTGTTAATATCTATTAGCGCAGAACTAGCATTGACACAGTAGTATGCCTTGAAATGGGTAAGAGAGAGGCATATGACCATTGTGCTTGGAAATAATTTGTGATGTCTAGAGCAAGGTGAATATTGAATACATAGCCTTTTTTTTTTTCTAAGTTTGGATTTTTGGTTTTGAGATACATTATATCCTTTATTTCTAGTAGCATCACATGTGATTCACAGCCCCAGAGAAAACCATGCTCAGTTTTGCCAGCAGTTGGGTTTGATTTTTGTACTTGAACCTATCTTTGAAATTCTCCAATTATAGAAAGGATGGAGTTAGAGGTTGGTGTTACACAAACCTGTCAGCTGAACTGCAGCCCACTGAAATGGTAAGTACTGTGAGACATTCCAGCATCATGAAGTTTGTCCTTAACTGGGGTGAAAAGCTGGAATTCTGAAATGTTTTGCAGAAGAGAAAAGCTAAAAATGCTTCTGGTGGAAACATCAGACAAATTCCTTGAATTGCAGCATTTCAGTGGGGTGTCAAACTGTGCCATGGATGTCAGGCAGCTTCATCTAATAAGGTGAAAAATATATTCCACCCGTCCCTGTTGTGCTCTGTTCTACTGTCAGTGCATTGGGAAGAGAAGAGGACAGTTGGACATGAAGGAAGACAATAAATTTTGGCTTTAAATTATTCAGAAACTTTTTACCATGGAACATATCAAGACAGAACTCTTTCAGAGAAATGGCAGAATACTTCTTAATACAATGCCATTTACCATGTAGTTTAACAATGAGAGATAAAATATACACATCTTCCCTGATTGCTCATCCCTGCCAGCACTTCTCTCACCCCATCATCGCTTCTTCTGCAGCTGAGGCCACAGCTGCTCCTGAGGTTGGTTGCTGGAGCTGTGGTGGGTCTGTGCTGGGATGGTCTGATCAGGACATGGTACTGCTGTGCCAGGCAGGCTGATCCTCCTTTAAATAAAAGGGGAAATTTTATACCCAAGGTGTTCACAGCCTAAATTGAGCTGAGGACTCTGTGTTACCCCTTCTCATGAACCTGGTTAAATACCTCTGGATGATACACCTTTGAAAATGGAGGGCTGTGTGGCCTGGGGTTGTTGTTTTCTGCCGTTGCCTGCTTTGAGTGTGGGCTATTTTGGGAGGGATCTCTCTCTCTCTTTCACATGGTGGTAGCTATGAATGTGTCCTCTTTGGAGTGTGGGTGGGCAGCCTGGAAGTGTCACATCTCTTCTGCTGCTTTGGACAGGCCGCCAGAGCAGCAGTGTGGTTGCCCTGCAGCCCGTGGCCAGCAAAATAAGATGGTCACTTGAGCAGTAGGTCTAGTTAATGAAAAAGCTCCAGTGTCAGCAGTGACCAGCGTCTCCTTGTGGCAGTCTTGTCAGTCAACACAGTCACAGGAGGAAAGGCAGTCAAGAGTTTTACTGAGAACTAGATTTTAATCAGAGAGCAAACAGGACATGGTGGGATTCCTGTGTGTGCTTCAGAACCTGACTTGGATGCTACTGGGAGTTAACCTCAGTGTGATACTAGAAAACCCTCCCAGCTGCCACCCTGCACTTTCAGGAGCCAAATATGAGAAATGTGAGCACACAGTTGATTTATTGACACCGACTCCCACTGGTCACAGCATATTCCTGGCTTTGGAGATGGATCCTCTGTTTATTCTCCTACTTTGGCTCTTCTCAGCTAAAGATCTAAATATTCTTAAGTGAATTTATCTCCAGATCTGTTTTCTCCAAGTGTGTAGGCATGGATGAGCACTTGGCTATGGAAATTACAGTGAGAGTTATTCAAGTGTTTTAATTGTAACATTAGTCTTGTGGAATTTGGAACACTGTCTTTTAAATAAATTGCATACAGAAGCACGAATTAATATTCTGATGGGGTGCTGTTTGTGTGTGTGCCTATCTGCCACATAATGTCCTGCTAACAAAGCACAACACTCACATCTGTACAAGAAATTAATCGTTCTTCAGTGAGAGAAAATGCTTCATTTTACTCTCCATGCCATTCCACATGTCCCATTAATTAGCATTCATTAAGCACCAGGAGCATGCCTGGTGCTGCGTGGTGCAGAGCTTGCAGGCTGGGCATGGGTATATACACTGAGGCAAAGGCCACACTGGGAGGGGTGGCCACCCAAAACCAAGCTGCGGATGGAGACTGAAGAGGGGAATTGAAGCTTCACTCCATAGACAAGACAAGGACAAAGTGATGGCAGACTTTGTAAATTCTAGTTTGCTGGACATTTAAATGTGTCTGAGGTAGGGATCCTCTCATTGTGGTAGTAGGGCACATGGGATTTCTGACATGGTTGTTTTGGGAGCAGGAGCAGAAATCATCCTGTTTTCACTCATACTGTGGTATATATATGAAGTATTTGAGTCCCATGCAGGCTCTGCATGCCTCAAGTCTCCATTTTGTGCTTTGGTGGTTGGTGGTGATGTAATAAATGGAAAGCACATTTCCATTTATTGGTGGATGGGGATTGGATGGCAATCCTTGCTCTTGTTTACTCCAGTTCAGCTTTCCTCTCCATGAGGTGTTCATAGGGATGCAGCAGAGCTGGACCTCTATTAATGACAGGCATTGGAGGAAAAGATTGTGTTTCATTAGACTGCACGAAACCGCTGTTATCCACTTTCATGTAAGCCCAGATGCTGGTGATTGTAAGGGGAAAAACCTTTTGGCAATACATGGGATTAAATGAGAAAATGTGATCACTTAAAAAAAAAAAAAAAAAAGGAAGACCTGACCAGAAAAGAGAGACTGCAGCAGCAGTGGCTTGCTTGGCTGTCATGCTATTGTTATATTTTAATCTCAAATTCAGAAGTAATAGCAAGGATAATTTTTCCGCACTAGGGTGAAGATCCATTTTTTTATTCTTTCAAGTGCTGTTTGCTTGGCAGGGGATGGACTCCATTGACAGATGATTTATAAACTCTGATCAAGAGCACAGAAAATCCTCTTGCCTTCTCTGGCTTTTGACAACCCTCCAATTGAGTGAGGCAGCAGGATCATGGAGCAGAGATGGAGACGTGCTGGTGGTGCTGCCATGATGCTGCCCAGCTGCTGACCTGGACACAGATGGGCTTGGATGGGTCACAGGCAGTTGTTGGATATGTGCCCACCCTGGGGATTGGCTCAGAGCACTGCTGGAGCAGGGTCATGTCTGCAGGGAGTCAGCCAGAGAGCAATGCCCAGCACAGCACAGCCTTTGACTTTCGCTTTGAAACCAAATTCTGGGATTAATAAACTGGTGGATTAATATGCTCCCTACGCTAACACTGTGCTCCTTTGCTGCCTGCGCTGGCTTGAGAAGGACAATATTAATATTGATGTGGCAGTTATTTCTCTTGTGTGACATTCAAAAAATGAATGTATAATATACAGAGGTCAAGGTAGGCCACTCCTGACATTTCAAAGGGAAGAGGAAGTGAAGACAGAATAGCTCTCTTCTTCTATGAGTTTGACATTCCTATGACCATACTTCTGACTTAATTTTTCATCACTGCAGGTGACTTGTAGGCACTGCTTTATGTACTTATACACATACATAAACACACAAATATGCCTATATATGCATAAACCCCACTATAGCTCAAGACATTATCTTGGTTGACTTGCAGTTCTACACTCACACACATTGGAATATGCCTTTTTGCTGATACTTGATCAAGGACCAATCACTAATAAAGTCCTAAAACTGGCTCAAAGATCCTAAAATGATAAATCTCTTTTCTCCAGAGATAAGAGGTTTAATTTTGGCTGAACAGTCCTCCACACGTTTTGGTTCCCAATGATCCATTTGTGGCTTAACAATTAATTTTCATATTTCTGCTCTGTGAAGATGTGGCATTCATTTCCTGCTGGAGAGGTTACTGGAATGATAATGTGCAGGTGGCTTGAGATGTAGAATAAATATATTATGCTTTGGTATGTCTCATTTATTATGTAAATATGGAGATGCTGGGTGCGGATGAAGCAGTTTGACACTGCAGCAGGGTGGTGCCTTGGCTGGCAGGCACTGTGAGGCTGTTCAATAATTCAAATCAGGCACTGACCACAGAAGCTGTGGCTTCGAAGAGGGTGCCCTCCCTGCAGAAGCTGGAGGATGTGAGGCTGTTCTCATCATTTTATTTTGATGGCATCTACAGCTGCTTGCAAGCAAGGAAAGGATGCAAGGCAAAGGATGCAGGACCTCTGATACTACTATTGTATGCTTGCTGTCCTTGGAAAGGCCCTTTATTTCCTGATTTTTCCATAGCAGCCCTCATCTACTAACGTTGGAGGAATAAGAGAATATCAAGGCCCCACAATTCAGTGCCCAGATTGGTGTGGGTGCATTTAAACAGCTGTTTGCTCACTGATTGTGAGACACTGATTGTGTTTTCATTGGAAACATGGCCTCTCTCAGTTTCTGTTGGCTGTATTTTGGGACACAGATTGATTCTTACTGTTCTGGGAATTGAACCCAAGGAAATCCTAGCTACAACCAAAAGACTTTGAAGAACAAGTCTATGTTATTTGTCCTAAGATCATTGTTTCAGAGCAGCTGTGTCTGCTGGTCCCTGTATCCTGCAGCTGTGGTATCATGAAAGCATCATTGTTATAGCTCAAGATGGCATCAGACTTGGTCATGATTTTCTGAAGCAGGAATCCTCAGGAAAAGTGTGAGAAAAATAAAGACAAGGAGGAACATTTTTCATCCTATGCTCCCTGCACTTCTTGATACGGTGTCTGGGAATGATGGGGGAGCTGGCCTGTCCCCTGGTGCTGGGGTGAGGGCTGCTCATTTTCAGGCTGCATGATGTTACCTGGCCCTGAGTGATGCTCAGGTCCCATAGGGAGCCTGGCTTTGGGTGCTTGGGTCCTGCTCTAGATGCTAATACTGGGCTGTCAGTGGGTTTGGTGTATTAGAACCACGTCTGCAGGAAATATTTTATACCACCATGACAGTTGTTTTCCCCACTTTTTTAGGTAGGTGCAGCCATAAACCAGGCACTCTGGGAGAGTTACTCTTTGCACAGGGATTGGCAGTGCTGCCGAGGGACTTGCAGCTCAAAACGGTCCTCTTGTTTTGCCTTTTCTTTCCAAACCCCACTGTTTTGCCTTTTCTTTCCAAACCCCACTGTTTTGCATTCAACTATGCTCAACAAAAACAGCTGAGACAAATCTGCCACTGCTGCTCAATTCACAATGATTTACAAAACAGATCTGAGCCTGAACAGTTGTTACACAAATTAGGACTCAATGTGCAAATGAAAACTAGAAAACAAACAAAATGCAGCACATTGTTGCACTATGTGCCTCTCCACAAGACAGGTTTGAGATGGGATGTTTGCTCTTTCTTTCCTCAGGAAAGCACTGCTGCCAGCTGCTTTCCCTGTTGAACAAAACAGCGAAGCCTGGGAGAGGCTCACTCTGCCATCAGATAAACGGGGGCTCTTCCCGTTGCCATCATGAGTGGCAAAGTGCATCCTACGAGAGCAGAGTTTGGCATCATATAACTAACAAGTAACTCCTGGAATTTTTCCCTCTACTTGCAGTTGACAAAATGTTAAGAGACTAAGCTTTGTACATGCCTAAGACTTTGAACGGGCCAACAAATAAATAAATATTCCTCTACAAAGAAAATGCTTCCCAGAAATCAAGAATTGCTAATACAGGGAGGGATGCTCTGAGTGTGAGCAATGAGGGGAGGAAGGGGCCAAGTGATGAGCAGATGGGGGATTGTTACCATGACCTTATCTTCCTTATACTTAAAAAAAATTCTCCTCTCTTGCATGCCATGGAAACAGTAGTATCTGCCAGAATAAACACTGTTCAACCTAATGACCATTCTCTTGAAAATACCACTATAAAAAATTCAGCATGTGTGAGCAGTTTATGAAGTTCTGGTACAGCCTGACCTAAAAATTCAAATCAGAATAGTTTTTTGCCAGTTCACTTTGACTGAAAGGCTGATGCACAGCTGTTGGTTTGGGAACTGGGTGATTTTTCGTCTCTTTCAGTTAATGACCCAAAACCAAAAATAGTCCTATGACTATTTGAGTCAAATGACACAAGCCATGAGCTCCCTTGGACAGCCTTGATCTTGGTGTGTCAATAACCTTTGCTCTTCTACAGTCAGATTCAGACAGAGTTTCTCTGATACTCCTTCTAATACTTCTGATACTCATAATAGTTTTTCTTGGATACTCCCAAGAAGTGTCAGTCACAGCTTAAATTCAACTTTCATCTTGCAGCACCCTGCCCTTGCAGCTAGATGGTGGAAACATGAATTAGGTGGTGCAGGAGGGAGAGGGAACATCATGGTTTCTGGTAAATGAACCCAAAACAGGAAACATGATCTCATGTTACAGAAGCCTTTGTGGTTCTCTAGCCACAGACAGAAACAACAGGTGACGCAGAGCAAAGGAAAGAGCTGAAAGCTGTAGTGCTGCATGAGTCTGTACAGAAAAAGCCTGGTCTGGAAGAAGTGATGGTCATGGGTACGTGTGAGTCAAAAGCAGGAGCTATTTCCAGTTTTGCATGGGGCAGGTCTCAGGCCCTCTCTGAGCCTCAGCTTCCCAGCATGGACAGGGCTTGCTGAGATGGTTGATCAGCTCCTGCAGCTCTTTCCTTGGTCCTGTCACACCTGCTTTTGCTCAGTTTTTCCTTGGTGAAGCACAGCACTTAAATAAAACTGCTATTTCAGAGTGCTTGCTTTGAGATCTGGGGATTTTCTGAGGTAGGATAAAAGCTATTCTTTAAACTCCTGTGGATTAAACCATCATTGAAATAATGTAGAAATATTGTAAAGGAAATTCCCTTATCCTTTCAGTACATCTGTGCCCTGCTCTTCTTGGGTTTGTCCGGAAGCACTCAGATTCAGGAAAGAAACTTCTTGTGATTTTGTCGTTGCAGGTTTGTATAGGCAGAAGGTTTAGGTGTGCTGCTATGTGAAAAGGTTACCTTTTTCACTGTGGTTTTAGAATTATTTAGGTTGGAAAAGACTCAATCCTATCATAAACCTAACACTGCACCAATAAACTGTGTCACTACCTGTACAAATACCTGTCTAGATATCTTTTAAATAAAAGCAATGGCAAAATCATCTGAACATAGATTCTCAGGGAGTCTGTGCATTTTGAAAATGCCTGTCTTGGGAAAGGAGTGTGTACAAGTGCAAATTTCAAATGTAAACCAGAATTATTCATGAGTTTATAATAATCACTCATGCCTCTCATCCAGAGCTAGTGGCTCTCTTGTGGCCTTCTTTCATCCCTCTGCACACAGCAGTTGTAGCAGAAAGTGCTATTACTGCATGCTAGCTTTCTATTAATAATGCATTTATTAAAAGTGCTTTTTTGAATGTCTGCATGCCTTTTCCATAGAATAGTAACGTGGTGACAAGCATAATTTATGCCTGCTCTTGTAGATCTTTGCTTTTTGCCCCATGGCAGAGAATTGCCAATGTCTCTCCCTACCCCCAGAGCCTGATGGGTGGGGGGAGAACAGGTGTCTTCTTGGCTGCCACCAGTCGCAAAGCCTTGTCAACCCTTGTGTGGGATGAGTGGGAGTATCAGAGGGAGTGAATGGGATTTTAGTAGCTTGTCTGAGCACAGCACAGAAGAAAACATTGTATGGAGTCAGCATAGCCTTCTGGCTGGCTCTTGGCATTGAGGGAGTGAATAAAACAATAAATTCAGTTTAGTCAGTGCTGGTGGCCCCACTGGTATTGATGTATTTTCCTTCTGATCTC
>NW_008240221.1:4737312-4785105 GCF_000691975.1 Corvus brachyrhynchos
TCCTGCTGTGTAGAATCTCTCTGTTATCAGATTAGCTGTTGTGATACTATTGGTTTGGGAAAAAAAGATTTTGTTGCTAGAGAAAATTGCACCTTTTGGGAGAAATATCAAACCCTGAAATATTTCAAATCAAAATCATACATTTCCATTACTAACAAGCCAGGACAATAAATTTTGGTCCCTGTCTGAGGAGTGGGACAGACACCACTTCCTGAAAAGGCAGCCCTCTCTCTTCTTTTCTGAGGGAGATGTGTGGTATGTCCACAGGCAGCAGGATTGCAACAGGTCCACATTTAAATTTCCATATGGCACAGTAGTGCCACCATAGTGATTGAAAGAGGTTTCCAAAGACTTTAGAAGAGTAAATGCACACCAGATTGTTGTGGTGCTATCCAGAGGGACCTCAACAGGCTGAAGAATTGAGTAGAGAGGAACCTTGTGGAGCTCAACAAGGGGAAGTGCCAAGTCTTGCACCTGGGGAGGAACAATCCCATGTCCCAGTACAGACTGGGGGCTGGCCAGCTGGAAAGCAGCTCTGCCGAGAAGGCCCTGGTAACCAGCAGGCTGACCATGGCCCAGCAGTGCACCATTGTGGCAAAGGCCAACAGCCTCCTGGGCTGCTCTGGGAGGAGTCTTGCCCCAAGGTAAAGGGAAGGGACCTTTCCCTTCTGCTCAGCACGGATTAGTACACATCAGGAGTGCCGAGTCCATTTCTGGGATCCTCAATACAAAGGAGACGTGGATACACTGGACTGAGTCCAGAACAGGGCCATGAAGGTGATGAACAGACAGGAGAATTTCTTCTGTGCTGAAAGCCTGGGAGAGCTGGACTGTTCAACCTAGAGAGGAGAAGGCTCAAGAAGGGCGTAAATACCTGATGGGAGGAAGTGAACAAGAGTGAGCCAGACACTTCTCTCTTCTCAGGCTCTTCTTGACAAGATGCACTGGGTGCAAATTAGGAATAGAAAGGAAAATTTAATCTGAATGGATGAAAACACTTCTTTCCTTTGAGGGTGGTCAAATTGGCACATGGCTGCCTAAAGAGGTTATGGAGCCTTCATCCTTGGAACTATCCAAACCCCAAGTGGACAGTCCTGGGTAACCTGCTCTAGCTAGCCCTGCTTGAGCTGGAGAGTTTGACAAGATAATTTCAAGAGGTGTTTGCCAACCTCAACTGTTTAGTGATTCTGTGCTATATTAGTTGTGAACATCTGCTTGTGGCTGATAAATAAAAAGTGCTTTGATTGAAATGATTACTTTAAAACTTGAAATACAAATAAGAAGGAAACCCTTAAAGGAGCCAATATATTGGACAATATATTGGTCCAATATTCATTGGTGATGACACCTGCCTGTTTTTAATGTTTTTTAGATTTCCACCTGGCAGAGATGAGAGATCCTCATCTGAAAGCAGTGGCTTTTCAGTGTTGCTTACACTATGATAAATGGAAGCCTGACATATCTCCAAACACAAGAAAATGTGTGTTCCTCAGATAAAATGTCTGTCCTGGTTATTTTCTGAAAGCAGCACAGGGCAGTTATGTATATTCAAAGCCTAAGAGACAAAGGAATTTTTTTGATTGTTTATCAAGCACCACTTTTTTTCTAACACATTGTAAATGAATAAAGCTGTCATTAAGCTGAGATAAATTACTTGAAGTTCCTGGGAACTTATTACTGGTATCCCTTGTTTAACAGCTCTGACCTGCCCTTGCTAATGCTTTGTTGTTTGTCTGCAGCGTGTGGTGCTGAGGCTCCTCCTGGACAGCTCCACTGTGTCTGCAGCATTAAGCTCAGAGCTGGATGCCACATTTTCCTCTCACTCCAGCTTGCATATGACAGATGTATAGGCATACAGAGTATTTATTTTACAGATCAACTTTACAATTTCCATCTATTCAAGAGCTGGTCTTTTAATTCCCCCCTCTCTGCCCCCCACCATTGCAATCTACATTTGTAATATGCCTTGGATCATCATTAGTCAGTCACATCTTTTATTTCTCAGTATTGGTTGTTCCATCACCCAGGCAGGGAGTCACTGAAGCAGTTGTTCTTTGTTTGGATGTTTTTTCCCCCTGTAGTTATTTACACAGCCATACAAAAGGTATCAGGATGCACCAACTATAGTGACGACCAAGGCACTAATTCTTAAGCCCTACTTTTGCTAGAGTAGTTATTGGAGGAACATTGGCATCCTTCTGTTGTTTCCATTGAAATACAGGGTGTGATGTGTGGGCATAAGACCCCGAGTAAACCCTTGGGTTTACTACCTTGCAGAAGGCAAGTCTCACATTTTCAGTACTATGGGACTGACTCATATATTTACAAAAGCCTCACTCTGCCCAGAATGGAGCAGCAGAAACAATGCATGTCATTGGAGATTAAGAAGAGGATATTTGAAAGTGCTCAAGTCCTGTTTTGAAAGGTAAAACAGACTGTTCAGCTTTTGACTCATTATAACTCAGCCTTAGTTAACCTTGGAGATGTTCAGATCACCTTTGAAAATGAGCCTTAGGCTCTGAAAGAAGAAGTTGTTGTTGAAATATTGCCTTTGGTGTTTAAATAATAGGCCCTCTATATTTACCTGCCAAATGTGCAAGTTAGCCAAGCCAGTGTGCACACAAATGTCTTTACAGGGCAGCAGATTCAGTATTTTGTGTTACTGCTCCAGTGCCAATGAGTTTTCCTAATTGTATGCATAGATATGTTCTGAAACTCCAGCATCTCTGGTTTTGAAAATTTGTCCAAACTCATCATAGTATGAGAAGTCTCTCAATATTTTTCTCTTTTTAAAAAACCAAGCTCTATTTTAAGCCCATTAATCTTCCTTCTCACATCTCTAAAAATCCTAACTCAGATGCTGTATCAAAATCCACCCCACTAATTCATGCCTGCTTTCGCCTTCAGACATCACATTTCTCCTTTCAACCTGTTACATACATAACCTTTATGAAGACTGCGAAATACCTTGCATTTGAGGGGCAGCAGAGCCAGCTGGTGCATCTCGCAAATAGCATCTCTACACCTACATCTGTTTGATGGTATTTTGCACTGTGTATACATAAAAATGTGCACCACTTGTTTCTCTGTTTTTGATAAGAAGGCATAATCAGCTCTGAACAGTTCAGCAAAAATGAATAACTGTTATTTTTAAGTGCACTGGAAAAGGGAGGCTTTCAGGCAGTGTGAAGGACATTCATGTGTCTGAGTCAGGCTGAAAGTCAGTGAGAGTTGAGGGCTGACTTTCTCTGCCCACCCACCCTCCAGTCATGGCTCTCTGCATCAAAAGTTGTCCAGGCTCTGTTGGACCTTGCTCATGTGAATATCCTCAGAATATCCTGTTTGGTGGGATGTGTGAGACCGGCATCCCTGACTATTCAGGTGTTGCTGTCTGGGCAGTTGAGTTCCTCCATGTGGTCCTGTGGGCATCACCTCTGTTTGCCTCCCTGCCAGCAAATAGGCTGCATCAGTAAATGCCTCACAGGTAAAACCACTCAAGCCTCCATACAAATAGACACAGTTTGAGTCTGTCCCCCTGCTCCATGTTGTGTGTCATCTCACTCCAGGAATAGCCTGCTGATGGCCATGAGAGGAGAAGCCCGTGGTCTGTTGGGGCAGACCCTGCTGCTTTTCCCTTGTAGTGCAGAACAGGAGGTGAAAGTGAGACAGGGAGAGGGCTCAGACCTGGAGTAGCTGATGATAATGACTGGTTTTATGACTGGTTTTACCTGCTCTTTGTGGACTTGTGGGACACGAGGGAGCAACAGGCTGTACAATGACGTGGTTGCTCTTCCTGGGGCAGCTTGTCCATCTGCTCCAGACAAAAGTAGACAAGCAAATAACTGGTATCTAACACCAAGTCACCTGAAAAGACTGACCCATCCAATGAATTTCTTATGATGAATCCCACTGTTTCCATAGAGATCTTCAATTTTACTTCTTAGGGATGTCAAATGAATCAGAGATAGCTGATAGGGTTGTATTGTTGTGTGTTTCAGGCCTTTCATCACTTGATAAAGCAGAAAGAATATAATGGAAATAGAATAGATTAGAATAGAATAGAACAGAACAGGATAACTATTTCTGTTGGAAGGGACCTAGAATGATCATCTAGTCCAACTCTAGTCCATGTTACTGTCAACATGTCTATCACAAGGGCAGAATCTCACTAGTCAATTTTTCATGGCCAGGTTGGGACAGGGAAGTTTCCAGGACATTGATCCTTGTGGTGAAGTAGCTTCTGTTTCTCAACCCAGAAAGGCCTGCAATTTGTTAGTTTGGAAAACGGGCACCCTAGCAATTACTGAGAATGTCCCAAAGCTCAAAACTGTGGACTGTGAACATGACACCACATGACAAGGTTTCATGTGATGGTGCTGCCTGACTCTTTCCAACAAGCTGCATGGACACACTGGTTCTCCGCTTTGAGTGGCATCTCCTGGGGAAGAATTATTACAAAGCATCCTCTTGCCCTGTAGCTGGCAGGTGAGGACCTTTGCTGTCCCCAGCAAGGTCCTGCCAGCTGCCCAGAGCCTGGGTGCTTGGTGGGGCTGTCTGACCACGTCACTGACTATCGCTCATATCTGCATTGACGCAGTCAAGGTCTCAGTCAGATAATCTTGTGTGGTTGCCCAGGAATGCTGGGAAGGAGCTGATCTGGCTGGCAAGTGACAGGCACTTCTGCAACTGGAACTGCTACCTACCAGTTGGGCAGCCCCCATGGAAAAATCATATAAGACAACAAACTTGTCCTTTATTAATAAATGCCAGGTGACAGACAGCTAGATAGGAGACAGAAGCTTGATTAATTCATTGCTCGTGTTTCCTCTTGAAAGTGACACCACCTTTTTCTTTGTCTGACATGTAACAACCATGAACTGAAGGTTAACACATACGATCAAATTTCTTATTTATTTTCCCTGGTTTAGAGCCAACACTAACCTTGAAACACTCAGATATAACTAATTAGAGGTCTTGTGCAGGGAGTGATAGAATGGGAACAGGAGCAGCCCGGAGCTCAAGCCAGCTGCTGGCCAGCTCCTTGCATCTGCCAGGCTCCCACAGCTGAACATAAAGTGGACAAGACTTCTTCCTCCAAGATCTCTATCCTCTTCCTCACCAGCTCCAGGAGAGAGGATGTCTCCATGTGCCCAGAGCTGCAAAGCTAGCTCTGGCTGGAGGCAGCTCAGCTTCTATTCCAAAGGTAGCTTCCAGCGCCATGGAGATGGGAGAAAAATTCTGCAGGCAAGGGGTTTAGACTGCTTTAAGACCAGAAGTCCTCACAATTATTGCAAATGCTGAAGAAAAACAACAACAACAACAACAACAAAAAGGCAAAAAAGGTGCTACATTTTCCAAAAACCTGTGAAGTGTTCTGGCTCCTTCCATCCACCTCCTTTACCCCAGCTGGCACTGGGCTGAATGCAGGTGGTAGAGAGAAAAATAGGAACTTTAAAAAGAAAACAGGCATTTTTGTCGTTGCTTTTCCTTGGTATGGAAAAATTTGAAATTCTGGCAGAAATGTTTATGTGGGTTTTTTTTCCTATGAATTAAAAGAGAAAGGATTTAATTTATTTCCTCTTGCTAATAGGTATTTTAGAATTTCTTGTATTAGTCAATTACAGTCTCTTTAAGCATAACCTTCCTTTTGCTTAAATGTCATTTACTTCCAGAATTTGAATTTGTCCTCCACATATTAGAGATACAACAGGAGGCAAAAAATGCATTTATTCTTTGTACAGTGTAGCTTTGTTTCTGCCAAATAGCTATTTAAGATGTTAAGTGACATTATTGGAAACTAAATAATGCATTTTCACTTACTTAATAATAATATTAACAGACTTTCTCTACCATGTTATTTTATGTATTTTCTTTAAGAGCAGAGATCCAAGACCACAGAAACAAGCTGTAAGAACTAAAAATGTTGCCACACCATCTGTAGGGAACATGAGGGCCAAAGATGCTGCAGAAATAACTGGTATCATTTGGAGCACAAGCTACCCCATGTTTGGAGATCTTAGTGTAATTTGACAGTTCTTCTCTTCTGTCTAAACTCTTGTGGTTTCCCCGTCCTTGATGTCAGATTTAAAGATTTTGGTGCATACTGGATTCTGGGCACAGATTTGTGGAGGATATAACCAAGCTGAAACAGAATCTGTCGGAAAATGTTTGTGTTGTGATACTTATGAAATGTAGATAATCTCAAAGGCTCAAGAAGTGTCATGCCAGCTTCAATGCTTTAATCAAAAGCATCTTCAAACTAATTGATCTGCTCTTGTATTTGCCATCTTCTTGTAAACCAGTCTGCCATCACCATAAAGTCATGTAATTGCATGATACAGTGATAACACCTTTCTGAGAATACCTGGTAATAACTAAGTTTTATAGGGGACCAAATCTTCACATTCACAAAGGCCACTGCCTCTGCCATTTGTGTGTCTTGAATTTTTGGAGCTAAAAAATGGAACAGTGTGTTGTGACATTATTTATGATAGTAACGATTGGGGAGAAATTTTTAATTATGGCTCTGCTTGTAAATGAAGTAAACATTGGTGCTGATGGTGAAAAGATTCTTTCCTATCATGAAATTTCTGGCTAAGAGTCTTGTTTAGCAGAAATTTACATGTAGTCAAGTAATTATTTTTCACTGGAAAATACTATGGCAAAATTTCATAATGAGGACACTCATTATGAAAAAGGCAGCTCTGCATGTAAACCAGAAGAACATCTTCATCTGAAGAACATGGGAGCCTGATGTAAACACGTCTGGTGCATGCTCAGGTGAGAATATTTAGATTTTTGGGGGGAATGCTTGCTATTTCTTAATTTTTAAAGTTTTTTTTATGAACTGTCTTTGTGATGTATAGTTCTGTAATATAACAGTGAACAAAGAAGATGTGGTGCATCAGTAAAACCAAAGAAGAGAATAATGTGTGTTTCCTATTTTTCCTTTTTTGTTAATGAATTCTGTTGTTTCTGCTAATGTGGGACACCTGTAGAGCGCCTACATGAGGCAATGGTGATGAGTGATGGGTTCACATCACAACCAGTCCTAGGATGCACAACAAAAGCTGTCCAAGGAAAGCTTTCAGCCTGGATTTGGTCTTCGGTGGTGTACAGGGTCTCACCTGGGAGTCGTTAGTGGGAGAGGTGGTTACAGCAGCAACCACACTGTAAATAGTTTTAACAGTATGGTGAGAGAGCAGAACAAATTAATTCAACATGCAGATGTTAAATTCAGAAACAGCTAGTGAAATTAAAAGGTAGTAATTAGTCAAAAAAATGCCGCACAGAAGAAGCCCAATCCCCCTCCTGCCCGGAACAGTCTGAAATGCTACAAACCCAGGTGAAATGTGTGTCACAAATCAAAAAATAGGAAGTGTGATAAAGCACAACATGGTCAACAAAAAGTCAGGGTGGCTTTAAAAAGAAAAAGATGAGTGTCTAAGAAAAACAGAATTATTTTTCTAAATAAAAATAATGGCAAGGCCCATAAAATATGTGAGCTGAAATGTAATCAGGAGACCAAGAGGGCTAAAAAAAGCATTTGGAAAACACCTCACAAAAGGCACTCAAGCCAAGAGTAAAAATGTTCCTTAGGTATATCTAGAGAAAGGTAAGGAATTGGTAGAAAAATATAAAAGGGGCCTCTACTGATAAATGGGACTTCACAGAGAGCAAGACACAGCAGAACAGCCCATTGGAACTTTGATGAACGCATTGCTGAAAGTGTTGAAGACATTCCCACACTGGATACATTCATCAGGGCCCGTGGTTCAAAGGAGTGAAATCAGTGTGAAGAAAATATGTGGGAAATACTAGCTCAAATAGCTGAATTAGTGTGGGCCAAGGTTTGTAACCTCTCTTTGCAAAGTGCCTTTGTGCCCGATAACTGGTGAACTGACAGTGTAGTTCCCAACAACCCAAGAGACTGTAGAGGGGCCCATGGGGATGATGAACCAGTGAGCTTGACTTCCATGCCCTGTAAAATGGTGGACTTCATAATAAAGAATAAGTTTTCTGAGTATTCTTGAGCTGAGCAGTTGTCATGTTCCCATAACTCCTGAGAAGGAGTTGTCATGGGAAGGGAATCCTGCCCCACCATCCTGCTGCAGTTTTGGAAAGGTTTCAGGAAGCATGTAGATAGAGGGGATCCAGTATACATCATGTGTTTGGTTGGGTGGATACTTGGATGAACACCAGATGTTGCTCAAGGAAATAAGCAGCTTCACTGCTTACAGGAGGAAAGTCCTGGCCCTGGGGGAAAGCTGGTTAACTATGGGGAAGGTTAGCAATTGGGAAGGCTGTTTAACAAATGGAGAGGATAGGGCCTAGTGGTCACTTTGCAGGATGAAGAAGAGTTAGCATGGGAGTGATGAAGGCAGTGGATAAAGTGAAGACAGAACTACCATTCACCAGATCCATCAGCAAATAGCTGACATTCAGAATGGATCAGAGAAAGTGGTGAGACTTGCAGGCTCTCCCTAAACAGCATTTCCTATTAGGATCTCTTGTCCTACCCATCATGGCCCCTCTTCTGGTGCTGCACCCTGCCTAGAGACAGGCATGCTAAGTTCATGGCCTTGGTCTGTTTGGGCTTTTGAACCCCTTTTCACCTGATGAGGTGGGCATCTCCTGGTTTGGGAGAGAGTATGGTGGAACACAAGGCTATGCCTTCTGCTCCTAAAAGATGTTGCCTTCTTTGAGAGCTGGTGGTCTTGCTCACTTGCTGAGGTTCAGTCCTGGGGCACTGCATCTTGTGAAGGAGGAGGATGCTCAGAGTCTTATGCTCTGTAGGCAGAGAAACAGGAATGAATTTAACTCAGAAATATTGTAGTGAAACACAAGGGGGAGGACTGGGGGGTGGGGAGTGTAATACCCTGCTGGGTGATAAACAGAGATCCCTGGAGCCACAGATGGACAGACAATAAACTATAGGTCCTCACAGCTTCTGCTGGATGCACAAAGCAGAAGTGCAGGGTATCTGAGATTCCTGTGCTTGTGTGACACTGTGTGTGTCTGACAGAGCCTCGTTAAAGAGATGCCACTTGCAAGCCCTGTGCCAGCACCGGCCTCTCCTGCTCATTTCCCATCGGGGCAGGCGGGTGGTGGCGGCCAGGGAGAGCACATGGCTCGCTTTTCAATACGGCTAAGGAAAAATTTATGATGCCATGCTTGGTTTTCTGATCTGAGGGAGAAAACAGTCAGGATGAACTTCTTCCTGACAAGATTTATTACTGTGTTTGCTGCAGTTCAGAGGCTAGACTAGTAAATCTGAGCACATTGATGAGGCAGTTTTAGCTGATATAATTTCTTTGGTATGTATACTGATATCTCCGGAAAAAGGGCTGCAGTCTTTAATGGAGGGATGCAGTGAAATAATTTAGATTTATTTTCCTGGTAATGCACTGGATTCTGAAAAAAATTGTCTATTTTTCATGATTTAGGACAGAGTGGGGAAAAGGAGAGGTGTGAGATATTGGTTAGAAAAATGCATCAATGTATAAATTAAAGTGCTTTATAAACTAATGATAACTTCATTTTAAAAGTTTGGAAAAATTTTGTCTTCAAGGGTCAAAAAGGCACGTAAGTGGTTTAGGACAAAAATGACGATCATGCTAAAAATTACCTTTTTGTTAGCAGAGAAGGGGTAAATATTTTTAAAAAGGAGTTAAAAATATGGCTGTATGAATGATGTACTGCTTGGCATTCAGCTGCTGAAATGGATTCCTGCTATTTGTAGCATATGAATACAGTGTTTAGCAGTAGCTTTTTCAATATTTATTCAGTTAGCCATGGGTTGTATTTGAAACCTATTTCTTTTGTTGTGTATCATAAATGCGCTCCTTGGACTCCCAACTGGAGAAAAGCTGAGCTCTTTGTTTGAGGTCACACGTCTCTCATCCCTTGGCAATCACTCCATTTTGTCCTTCAGTGAGCTCCTTAATGGTATCACAACAAGCTGCATATGGCTCTACAATAAAAGGAATTATTATATTAGTGGAAAGCACTGGGCTCTATCAGAAATAGAGTCAGCCTAAGTAAGGAAATGACTGTACCATTTTGTTTCCAAATACTTGCAAGTGATTTATTTTAAAGCAAAACAAATGAATGCTGTGTGTATTCACACTCAAATTATCAGAGGAAAGGCCGAAGATACCACTAATCTTAGTTATTCCAGTAAATCATCTTCCTTGCCAATAATGAGATATTTTTGGTTTATATTTGTTTTAGCATTGTATTCTTAAACACATTTTAAAGAAAGCACTCTGGAGATTTTACAGAAGAAACAGCACAAGTAAACATGGTAATTTAGTGACCATAAACCTCACATCTTATCTAACTGAAGCTCATCAAAACCCAGACTAGATCCCAGCAGCATTGCTTTAGCTTTTCAAGGCCCTCCATGAGCATAAAACGTAAATGAGAATGGATTTTGTCTTTTGATTTTTATCTGTCATACACAGGCATAAAATATCCACTTGGGCTTTCAGCTCATCTCCATTATCTACCCCACAGGTTTGATTCTCCCTCAGGAGAGGGTGCACTGAAGCTCCAGGGATGCACATTAATACTGCTCCTGGCACGCTGCACTGCACCCAGTGTTTGTGGGAAGCAGCACCTGTGTTACAGTCCAGGTGATGGCAAGCCCTCGGGTCTCAATCTCTCAATCATCTCCATCAGTAGCTTGGCTGAAACGCATCCGTGCAATCTGATTTTCCTCCCATTGAAGTCTGCTCATGGGAGGCTGATTCACAGCCCATCTGTATTTCATCCCGACATCAGATGCAGATTAGAGGGGCTCCTGGGTCTTGCTGTTCACAGTGGGCAGAGGTGCCCAATGACTCTGTTGGTGTTTGGGTCAGAAGCCTTATTTTAGAGGCTTGCTGGGATGAAAGAAGATATACTGTGATCAGAAAGGTGGTGTCAGAGGGAGAGCTGTCAGCTGTGGGTGTAGATCAGTCTCTCTTTTGGAAAAAGGAGCTGGTGGTAATAGCCCTGCTGTGTATGTAACAGCACTCAATACTTACGGACAAAGTAATCTGACTAGTGCTAAATGCTCTCAGCAAGGAAATCAGGGAGACAAAAAAACCCCCAAACCCCAGCAGGAAATGCTCATCAGTGAAAAGATTAATGCAATGTATAAATCTTAAGATGGTTTCAGGCACTTCGTGTAGATGGGAAATGCATCTCAATAATGCCAAGCTTTGTCAGGTGTTTGAAAGATGAGAAACCTAAGTGGCTGTGTCGGGTGCAGTGGTCAGTCCATTTTAATGATGGTCCAAATAGTGCTATTGGCACAAAATAACCTTAAGCAAGAGAGACTAGATCTTTGAAAAAACCTCTTCCTAAATAAAATCTCTTCCCAAAGCGAGGGAGTTCAGTTGCTGTTCTTGTATCGAGTAGTTTTGTGAAATTTCTGCTTTTCAGGAGGCAGTTTAGCTAAAACTATGAATATTGCTTTGGAGTTTTATAATATATATAATTTTTCAAGGCAAAGGGGAGATGGGCATTATACATGTACATTTTTTATTTCAATTGATCTTGTAATTTTCCTGTCCCAAAGATGAAGTTAAATATTTTGTTGCAGCTGTGAGACAGATGTGTGCTGTGTATCTTCAAGTAAGTCAGATTAAGAACAGCCCTTTATCTAACTGTACAGCTTGTCCCTCAAAACCATCTAAATCTGTGGAATTAGAAGCTGCTTAGTCCTGCTGGGAGCACATTACAAGAAAATGTCTGTCATTTAGTCTTCCTCCTGTAGCTTTCTTTATTAGATTATTCCTTTATTTTTAGTTATACTCTGGATAGCACAAATCTGCTCACATATAGGCACTTTTAGATGGTGTTTTGGTGGCTCATATGACTATATTTGAAGGACTCTGTTCCTTGGAAGGGTCCTATTTCAAAGGGCTTGCAGAGGCTCAAGAAACACTCAAGAATACACCTTCAGGGAAAGCTTGTTCTTATAACCAGACATGTGGACATTCTGGTAGTGTCCAACAACCCTAGCAACAGACCCTCTTTTGCAAGAGGCTATTGATTATATTGGCTGTAATAAATAGACAATCCTAGACACAAGTGTGCAATTCAAGGTCTGTCTACACTGCAGCTGGTATGGGCATTTCCAAACATGCTGTTGCCTACCCAGCTCACAGGCATGAGCTGTGAAACCCAGCCTGGTATTCCTCCCCAGACTCTCCAGGGAGACAGCGAGGGAATTCAGGGATGGAGATGCTCAGGCAGCCTGTCTGAGTTCAGGACATGACTGGAGATTTGCTGGCCTCTTAGTTTACCAGCCTGATCTCTCCATTTTAGAACGCACAGCCCAACTCCTTTTTATTTAGTAGAGTAGCTGAAACTTGCAGGTATTTCACTGGAAAGTAGATTCAAAGACACCTAAAAAGTTACTCTGGAAGGATGCCCTCAATACACATATAGGGTGGACCCTGCTCATGTGAGCCTGGGAAGCCCAGAAGGAGCCCAGAAAGACAAGAACCAAAGGCACCCATCCCTGTCTAAGACTTCCTGTAGTCCTCTGTTAAACTTGGCATAAACAGCTTGCCTGAGACTTACAGGAATTCTGTGAGAGATGAAAAAAAACCCACTCAAACACCCGGGCAAACCATTCTTCCCCAAACCACTACTATTGATTGATGAACATTTTCTCTTCGTTCCCTGCAGATATAAAGATATTTCACTTGCCTGTACAATCAAATCTCTCCCTTGATATCGCAGTGTCAACGTGTGCTGATCACTAGAGCATCCCACAGGCTGCTGGGAGTGCTGTGTGATTGCTCTCCTTATTTGACTCTGGTGCTGATGACTCCCATGATTACTGGAGCACAAAAATGTCAGCCACTGTATCTCTGCAGTGGATTTTGCCCGTGATGACCCTTTGAAAAGCTGATGACCAGCAACAGGAGATACAAGGTGACTGTCTGGCTTTGGGTGTAGGAATGGCTTTTCTATCATGGTGTTTTGGAAATGTCAGCTGTAATTGAAACTTAATCTTCCAACAGGTTTCATCTGGCTGTTATTTGCAGACAATGTGAATGTTGCATTTTAATAAATGGCATCTAAATGAAAAGGTTTTGTTGATTTAGTCTATTTTTTTTTCCCCAAAAGGACACTGACAGTTGGGGTGTGGGTCCTAGATTAATTTGACTTTCACAAATCAGATACTTCCTCTTCTCCAAATATAATTTAAAAAGAATAATCTGATAGCAAAAAGCAAACATCCCAAAACTTTGACCTGCTGTATCAGGACAAGCAGTTATGCTGTTTGGGAACTGGCAGAGTTGAAGGGTAGGAGCACAAAGATGAATCTAAACTTGTGTCTGCAGCTAGCTGGTGGATATTGCCCAAAAGCAAGGAGCAAGCAGATTTAGATCAATGTAATCAGAATTTAGGCAGCACCTATCTGCATAAAAGAAATAAGAGATACTTCTTACACTTAAGAAATATTATATTTTTATATAAGAAATAAATTGTGCAAATATAGTAGAACATGAGAAGTTGCAGAGGAAGTTAATCAGAAATATGAAACTGTTTCTATAGCAGAAGACACTGAATAGGCTAAACTTTCAACACCAAGAAGAGATGACTGGGGGTGATGTCAGATGGTTAGAAGAGTGAATAAAGGATAATTATTCACTATAATTTGTAATAGAGTGTCATCAGAATATAAGGCACTATTAGCAGAAAATTTCACACAAGAAAAAGGAAGAAATTTTCACACATACACAGGACTGAATCATGGAAGTTGTGAAAAAATGTGGTGGCAAAAGGAAAAGAGAGGCTGGAAGATATGGTCAGTTGTGTCAATCAAACACAAAAGTCAGATGTAGCCCCCAACCCAAGTATTCTCCAAAATGTTGTTTGCTGGATGATCTGGAGCAGTGGCAACAGTGCACGCTTCGCACATTTCTTACACCTTCACATTGCCACATGTTGCTATTCAGTATTAGAAACTTGTGTGGCGTGTAATGATATCTGACTTTGACTGTTTTTTGAAAGGCATTCAAGGAAGAGCTCCTCCTGCCATCTTGGCATGGATCCCACCACTCTGAACCCCATTCAAGCCTTGGACAAAGCTGTCCATCAGCTTTCCAGAATTTTCTGTACTCATCTTTGACCTCAGCATAGAAGCTCCTTGGGTGACTAATGTCATGTGCTTGGGGTTGAATAGATGTGCCAGTTCTCAGGAGCAGGTCACCTCAAAGGATTTTGTGATCCGGGGTTGGACAAGAGCTACTTGATCTTCCCCCAGAACAGCCTAAATAGACAAGACTGTGTAGTTGGACTGTAGTCAGATTTGGGCTGGTGATAGATATTGGTCCTAATGTTACAGTCCAGCTCTTGAGAGATTCCTCCAGGGACCTCACTTGTGGGGCAGTTATGTGGCATAGTACCAACACCAGTACTTTATAGCTGTCCTGACTGCTGGTTGGCATGATGTAACCCAGCCGGCAGCTAACCACCAGACAGCTGCTCCTTTACTCCCTCCTCCCTCCCCGCAGTGGAATGGAGGAGAGAATTGGGAAAAAAAGTCAAATTCATGGGTTGAGATAAAGACAGTTTAATAGGACAGAAACAGAAGGTAAAATAACAGCAACAATAATAATGATACAAGAATTAAAGTATACAAAACAAGTGATGCACAGTGCATTGCTCACCACCCACCAACCGATGCCCAGCCAGTTCCCCAGCAGTGGCCCCTGGCCAGGTTTCCCCCTCGTTCACATGATGAGCATGAAGCCATATGGTATGGAATATCCCTTTGGCCAGTTTGAGTCAGATGTCCCAGCAGCATCCCCTCCCATCTTCTTGTGCACCCCAGCCTACTTGCTGTTGGGGTGGGGTGAGAACCTGAAAGGTCCTAGACTTAGTGTAAACAGCGCTTAGCAACAACTAATACCAGTATGCTGATAATAATCAACATTATTCTCATCCTAAATCCAAAACACAGTACTATATCTGCTACTAGGAATAATATTAAATCTTTCTTAGCTGAAATCAGAACAATATTCACCCCTTATTCTCTACCATTTATGTCTTGCCCAGGTCCCATGCTTTTCAATAGATCCCAAGTAACCACCATCACTTTTTCTGTCTTTTGATATATAAACACAGGTATCATTCCCCTAGTCTATGTGCCATCCCCCTAACAAGTCCATTGACTTCATTTAGTCCATGACTTTGGGTTCCATCTGTCATTGTAGTCCATTGAGGCAGGAGAGGTGGTGTGCAGTGTTGGATTGTTGCCTGCTGAAGTCATTCCATCACTGCTGTGTTTGTCCAGTTCTATCTGAGCACTTTGCCCAGTTTCATCAAAGTTTATTCTTTGTTAATCTGGGTGATTCCTCCCGTAATACCCTCGATGTTGCATGCAGCCACCTCAGCAGTGGTGACATGAGTGTTATATGGCAACTAACATCATACAATCCACATCACTGGCTATTCTCATACAGAACCACATCCCTTGGAAGCAAACTGTGGACTTCCCTATCCTCCCACATTACCCACCAAGTGCACCCAGGTCCTTGGGCAAAAGCAATCCATGGATGGGTTTGTCACTGCCTGACACAGGAATAACCCAGATTGTTTTCCCCAGAATCTTTTTTCTGTGCACTACAGGGACTTTATCCCCCTTCCACAGTATGTAAAAGTTTTGCTTGGGCACAGCTGGCCCAGCTGGCAGATCCTCTAGTGCTGACTGCCCAGGTGGCCTTTGCTAAACGTGTATCCCATTGTTTGAAGGTCCCACCACCCACTGCTCTCAGTAAGAGTCTATTCCATCATTCCATTTTCCTGGAGACTGGTGCATGATAGGGATGTGATAAACCCACTCAATGCCATGCTCTTCAATCCAGGTGTCTATGAGGTTGTTTTGGAAATGAGTCCCCTTGTCTGGCTTAATTCTTTCTGGGGTGCCATGTTGCCGTAAGACTTGCTTTCCAAGGCCCAGGACAGTGCTCCAGGTGGTGGCATGGGGCATGGGATAGGTTTCCACTTATCCAGTGGTTGCTACCACCATCATAAGCACACGGTGCTTGCCTTAGTGGGTTTGTGGGAGTGTGATAGAGCCCATCTGCCATGCAGCATCATGAGTATCTACACTTGACACTGTTCCTGACAAAACTGGTCCCCTTTGTAGACATGGAGACAGGTGTCATGGGTTCAGGTGAGGGGCAGCCTAGAAAACACATTACTTGAGCCTTGCTGTTAGACACCTTTTGAGGAGGAAGGGAGCTTGACTGTTAGACCCTGCTTTGGTTGTGGCTACATCTGATGGGCCAGAGACTGTTCTTTTGTGTTGAAGACAACTGGCATAGCACAGCTTACATTCATACATTTATATTCTGTTACTTTTCAAACTGTGAGGGCTGCACCCTGACATGGCCCATGCCATCCCCAGGCCATACCTGGGTGCTGTCTGAGAAAATTCTGAGCCCCTAAGGCTGTACCAGGGGAAGCACATTGAGAATTTGATGGTGAGACACACTCAGGTCACCTGCAGTGTGTGGTGTTAGTCAGCTGCCCTAACAGACTCCCCTGTGTGAAGGGAGGTGGCCCCAGCTGCCCTCCTCAAGCCCAGAGGAGGTAGCATGGAGCTGAGTCCTGTTGAGGCTGTGTGCTGTCCACCCTCCTGGCTGTGGAACCTCCTGGGTGGTCTCTCAACCTGCAGGGCTGTGATGTGGCAGGATGGAGCCCTCCTGTCCAGTGCAGCCATGCCTGTATTCCCCCCACATCTTCAGCAGCCCTCACTCTTCTCCACTGATTCCAGAAGAAAGCTCCAGAGAGGTGTATCAGACTGCCTGAACTGTCATCTTCCCCCTCCTCTCCCGGGCCAGATGCCTAAAATTGCAGTGGAGCTTTTCCTAAATTACTCACCTAAATGAGACTGACTGGAGCCTGTCCAACGTGTCTGCTCTAATGGGTGGTTTTATTGCCTCAACCTCAATTGTTTTGGAATGTGCTTTGTTTATAGCAATAATTGATCATGCTTTGTTACAAGTGAATTAGTGGCAGCTGGAAGATCTAAGCTCTAATTTTCCTTCAAACAGAGAAAAATTTTATAACATCCATTGCTCACGTATAAGGAAACCTCTTTTCTTTTTCCTTTTGCCCCTTTAGTTTTGGAAATATATTTCCAGTGTACAACCCACAGTGGGAGTCCATCACACACTATCGTGAGTTTGCTGCTCGGGACAAGTCTGTCATTGGTCTTTTTGATTTAAAAAGATTGTTTGATGTTTTTTCGTAAGACAGAGTCTAACAAAATACTGTACAAATATTTCTCCAACATAATACAGCTTTCACAAGGCAGCTGAAGGGAAGTATTCCCAGATGCTTCAAGGAGAAGCTTTTGTGCTCATTATTACTAGCAAGGCCAATTTTTTATGCACAAAGAATATGCTGGTGAGGGAACCACGAGGCATGATCTGCAGCAAGTGTACCCACTTGAGCTCCTCAAGGTCTGCAGGATAGTTAAAGTTTCTGTGAGATGGATGAAAACCTTTGAACAACAAACCCCTGGCATTTGGAATAGAGTATTTTAGAACTGTCTTCCAATTTAGTGGTCACAGAAAGCAAAGGGAACACTCCAACTAAATAATGTGGCATTTTAAAAGCCACTTCAGGCCATGTTCAGACCCGCCACAGTTCTGCAGTGATCCCAGTTTTAAGCACTTAACAGTGGCTCTTGGTTAAGCACATGTCTCAGCTCTGGCTATCTGTATGGTAATGGAAAGAGATGGTTGCTTTCGAAGATGGTCTGTATCTTGGGAGAGCTGGATTGTGCTGTGGAGTTCTTGGTTGCCCTACACTTGTTCCCCACTGATGCAGGTGGGATAAGTCTGTGCCCAACTATCCCTATGGGCTTGGAGGAAGATTTTTTGCTTTCCTGCCTCCATTTGCCTGCCTTAAAAAGTCAGCTTAATTAAAGATATTTGCTGTACAATTCCAATGTGAAAATTAAAGTATATTCAAAAGGCTTGCATAAAGACAAAATGGTTTAAATGACACATGGTTTTTAGAGCATTGGCTGATGTTTTTTAATAATGAGGGATATTAACTTTAGTTCGGGGAAGATCAGCTGCAGATCTGATTTTACGTCTGAAGCATCTCCTAAGTAGTCATAAAAAAATTGTTTTTCTGGGCTGGAGCAGAAAACAAACAGAAGCCAAAGACAACACAAACCAACCCCCAGATTCCATCAGATAACGGGAAAGAGCAGGTGTCACATATTTCCTGATCTTTGATCCCTTTGCTTTGAATGTTTCACAGCAAAAAAATGCTTAAAAACTCTTACAGACTTTTGCTGTGTCACAAGCTATGCCAAGACAGGAATGCTGCTATGGTCTTCTCTGCTTGAAGGAAAATATTAGACAAAGCAGCTGTTCTGGTGGCCATTACTGTGAGTTTAAAAACATTGTGTTGACTAATTTGACATCTTACACACTTGTCATGTTTTTGTTTGCAGCAACAAATCCTGGTGGAGAGTTAGTCTTTAAAGCACTGTGGGTTCAAATGCATCCACCAAGCTTATTGACAGCGGTCTTTTCAGCTAGAGAGATGTAGCTCCCTGGCAGAGTCCACTATGCTGTGCTCCTTGGACAACTCCCCCAGAAACCTAAGCTCTCATTTTAGACATCTATACAAGTGTCTTTAAGCTTCAAAAAGCCTGAGCTTTTGTGCATCTCTTGGCTGCTGCCCAAGCCAAATGTCATTGCCTGTCCTGTTGATGTGAGAAGAGCACTGACAATTTGCAACACTTCGTGCCTAACCCTGTGCACTAAGCTCTTTAAAATATGGAGCTTCTATTGTTTGCTAACCTTTTGAAAATAGCTTGACTTAGAAGCCTGAAAGACAAGGTCACCTTGAAAATGGGTGCTTAGTTGTGAATCCAAACCTGACCCAAAATTTTTGTCTTGTCTGATTGGAAGATATCAGATTCCTCTGACCCAGTTCCTGAAGATATGGCCAAGTGCTCTTTTAAGAGCTGATCACAGCTATGAAAAAGTTTAGTGCACATCAGTGGATATTTGTACAGCTGATCGAAGGATTTAAACTCAGGCACCTAATGCCAGCCAGGGAAAGACAGGGCTCTACAGAAGATCTGCTGGAGCTCCACAGTTTGCCTCTTGTTCTGAATCATAGAGTCAAAGAATACCTAGAGTTGGAAAGGCTTCACAAGGATAATCAAAGTCTGACTCCTGGCCCTGTACAGGACAGCCTCAGAATCCCACCATGTGCCTGAGAGCATTGTCCAAATGCTTGTTGAAGTCTGGGAGGCTTGGTGCTGTGATCACTTCCCTGGGGAGACTTTTAGAGTGCTCAGCCACCCTCTGGATGACTCTGTTAGGAAGTACCATGGAGAGCCCAGCTTGGTGGATGGATCAGGCAGTGTTGGATTGTCCTGCTTGGTTCTGAGGCACTTAAGTTCTTGGTTACCCTCTAAATGGGTTTCTTCCTTTCTTTTGCAGTTGGGATTAAACCAAATGAAAGAAAAAGTCCTCTAACCTTGAAAAATTGAAGGCTAGGGTTGATTTTGAAAAATGAGCCCTTTGCATTTTTTAATAGACCCCTTTTTATTCAAGTTTAATGAAGGCAAAAGAAAGAGTTCTGAAAAATGCAGCCAACCAGGACAAAATGAATAAAGCCCTAGAGAAGTCATGCCTGCAAGTTGGAATCCCACTGTGTAGCAGTATATAAAAAAACAGGAGGAAAGGAGGCAATTTTAACACTATTGACAGGTCAGAGAAACACAGAGAACAAGTTTAACCCCTTCAGAGCAGATGATGAGGTTTTGAAGCTGTATCTTTAATCAATTTAAATTTTTCTTGCTGTTATCTCTCTGTCCAGTTCTACCAGGCAGCACAGTTGTGTTGCCAGGTTTGGCTGCATTTGGCTGCCTCTGCCAGCACTGCTCACACTCGCTGCTGCTGCTGCTGAGGGTATCCTGCTGTGCAGGATGAATGGAAAAGGTATTTGCAGCTCTGGGCTCTCCAAGTGGCTGCGTCGAGAATTGGGATTCCCCCCTCCTTTCTACCTCTGTCATGCTATGCAGAAAGGTCTGCTTTCCAATTTCTGGGCAGGCTTTTGCTGACCTGAATTTTGTCTGGTCAGAAAAAATTGGCACGGTAATGTCTGGCTCTGAAACTTGTAACTCTCCCCGAGGTGAAAGAAAATTGTCTTGGGTATGTGAGTACCTGCATGAAGGTGTTTGAATTCCGCTTCTGTTTTGTTGAAATCTAATATTAAACCCAAGGGTGCATGAGATGAGCTTGTTCTCTCCTAACTTGAGGTGCTCAATTCACAGATTGTTGTGTCCTACTGCACCAAACATCTGTGCATGTGATACATGTGAAAAGTCGCTGGTGTATGTACCTCAAAAACAATTTGTATCCTAAGCAGAGAGACAGCCAGTCATCTTCCCAGACAGCTTGCTTTGGGAAAGCTGTGCTGCTGCTCACATGGAAGGTGGCATAAGGTTTCCAACAGAACACTTGAGCGTGTGCTTCATTTTAAAACCACAGGCTGTCCTGAAGACACCTTGGCCATATGGGCTGGGGTCGGTTTGCTGACATGCTCTTCTTTCCTGCATGTACCCTCTTTCCCCATGTGGAAATTTTTCCTGTGGGGTGGGTCTTGGGGTGATGTCACATTTGCACAGATTTCTGGCTCTGCAGCCCACCCCATGCTTGCAACAAACCCTGTGGCACAGTGCATACACTGTGCATTGCTTGAGGGGCACAGGCAACAGTGTCACTCTGTTTTGGTGGCTGCAGGGATCCCTCTTGCACATGTGGGACACATTTAGCAATCTAGGGGGGACTTCCCAAGTACATGCCCCTCACCAGAGGCAGGATGCTGCAGTGAAGCAGCTGGAGAGGTTCCTGGGCAGCCTGCATGAACACATCTCAGTTTAATGCTCATTGGCATTAAGTCCTTTGCACCCAAGGTCTGGACGTGGATTTCTGCCTTGGCACTTGTTAGACAACTTTCATATAGAGGCTTAAGCGTCCCTTCACAACACACAAACTTTGGAGCTTGTGTTTGGCTCACGTCTGGCTCCCCCTGTGACTAGGACCTGCATATTTTCTTAGAGTCTTATTTGAAAAGTTATCTTCCTAAGGAAATGTAGGATTTCCTCTATTCCTGAGTGCATTTCTCACCGAGTAACAGCATTGTTTGTCCATCTTACGCTCCATTTCCCACCGTGATCTTATCAAGTTTCAAGTGGGAGGGAAAGGAAGCAGTCAAACACAGCAGCACAGCAATACAGCCAATACAACCCCGGAGCAACACAAGCTCATTTTGAAAAACATTTTGACTCCTGGCAGAATTTTGACTATGGATAGCATTGTATAAGAAGATGCAAGAAACAATCATGGACTTCTAAACATGACTTTGCTTCCAAATGGACCCTTCTTTTTCACAAGCCCTGAATGCCCTTCACTGCATTGTGCTGCTTGTACAGACATTGCTGGAAATTGTGGTTTGTGCCTTTACCAGAGTTTTGTTTCAGCACAAAACCAGGGCTGGAAGTGATGAACAATAATCATAATGTGACTGGGTTGTTCCATCTGCAGGATGGATTATTGAATCATAGCTCTGGGGCACTTCTGGTCTGCGCTGTGAGAGATTCTTGAACTGGTCTTTTGAGGCTTTCTGGGGTAAAAATTATGAAGAGCAAAAATTTCCAGGTATTTATTGTCTAAATAAAAGGAAATGAGCAAACAGAAAATGAAAGCTGATTTCCAAACTTAAAAAAAAAACAACAAAATTTTGCTTCAAACTGTCTTTAAAAAATGATTTTAAGATTTTAAACTCAGAGAGTTCTAGTACCAGCCTTCTTTATTGAAGTCAGTTTCCATAGAAGCCTGTTAAGACTTCATTGCAGAGGGTATAGTTTTGCCAATGATAATTTTGGTAGGAGACATCATGCTAGTCATGGACATTACCTTTAAAGCATATACCTCTCTGCATATAGTTTTGGTGCTATTACTGAGCTCATGATACATGTATGTATGTATGTATTTTGTATTCCCATTCATGCTAAAGATATAAATCATTGGTGTTACAATTTCCTGCCTCATTTGAATTATTACCATGAAATGCAGGTACTTTTTTTGCTGTTAACTGCTGTCTTTTTAGGGTAGACATCAGGAAAATATTTTTTATTAATATAGCACTTTATTTTGGCTTACCTAACAACTAAGAGCAACTAATGGCAATCTCTTTTGCTAGAGATGCTAACTGCTGGTAAGTTATGGCCCTAAGAGATGAATTTCAATTTATGCTTAGCCAGTTGGAAAATATATTCTTTCTCTGAGAAGCAAAATAATTTACTTTTCTATTAAGTTAGGAGTTATTTGAACACAGGACTGGTTTTCAGTACTCTATGTATACATCCCTCCTAGTAAATAAAAGAGAGCCAAGGACTGATCTTTGTCTGGGAGGCCAAGGAGAACAAATAGGGTTCATGTCCGTTCTGCTCCCTCCAGAGAGACTGGCTGCATCTACACTTAACAGCACTTGGCCCTGGCTCTCCCCTGGGCCCCACATAAAACTGTGATTATTATTTTTACTGCGTTTTTCCAGTTCAACTTGTCTGAAGGATAATGAGTGAAGTGTTGCAGCCCACCACAGCAGTGGGTTTTTTCATGCTCCTGATGTGTTTTGGTGCTATTTAACACAAGGACAAGTGAGGTTGCAAAGCCATCCGGGATAGTGCTGGAGGACTGGTGGTGCAGAGGGAGCCAAACACGGTGCTGTCTTCTCAAATGAGTCTAATAGTCACACTGGGAGAAGTCCTGCAACGAACCATCTCAGCATGCATGTCCAAACCCTGCTTTGCAGACAGCTGGTGCGGAAGGTTCAGGACAAAGCCAAGAAATTACCTGACTGAAGCAGTGCTTGATGATCAGGGGCTTAGTGCTGTGCTTTTCCCCCTGTGTCCCTTACTTGGGATGTAGATATATTCTATGTGAAAAGCACTTTTTCTAGGGAGCTTTTAGTAGGAGTGAAGGGTGGGGAGGGTTGGAGAGTTGCAATTTTCCCCTCCCCCCCACCACCACTGCTTGCTGCAGTCTGCAGCCTTGCCCATGCTATGTGATCTGTGGCAGAGATGATTGCTTTGGGGATGGCAGCTCAGGGGTAGGAATGAAAGGAGCCACCCTAAAGCCACGTCAGAGCCTGGCAAGACTATCTTAATGTGTTTTTCTGTCCAGCTTTTAGGAGTCACGGGATGCACCTTCTCACCAGCCTCACTGGGCTCTAGGTGAGCCTGATCTGGAGAAAGGCTGTTCTCACCTTTCTTACCTACAGGCTAGGGAGAGAGGAGGGCATACCTAGGACTGCCCAGGCAGGAGAACCATGTGTCAGCAGCAGGATGCATCTGCAAAGCTCTGGGCTTGCAGTAGGAGTTGGGTTAAAATCTTCTAGATACCATTTTCTGCTGCTGGTCAAACAGATGCTGGAACAGCACTGAAAGAGGCAAGGATGAAATGTGGCTGAATGCTGCTGGTGAATGACAGAGCTGTATATAGAAAACTGTTATTTTGGCAGATATTGTTGCTTCTGTTTTGTCTCCATCATCTGAGAAGGCAGCTCCTGGCATTCCAATAAAACTATGGAGTTAATTTTAATTACCGACAACTGCAGCTTGGGTTGCTATGGAAACACAAAGAACTGCCACTTCTACAAGTTCGGTCTGTAACTTGCTGTCTGGAAATATCACATGGGGTCTGATTCCTCTCTTCTCTCTATCAGTAGCAAAAAAGGCATGGTCACTGTATCAGCCCAGTTTAAACAATGCACAATCAGTTTAGGTAAAAATAAAACCCCCACCTTTTTTTTTTTTTTTTAATCTGTACCATTTCTCTGTGGTTCTAAAACAAAATTGGTATGTTCCTAGCTTCCTAATGACTTGAAAAAAAGTCCCCAGTCAGTTGATGAAGGAAAGTAGAGCACAAAATCATTGATATTAGAGTTGAAAAACAGATATTAGGTCACACAGTCCCCTTACAAAATTGCTCCTATGCTATTTTTTCCTACTACTTTTCACTCTCTTATTAAAAATGCAGCTGCATTTGCAATAAAACCTCCTTCAGCTTTAGTTTCAAGGCAGAATGTTATACCTAAATCACGAGTTACTGGACAAAGAAGGTTATTTCCATTCTGAGCTTTTCAGTTTGCTGCTGTTTTCTTAGACTGAAGTGTCTCATTTTTACTCCCTGCCTTTTTCCTGGGAGTAGCTTTGAAAAGTCAGAACCTGTACACTTTGTCTTCCTAAAAATTACAGAAAAAGCTTGTTTATTTTCTGCATCTAGTTCACTAAAAATATTGTTGAACTGATGCCTGGAGTCAGTGCTATAATTTATTGAAATAAGTGGAGTAAAATCCATTAACTCCTGGGATTCCTTTCCCTCTAGTTAGGCTTTACATTATAAATTATGCAAAGTATCTCTGTTGCTGCAGGTCCTAGAGGGGCTGGACTCCCCTCACATGACTCAAAGACCTCTCTAGTACTCTTTGCATAACAGGTTTGTGAAGAGCAAATACTTACGTACTTTTACCAAAGGAATGCTGAGTGGGATTAGAGTTGTGTCTTCAGCTTCCTCACAGTAAATACATTACAGATTTCTATGGTGCTTATAATTTTTTATCCCAGTACTATGGTACTTGAGCACAATTCCCACTGCTTTCAGCTAATTTTCCCATTTTGATGGCAAGAACACACTGTCTCCTTTGGGGAGGTACCCATCCCCTTTCCCAGAGGCTGCCCCAGCTGCAGTAGTCACCCTGACCAGCTGCTTCCAGTCACTTCCCTCTCCAGCATCTCCAGTCCCTCCAAACTGCACTCAGCTGTCAGTGCCAGTATAAACCTGGTCCACCTTCAGCTTGTGGACCTCCTCCTAAACCATCCATCTCAGGAGGTCAAGTGCCACAGACTCCATGCGACAAAGGCAGAGCAGGTATGCCCAGACTTGGACCTTGGAAGCCTGAGCTGCCCTACAGAAATGTTTTTCTCTCTGTTGACTTTGTAAGGAGCTTGGGCTGGTGAATCTCAAGTCTCACTATTAAACTGTTTGGACTCAGCCAGGGCATTTTGACCAAAATGGGACAGGGATCCATCCTAAGAGCAGCTCAGTCAGTAGATCTGAGCGTGCCTGATGTCTCCTGGGGACAGCCTCAGGCGAGGTCACTGGCTTCCATGGGGAACAGACACATGTTTCCAGGGCTTCACTCCAGCAATGCCAACTTGCTGCTGCCCCTCTCCTCATGACACACAGGGCTTCCTGGATTTCAGTGCTCCAACCATTCCCCTCCAAAAAGTTGTAAAACCATGTGCCACTATCCCGAGTAAGGTACCTAAAAATTATGAGGAACTGGACCTATCCTACAAGCTTTCTTCATCCTCTGATTATGTTCCAGCTAACTCTTTTGCTTTCAAAATTGGAGGATTTATAACCGATGGTCTGGACAGAAGCTTTGGAGGTCTCTGAAGCACTAGGGAAGTGGCCTGGGTTAGAGTGCAGGGAAAGTCAGACAAAGGGCCTCAGTGGGTATCTTAAATGAGAGAGAATAATTCCTCTTATGTTTTACAATGTGTACTGCTTTGAACTGGAGATTTAGGTGAATGCAAGAAGGTTAATTAATGCTCAGCTCTATCTAGAACTTTCCTCCAGTTTGTCAAACTAGGCAGAAAGTTTTAATAAATGAAAATAGTGGGTCTGACACATCTCTACTGCTATACTTGGAGAATGGATAAAGAGCACAGACTGTGTGGCAGCTTTTGTGGAAAACGTTCAAATGGCTGACAACTCACATCTGAGCTGATGAATGACTCAAAAAAGAGCTTAGCTCTCAATCTTACTGTTGGCACCCACAAGGAATCTGATTCCAGACACGTGTCCTTTTGTGGTTAGGAAATCCATAGCTTTCCCCCATGCTCAGCTGTTGGGAGATCACAAGACGGAGGATGTAAGTGCACCCCCGTGCTGAGCCATGTCTGGCTTTCCAGGGAACCTGCCAAGGACACGAGGGAGCCAGATACAAGCTACCGGTCCTTCTTCAGCAGTTTCTGTGGCCAGGATGGCTGTGCCCCACCTCTGACAAGTCAAGTGGTCTGTTTTCTCTGTTTTCTTGAACACCCCTATAGGTAAATTTGAGACAAATTACATTATTGATTACTCCTTGACTTTCTCTGGTAAATTTATATGGTCCTTTCATGCTGGGGAATCAAAAGCCACCATGAACACAGTTAGTATGTCACTTCTACTCTTTGGGAGTTTTGTTGGGGGGTGATGGAGGCAAACCTCCACCTGCAGGGCCAGATATGATTGACTGTTTTCCACTGTAATGAGCCACTAATTTGGAACTTGTTCCTTTCTTTCAATTCTACTGTTTTCTTGACTCCTGTACAAATTGTTTGTTCACGACCTGTTTCAAGTGAAGATACCGTGCTGGTTTTGTCTGAATGCTTTTTGTACAGATACTGCTTTCACACAGTCTGGGTTGTCTCTGCATAAGCTTCCTTATGTCTTCACAAGGCAGGACAATTTTTTCAAATGACCACAAAGATGGTAAGATGCAGACTAAGTTTTTTAATACTTCCACTGAAAAGACATGCATTGGAAATTCATAATAAAATACTAATTAGTACATGTTTTTAGCTCATCAAGGACTTTCATTGCAAAGTCCTTAAAGTGAAAAAGTTTAAAATGTCCTGTTAAGGGAAGAGGCTGACTGTAAGATTATTCAGTTGCTTTGTTTGCAAGTGAAATGCAATCCTGACTTCTAAAAGCGAAGGGGGAAAAAATCCCCAGCAATTTCACAATATAATTGTGAAACAAAAAGGAGATAAAGAAAATCACAGCTCTTGGAATTGTGGAGGATTTTTTGGAGGAAGACTTTGAGACAGTTGTAGAATAAATAACATCTGTCTGCAACAAGGGGCATGCGATGCACGGTGACAGGAACTGGTCATGAACTGCATTGAATTGTGCCATATAACTACACTGCAAAGCAGCTACAGCAGCAAGTGAAGACTGTGTGGGATAAGCTCTTTGTACCTGATGCTGTGGGAAGTCTTTGGCCTCTTGTTCTCCAAGATGAGCTCTGCATTTGGGGTACACAGCCCTGAAGTACAAGGGCATTAGCTGAGACATACAAGGGAAAAGGGGCCACTGTGAAGGAGCATCAACACTGTTTGGGGCAATTTTGGGTGTGCTGCTTCTGGGGAGGTCCAGAATCAAGAGCTTCAGATGGAGAAATTTCACATTCCCATCATGGCAATGAGTGAGTCTAGAGGGTCCTCATGTGCAGTGGAGGGCATGTCCAGAGGTTTTGGGGACTCCAGACCATGTGGAAAAGATAGCACAGATTTAGATGCACCTGAGCAGAAGGAGGATTTATGCCCACCTGGAGAGCCAGACTGGGGCACATGTCCCTGAAGAAACCATGACAGTGAATGTGAGCTGCCTTGCCTGGTCTCCAGGTGCCAACGTGCTCAGCAGCGTTGAGCGGGTTCCAGAGGGTCAACCTGCCTCTGCTTTGATGCTGAGGGCTTGGTATGCCCTCCCCAAACATCCTCAGCAGACGGGGGGGATCTAAAATGTACTTAAATGAGATACACAAGTCTCCTTCTCTGTCATGGCTTGGTGGGCACCAGAAAGACCAGAGAAACCCTGGAAAATTCCCTTGTTTTATTGCAAGCTTGTTTTATTGCTGCACTACATGGTGAGAGTCCAGTTGCTGCAGCAATTGGGTTTATTTGGTGCATTTATGCAAGAAGTGCTAAAAAATAGACACAGAGAAGCTAGGAAAATGTTCCTGTGTCTTCTTCTCACCTGGAATGGGTCTCCTCCAGGGACGTGCCAGCAGCAGTTCCACCTCCTCGCTGTGGCCCATCCCATGTACCAAGCTAAAGGCACGATCACAGTTGGTATCAGCAAAAGTCATGCTCTTGTTACACATCAGGAACTCCCTCTCTCTTTGGGTTCTGTACTTGTGACTTCTCAGTGTGCTTCACAGTACATTCTGTGCCCATTTCCTTGCAGAGATGACTCATGTGATGGAACGTCATGTTTCTCAGTGAGTGATGACAGTAACTGAATAATTTTAATGCCTCTGAATGCCAAATTTTTTCAAACATGTTTCTGTTTTGTGTGTAGTAGACTCAATGAAAAGGACAAAGCTGTCATGTGGTTTTAGAATTCAACTTCAGTTGCTGATTGTCTTTTTCCTGATTTTTCTTCTTTTCTGATTTCCTCCTGTAGTTTGTAACACTTCAGATATGTCTGAGCAATGATTTCTTTGGTAACAATCCTTCCTTGTATTAAAATGCAATATTTTTGCATTTTAGGAGGCTTTCTAAAACCCAAATTACTTTTCCTGTGTGAGATGTTCCCTTTTTTCCCCTTCAGTGTGTTTAATTTGGGGGCTACTCAATACAGTATTGCTATTCTTTCCATGGTTTACATGGTGATCAAGGAATGCACAGAAGAAAATTCCTTTTTTATAAGATTTTAGGACTTAATTCTGATGCCTTTTTCTGGTCTTAAAATCAAGAATCAAACATGGTTAGAAGGGAAAAAGGGGTTTTACCTTGGTATTTATTTTAAGAATCTTTAGGTGCACATGTCCAGGTGGAATGAGCTGAAATGCACACTACAATGCACACCCCCAAAAGATCTGGTATAACATTATAGGTCTTACTAATTAGCCTATCTATCAAAGATTCCCCTATGAGAGGCTCAAGTGAGCCCCCCTCCCCAAGGAACCTTCCCCTGGATGGTTCTATCTTGGTTTACAGAATGTGTTCTGGAGAGGACCTTGGGGTCTGGGGCACACTGATCCCTAGCTACGAAGCTTCTAAAATGTTTAATCTCCTAGCTGAACAAACAAGTCCAAGAATGTAGGCAAAAAGCACTAGGAATACAGAAGTTGGAAAAAGGTATAACAGGGGTATAAAAGGAAAGGCAAAAAATCATCCTGGCATCAATTCCATACCACTATATACTACTCAAAAATAAATGTCAAGTAGCATGGAAGGTGAACTGAAGTGAAAGTGAGGCATAAGCAAAGTATCTGTTACACTTAGCAGTTTTGAAACCTTCAGTCTATCATTTCATGTCTCTGAACTGATGAGAAGCTCTAAAAATTGAATTTGTGCAAAGCAAATGCACAGACTTGGTGACTTTGATACATTTTGAGTGGCCTTTTGGGAGAAGCAGAGCTGGCAGTGGCAGCCTGAGGGGTATTACACCATTTACCCAGCACACCCAACTACTGATGCCCAGGCAGGGCACATGATTCTGCCTATGCATTCTATACAGCACATAGAAAGAAATAACATCCTCCAGGAGGTGACAAGAAAAATGGGGGCTGAGCTTCTACCCTGACATGTGCTCTCCTTTTAGCACAGAAAGGGCCAGAGGGGAGGAGGGAGAGAGCAGAGCTCGCAGGGGACAGGAGCTCCCTGTAATACCCAGGGTTGGTCTGGGCTTAGATGTGGGTGCCTGTGACGCTGGAGAACAGGTGGAAATATGGGAGGCCCCAGACCTCCAGGGCAGGGCAAGGCTTCAGCAGCCCTGTGGGCTCCTTCCCTTGCTAATGCCATAGCTTGGAAAGCCTTTCAGCTTTCAGGCTCTCTGTGATCATCATTATTTTCTTCAGAGAGCCTTTCCTGAATGCTGCTGTGTGCCTTGCACTACTCGGGGTGCTCCCAGTAGCCTCCCAGCCAGGAGGAGATGGATCTCCGCAGGCCTGAGTTTGGGACCAGCCTAATTTGGCATTGATGGGGCAATCACTTCATGGCATCTGGCAGTGACTTGCCTGACCCTGTACCTACCCTACAGCCAGCTCTGCTTTTCTTTCCCTTGGCACTTCATCCTTTTCCTTGAGGGACTCTGACTTGCTGAGGCTTTGCAGATGAAGGGGACTCTGTATGCTTGAGCTTATCCTTACTTACTTCTATTTCTGTTTTATCCTTTTAGAGCACACACTCAAGTTGAATCCATTACTCCCATTCTGAACCCTGTTTGACTAAGACACTTGGTTTTGGAGAGGATATCACAAAATGGAGAATTTACAGTAATACATTCTCAAGTTTCACCACTCTGTATGAAATACATATGCCTTCTTTCTTACTTTAAGGCATTATCTTTTAGCTTTGCATCACTGGTGCTTATTATGTTATTCTCTGCTTGTTGCACCTTCCTCTTCTTTCCTTCCTCTCTTTCATGTTCCTTAATTCCTGCTAAAATTTTCAACCATTTTTTCCTGCTTTTTGCTTTTTGCTTGTAAAAGCAATGACAGATCAGCATCAAACAGCTGTATGAGTTCTAGTAACTGTTTTTATCTCTAGAGATTTTAAACTTTGTCAGAACATCCTGATAATATACTGATTGAAATTCCCCTCTGAAGTCTCAATTTAATACACACTGTTGTTTCCCCTGTAACTCTTTGCAGAAAGACACTGATGTTTTTATTTAACTTCTTGAGAAGACACAGAATGGGAAACAAGCAAGTAACAAGCATTTCCAAATCCCAATGCTATAAATCTGTTTTTTTCCCTTCTGCTTATAAAAGTGGCAAGTTATTTATTTTATTATCTGATATCACACCAATAACAAGAAGAGTCTGTTCCATGCAGTCCAATTATGAAAAATTGCCTGAGATAAAATGACTCACAGTGGGCCTGTTTTTCATGGCACTGCTGCAAGGAAATATTTACCTGCCTGAAGTAAGGAGAATTTACACTTATGTTGGCAGATGAAAACTTCCAATCAGAAAAAAAAGACATTGCAAGATAAAATGTTGGTCAGCCACAGTTGTTTGGACCATTTTCTTGATGCATGAAGTCTAGTTGGACTCCAGATGTAGAATTTTTCTAACTTCAGCCAGTGGTAGAGCTTAGGGCATTGGGATGGATTGGAGGGTTCCCTAAATTCCTTTCCAAACTGGTTTTCTGAAAAGCTAAGTACAAGTTTGACTATTCAAATGCTTTCTGTTCAGATGTGAGAATGTGAGGGGATTTGACTCTTCTGGGTTTGGTATTTTAGTTGGTTAGTGGTAAATCATCTAAAAGACTGCATCATTCCCTGGATGTGTGTGAACTGTTGGTGGAAGAGAAATGTTGGCAATGCATATCAATAATAAGATTAGAGTGTCAGTTATTTTATTTGGTTATATCCTGTTCCAAATGGCTGGATCCCCTCTTGTGCAGCATTACAAAATGGAAGTATGTAGAAGAAGCAGAGATCAGACTTCTTTACCAGAAAGCCATGTAACAGAGGATTACATATTTTTTCCGTATTATCACAAAAAATCGCTGAAGTCTTGACCTCCATTAGAAGGGTGCAGCCTGCTAAGGCTTCAGCCTTTAGGAACAGCTATGAAATGCACAGATTCTGTTCACCAGGCTTTCATATCAGAGTGGAAATATTCTGAGTATATGTACATGGGCGTATAGACAAGTATAGAGAGAGAATGACTGTGTTGGTCTGAAGCTGCTTCAGAACACTCTGTCCCATCCTAACCTCACTTTTGTGCTTCCCACAAACCAGGGGGGCTGAATTTTTTGCACCATCCTGGCTGCTAATATGGGCACTGGTGCTGCACTGGTTGGGCATCCTGAGCGGAGAGGGAAGGTGGTTTGAAGGACAAAAAATCAGGAACCTGCATCATCAGTGGGGGAAAGATCCACTGCTGGAAACAAAGAACGTTTCTCAGTTTAGCAGCATTTTAGTTAAGATTTAATGCTCAGTAAGAGGGAAAAAAAATTGTTTTCTTAATCATGTTTATGTGACATGGGGGATAAGGCTGTCACTTTGGGTGCAGGCCAAGTGTATGAGTTTTCTATTCACCTGAATGGCGGCACATGCAATTAGCCCTGAGAGTGCCATACACAAATTTCCACTCCCCAGACCTGCCCAACAGCCTGATAATGACTCTGCAGCCATTCCAGATACTGAGCACGAGAAGGGAGCAAGGACAGTGCGTTACTGGAGCTTTCACTAACAAGCAAAGCAAATTTTGCTTGGCTTTTTTCTCTCCCCTTTGTCAGTTAGGATGTTCTTGGGAGAGAAAGTGCTTTACTTCCAGATCAAGTGGTTATGATTAATGATTTATAGTGCAGGAACATGAAGATGGTTTACCAGGATGGGCTTCTGTCAAAACTGTGGTGGTGGTAATCACATGTATATGTTAATACATGTAGTATTTTTGTGTGCTTTTGTCCGGATGTATTGCTGGAAGTTTATACTAAGAATATCTTCTTTGAAATCAGAAAATAACCTTTTTTGTCTCCTTTGTGTCTTAGAGAACAGCAGTAGACACATTCCATCCTCCTGAAAAATTCATGCTTGTTCTGGGAATTTCTTTGGCCTCAAGGCAGCACATTTAGAAATGTACTTTTGAAAGGAGAGCAAGAAAGATTTGCTGAGCCACCGCCAAGCCTTGCAGAGGTCCCTGCCCTGAAATGGTTCTTTTCCCCCAGCTAACCTCCATGAGCCTGAGCTTCCTGCTCCACTCTAGCCTTCACTGTGCTGTGGTGCAGTGGGCTTTGCTGGACATTCCTTTGATGTCTGATGCAATCCAGTCAGGATGGTTTGCCATGTGCTGTGGTTTGCCACATACTGTGGTAAAAAAAACACAGAGTAAAACAATTCCTGCTCTGCAGATTGCAAACCTGCTTTGAGGCAGACATGCAGATACAAGAAGGTCTCACAGACTGCGAGGATGAAAAGAAGAGGTGTTAATGAATGAAAGAGCATGCAGCTAACAGGATCATTATTGCCTGGAGCAGTTATAAATCCATGGAGAGGTTAAAAAAACAACTGTGCTTCAGCAGTGATAGAGTGCCTCCAGGATGCTTCTGGGCCCAGAAGATGGCCTGCAGGGTGTCCCAGGAGGACGTCCACCTTGGACAAACAGCTGCAGAGAACTTCATATTCAGGATGAAAATGATCCTACCAGGATGAAGCATCAGGACGGACTGAGATGCTGAGAGCTGATTTGCCATTATCAGGTTGACATCCTGTCCTGTACCAAGTCTGTAAGAGCTCACAAAAAGACTGTTACAGGCCACAGATGAAGATGCTTTTCCTCTTTTTTGGTTTATGAGACAACCTCTCTACGAAAAGGGAACAACTTCTGACCTTTCTGACACTAGAATAGCAGTCTGGCCACTTCAGCCACCAGGTATTTTGTGATGGTTATATGTGCTATCTCACATCAGTGTGGTCTTCAAAGGCAACAAGACCACACAGTTTCAGTGTCCATTGGTCTTTTCTTTCATCAATCTGTCCGTGCATCCATCCATTCGTCCATCCATCTGTCCATCCATCCATCTTTCCATTTGTCTGTCTCTACTGCCCAGCAAATATCAAGTAATTTCAGTTCTGATGGAGGGATCTCAGAGATGATTTATTCATATTTATATCATGCCATTTGACCTCTATCCACTCTCTGGAAAGAGGAGAGACACTAATTAATGTCCCTGCACACTGAGAGGTTGCAGTGAGAGGTCAAGTATATTTGTAATTTGGAATCAGCTCAGCACCTGCTGTCCTTTCTTCTGCTGGCAAGCAGGAGTGTGGCAGGATAAAAGGATGCTGCTAGCAACCTTGGTGGTGTTGTGCTGGCTGGAGACCTGTGCGAGGCAGAGCACTTCTCTGTGGAAACCCAGTGAAGAGATGGATGCATTTCACTCACAAAACACTTAAAAATAGTCCACTGGAAAAATAAAACAGATTTATATATATAATAACAAAAAGTTCTGTATTTGCTGAAGCTGTTCACAGGCAGTGTGCGATGCTATGTCTTTCTTGGAGGCCACAAACTAACCTGTGCTCCATTAATTGCCAACCTACCATTTTTCCTTCAGCACTATCATAAAGTGCTTTACATGAGAGGGGTGAGCAGCCCTTCTTTGCTTTCCTCAGGTGGCCAAAAGTGTCCAGAAGAAATGGGATAGGGACAGGAGGGTTTTCACATGGGACAGGCAGACCCAGTTCCAGCTAGATGGATTACCAGTCTGGGCTGAAGACAGTGAGTATTTGTGCTGACCTTGGTGGTGTGGCAGGGACAGCTCTGAACCCTGCCTTTTTTCCTGGTGATGCTTGCAGGGAAAGGGAATCTTGGTTCTCCTCTTGGGCTGGGTTTTGGACATCCCCAGAATGACTTAACAGCACCAGGTGGATGCCACCCTGGTGAGACAAACTGTGGTATCTAGTGCCAGCCCTCTCTTTCCCCATCTCTGAAGGGTGGAGAGTCTGGTAGTGCTGCTGTGTGCTCTGGTTATGACTCACAGTGCAACTAACCCATCCAGGGTGACAGAAATCCATGTTACCTCCTTGTGTAGAGGAATGGGAAGGTTCCTCAAATACACTTTGAAAAATTGCTCAGAGTGGGATGTCAAGATCTGCCAAGTGGAGCCATCTGACAGACGGTGGTGAAATGCAGCGTGGAGCTGATCAAGTTTTGTGAGGATATCAAACATTCATTGCCTAGGCCACTGCAATCCCCTCCTGGGAATATGCACACAAAGGTAGAAGTGTTGCATAATGGTTTATGAAACTCCTATTCAGAAATGCTCCAGATGGCACAGGGATTCCCCCAGTTGCGTGGTTATGAACTGCTATCAGTCGGCAAAAAATGATATTGAGAGAAAACTGCCTGGGTGGAAGTGAGCCCTTTTACTTGCCCTCCAAATACTACAGTTGCTCTTTCCCACTACTGCGTCTTTGGTACCCAAGGTATCTGCCGACTGTGGCTGCATGGATGAGCTTTTCATGGCACCAGGGTCAATGGCATAAGGCTGTGCTATCCTGAGATTCACAGCACCTGCATAAATCTGCCCATGTTTATTTTTATCCAGGCAGTTGGGAACCATTCTCGTGAAACCCATGCATGGTGTGCTGTACTAGCCATACTGGCCACAAGGGCTTCATAGCTGGCTCAAGGCAAACCAGCTTGGTGCCACTGCTCAAAGACTTGAGCCTGTCCCCTCTCTTGACCACTGGTGCCAGGAGGGTCTGTGCACCTCCTGAGCAGGACAGGCTGGTGGACTGGCTCAAAACAAGACTTTTAAACCATTTGGCTTGCCAGCTGATCTGACTTGCTGTGACACCTTGCTCGGGGTGTTTACCACCAGGCTTTGTTGTCTCTGTTTTGCTCTGTCGCAGCTGCAGCATTAGCAAGTATCCAAATTATTTCTGTTAGGGCAGGATGGGCTGCAGGTCATGCTGGGACTGAAATTATAGCTGTACTATATGGGCACAACTGTGCTGTCTCCTCTTTACATCTGTAGCTGTTGTCTTTCTTGGCTCTTTTTTTCCCGTGCATCAGCTGCTTTAAATACTCCCCATTCCTGGCTGTGGTGTCTAGAGAGATGGCTTTCTCAGATCAGAAGATAGTTGTTCCTCATCTGGATAAATATAAATATAAACCAATGTAATATTTTAATAAATATAAATATTAAAGCCAGATAGAAATAAAACAATTAGAACCCTCTCAGGCTGGGGTCCTTCAAGTAAGACAATCACAGTTGTAAATAATAATAAAAAGTGATGTTTCTTGACACTTGCTGTGTTTGACCCAGTGTTTGTCCAAAGCAGAGCTCGACATGTTTGAAGTCGTGCACAAGGTGTTACTATAATTCTCTCTGATATTCCCAAGAGTAGTTGTATGTGTTTGAAGTGCTGGTTGTGATCAGTGCAGTCTGACTCCTGTCTGGCTGATTTCCTTCTCTGTGTAAACTTTGCTTTCCATGAATCCTCATGAGTTTCCAAAGTTTTCTTTCCGTGAGAATGTGTGTGACCATAACAAAATTATTTGCCTATTTGAGAGAAGCAAACACAGCTGGAACAAATTCATTTTTAAATCATTGTGAGTATTTGTGAAAATATTTTCTGGTCGTATTGCCTCTGCTTTGTCTTTTCTGACTGATACTTGCACAGAAATGTGGAAAAAAAAAATCTGTTTTTTCTTTTGATAAGACCACTACATGTCTCAGCTTTTAATTGTGATAAAAAACCACCTTTGACAAATCTGCCAATTTAAAAGTCAACCTCCATTTATTGAAATGAAATGAAGGAATTGAACTTCAGTTCTCCCAGAGAATCACTCTTCTCATATCCTGAGCACACATTACTTCTGGATCTCTGTGGAATACAATAGGAGAGAGGTTATTGAATTGAAGTTTCAAGCACAGAAACAGAGCTCTGGCCAATTATATTTTTCAGGGCTGAAATGGACTAGGCAAAAAAAAAAAAAGGATATCAAGCCACAAACCAATGTGATACAGAATCAAATCACTTCTGAGACAAAATGATTCTCTGGCTGGAAAGGTGAAGGAAGTGATGCTGTATTTTTATCTTTAATATCTACCTGCTCTTCATGCCTTTCTTCCTGACTTTGTCTTCTATCTTAATCTTTATTGTGTGTCTGCTTAGAATTCAGCAATTGTACCAAGTATTAATTGTCAGAGTGCTCTTGCCTTTTAATTACTGGTCTTGTTGAGAGTGTGCTGGACAGTCACCTGAAAGTTCAAATCATGTGTTCCTTCAGGACCTCATGAGGACAGTTCCCAAGAGGTCACCTGCACAGGACAGGGTAGGACAGACTGACTGCTAAATGTCCTGTTTGCTGCAGTGAGATGAGGTTTCGTGATCAGCTGTTATGGAGACAGTGCTGACTTCCCAGTATCTTCCTGTTCCTGTTGGAAGGGCACTTGTGTTCCACACTTGGTATAACATGGTGAGCTACTATTTTCTTTGAATATTTGTGGCAAGTTTTACTGCAATTACTTCCCTTCACATCATACCTTGCCCTGGCCACCCTGTGCACCTTTACACAAGATTCAGATGCACCATCTGGGGAGCAGTCTGTAGGTGGTTGTGGAACCCACTCACACAGCTATTAGCTTCAATGTTCTAATGTCTGCATTAATCATCAGATTGACTCCTTTGTGTCGCATTTTTAAAGAAAGTCTAAATTGCTCTATTTGTTGTAATTATTTACAATCTCATTTTTATCAACTTTTCTTACACAAATTATTTCCTCTGATGCAACATAAGTGACTGAGTTTTTACAGACCTTCGTTTATGGTGCCATCTGTGATTCTGTTATTTCAGGAAATTTTCATTTTCTGACTCTCTTCATGTACACACCACAAATGTGAAATACATGATATAAGGAGTCATTACTGGTCAAATCTAACAAGATACAGGCAACTTGAACATGCTGGGATAAAATGTTCAGAAAAAATAGAATCGATGAGTTGCAGAAATTACCGCAGCTTCAGAGAAAGTATTTTTACTCTTTGTATCAGTCAACTGAGTATTCAGATAGTGCAAGTTCTCTACAAGTAGTATTTGCTTATCCAAATGAGATACAAAGCCAATATGCGTGGATAGTTTATACACTGTTTGAAAAGTTGTTTCAAGGTCCTATTAACCAAATGGTTTTGGGTTAATCCAATGCTGAAGACCCAAAATTTGCACTATGGACATTTCAAGGATGCTTCAGACTAGCTTCAGCCTGTTCTCATGGATTGGAGAGCCACTAGCAGAGCCACCACCTTTGGCTTTAGCTTCATCCAGAAAGAGACAAGTTTGCATGGTCCAGTCTCACTCAGCAATGGAAATCAGTGTTGAGTAGGGGTCATCATCAGGAAATTTTGCTTCATAAGCAGTCTCTTGATTTGAACCAAAATGCTACTGTAAATGCACCTAGACATTGTTTATAATGGCAACTGGAGCAAAAATATCTGTCAAAACCATTTCTTTGTGGAACATAGGAATTCAGATCAAATTAAACTATTAAGTTGAAGTGTCTCCATCCTACAACCCCCCTCCCCACCAACAAATATCCCAAAACCCCATCTTTTTTTTGTCAAAGGTTTTAACTAATAGTCACAGATTTCAACTAAAGCCTTTTCTGTCAGGCCCAGCCCAGGGCATCAAGTGTGTCCATGGAGGTGGGGGTGAGCTGAGGCTGGGCAGGACATCAGCATCCAGCGCGGGCGTGGTCACAGCAAAGCTGTGGTGTAGCTCAGGCAGGGACTGAGGATAGGACCTCAGCTCAAGCACAGCTCCAGGGAAGAGGGGTGACCCTGGCCCAGGCTTTAAGTGAGGCCACCAGTCACCCAAGCCCAGGCTGAAAAACCCCCAGGAGCAAGGGGAACTGTGTTCAGGACCCCAACCTATGTAGAGTAATTCCAAATATCCATCTTAAAAACAAATACCTTGCTTGCACTGATAAGTGAGACAGAGACTTTTAAAATTATAACATGTTATTGATCTCTCACTTGGCCACTTTCTGCATTATTGCCTTAATCTGGAAGGATTTTAACTGCAGTGGAGTGGATGTCACATATTGCCCTGGAAACGCCTGCACATTGTATCAAGTAATACTATGTGAGGGAGCTGGTTTCAAAATGCTTTCCTTAGGAAAATTTCCACTCTGACAGTCCATGCCTAAGTAAATACTGGGGACTTCAACCCTGAGAGCTGGAGGTTTTTTGTGGGTGATGGACATCAGGCAGCAATAAGGTGAGATCATGAGAAAGTAATTTTTTTTCCATGTTTTTACAGTGAAACAGTAAAAAGAATGAGTTAGTAGACTCCAAAGAAGGTGGCCAGGGTGCAGTTTGGATTTACTATTTTCTGTGGACTGATTTACTATATTGGACAGAAAAGTACTTGCCTGGGACATGCAGGGGAGCCTTAAAAGTTGAGGGAGCAATGAGAAGTGGTTCTCAGACTCCTGATCAATTGAGATGTTTCCCATGATTACTAGAAAATAAAACTGATCTTCTGTAATCTCTAGTCACCTGGGAAGGTAGATAATTGAGACTGTTTACCAAAACAGTAAGATTTTGTTTGGAAGAAATAATGAAATTAAAAATGCACGTTGTCTATTTTGTCTTTTCACCCTTGGTATTAAACTTGGGTGACATTTTTCAGTTAGGGTTTTGAAAATTTTGTTTTCAGGGGGCATAAAGGAGAAAGCAACAATAAAAACACAATATAATGACCACAGAACCGAAGCTTTTCAAACCAGTTGCTGTAAGATCTGCAATGAAGTTGTGAGGAGCAGCACTGATGGACAAGGAACAGGATATGGTGCTTACCTAAATTAGCTCAGCTCCCTTGTATTAGAGTGAAAGCCTTTACCATCAACAATTTGCAGGAATTTATAACCAGAATAAATGGGGCTTTCTTATTTCTTTCAGCACCTTAATTAGTTATGATGCCCCCTTCCTAAAGACATTACAGGATTAGAACTGGTATCTGAGCTAGGAATTGTGTTGCCTCATATCCTGAATACCTGGGGCAGGATGCTGAGCACATTCAAGCTCATCTTTGTTTACACTGTTGGCTTTTACAGTGCTGGTGGGCACATGTACAGACTTTTTTTCTAATATTGAGGGAGGATTGATGAAGAACCTTCATTCTGGGCTCTTGGGAAAAGTGCTAAATTGTGAATAGTACTTTTGGCACCTTTGGAACATGGGACAACATCTCCCTCAGCTAAGGAGCAAGAGGCAGCAGGGCTGTGCTGGGTATGTTTCAAAAGCCCAAACAACTCCGGGAACAGGCAGGTACCTGCAAGCAGCTTGGTGGAAAGGGGAACAGGTTTGGGCTACAGCACTGGCCTGGCTGGGAGGGGAGCCAGTGTGGAGGAGCACCATGGCAGTGCTCCATGCAGCAGGTTCTCAGGTGCTATGGCCCTAAGAAGTCAGAAATGGGTAAAACCTACTTGGCCCATAAGCTGGGTGCATCCATACCACTTTAAAAGAGTCTGCATGTGTTTTAATAACCATAAACACTACTTTTCAGCTAGGTCAGTTTAGAGATCAGAAGAACAAAGTGTGTATCAAAGCTGGCAGCAGGCATCCCTCAGAAAGGGCTGTCCCTGGCTCTGTCAGACAGAGCTGTGCACTGGCCCACGCAGTCAGTGTGTTTAGCAGTTCAAGAGGATTAAAATTAACTCATTGGATTTGTCATTTGCAGAGTTTTATCCAGCAGTCACATTTAATTTCCCAGCTCTCAATGCCTGCAAACTAATTTCTACATCTGTATTGGGTGTGTGGAAAGCAGGGAGGGATGAGAGGAAGCATCAGACTCAGAAAGAGCCACTGTCAATTTAAACATAATTTAAACTCTTGGGGCTGAAGTTCCAACAGAGTAGTGCAGTGAATAACACCAGGTGCGTGCTGGCATGAGGACCAGATCTCACTGGTTATGGTTCTCCCTGCCCCTGCCTTGCTCCTAGCAGGTCATGTCTCCTTTTTGGAGATGCGACCAGCTATTTTGTTCTATCCGCATTACTCATGAGGGTAGATCTGTTGTCTCATTGATTTCCTCCTGCCCAGACACCTCAATTTTCTCTGCTCTGAGAGTTTTGGTTCCCCAGGCTTGTTGGGGGTTTAGAGTCCCCCTGCTCATGCCCCTGCATCTCCCAGCATCATTTGTGTGTTGGCTCTAATTCTGCATGTGCCATCACCCCTTGGATGGAGATTAAGCCTTTTGAGTTTATGGAAGTGCTTCTCTTCTCTGCGGTTATCTCTTAGCCAAGTTACCCAGATTTAATTGCTTTAATAATTTCTCAATTCCTTCCAGACAACTAAGTCATCACTATTTGATTTTTGCTTTTAATTGTTTCAAATTTCTCAGTCTTCTAGCTTTGTTTTGTACTGCAGGCATGCCTAGAGACCTCAGAGCTGATGAAAACTTTTCTGGTCTTGTAACTGGACTTCTGGATGAGCCTAGGCACAGGGTTAGCCAAGAAGCTGAGCCCCAGGCCCAGCCACCCAGGCTGGTGCAGAGCAGGGATAGACGCGCTGCCAGCTTAACGTCTGGGGAACAGGTAAAAGCCAAAGGGGAGTTTGGGCTAGAGCTACAATGGATGTGCAGGGGAGAGTGCCCAAAACAGGATGTTCCATGAGATCTGCTGAGTGTCCCCAGCTCCCAGTGATGTTGGGAACAAACCTAAGAATGATGTTTTTCCGTGTGCAAATGCTAGGAAGTGTCTGGAAGGAAGGTTTTGAATCATCTTGTAATGTGCTGCATCATATTTTCAGGTTTTTTGGAAGCTTTCCATCCATATTATTTGTTTGGAGTTTACTATTTATTTGTTGTTTCTAACCTTTGGGGTTGAAGCAGATGTCTTGAAAGTAGAGTTTGATGGCTCAGAGATGAGTGCTAGATTTCAGAGTCTGTCCTTGGTTTGAACCCAACCTCACAGGCTTCCTGGGGCAAGAGGTTGGTGAGTTTTGACTCTGGAGTTTCATACTTTTTATTGTCACTACTGCCCAAATTGTAAATTAAAGTGCAATCCCAGACTGCAAAGAAAGGATGGGGTTGCTAAACATGTAGTGGGAGGCATGTCTGTGTGGAGTGAGCACTTCTATTTTTTTATATTTCTTTCCATGCATCTTTCAATTTATTAAATATTAATAATTTGTTGCATCTGGAAATTGACATTAGGTAGAAGAAATAGAATCAATTTTTAATAAATGTGAGCAATAAATAAAACATTTAATAAATTATGCATGGAAAAAGATTACTGAAAGATTAAATAATGATCTTGTATACATACTCAAGTTATTATTTATTAATAACTTTTTGCAGAGCAGCATTCATGACACTCAGGAAAAGTACAGTTTCACCTGAAAAGTACACCAGAAGAGAGGGGCACTGCAAGTTTCCATTTTGTACCTCAGTGGCTTTCAGATTAAATGTCTTTCATGGATGACGAAAAGAAAATGTTTCCTTTCTCTTGTCCCAGCCTGGGACTGTGTACTCCAAACTCCACCTGCTACAAGGCTGAGGCTTTCTGTAGGACAACTCTTGTGAGTCTGTTACTCCCTCCTAAAATATATAACATTAAAAAAAAAAAAAAAGAGCTGAAAAACCCGGCGGCTGACAATTTAGTACCTGGGACTTTGGTTCTTAACCCTCTAAATACATTGCTTTTTACAATACTACTTCTTCATATCTAGGGAATCAGGTGGTTGTATCAGATGTGGCTCCTGAGGTGCTAAACTCTGTTATGAGGCAATAGAGTTACTAGAAGAGATCAATATATTTGCAGCTAAACTTGATTATTACTGAAAAGGTTTGGCTTTCAGCAATGAAGATTCAAATACAGTTCAGACACCTTCCCCTCTACTCCTCACAAAAAAGTGCTTTAAAGCTGTACAGTGCTTAAAAATGCTGTGCAGAAAAAAGAGATTTTGATTTCTAAAAATGAAATGAGCAGTTTAAAAAGCAGATTTATATAATTGCTAATGAATAACTGAAACAAAATATTAGTAGAAATAAGGTTTTTTGGTTGGTTTTTTTTTGTTTGTTTTGGTTTTTTTTTTTTTTAAGTTTTAACATACGTAGGCTGAGTTTTTCTGCAGACCAAATGAGTGGGAGTAAAAAATCCTATTGATTTTTTTTTTAGGAGTAATTGTGTGTCAAGAATTTGTGTACCCTTTTAACAAATTTTTCAGATACCAATTGGTTTACTCTTTTTGCATTTCAGTGTAGTGTTCAGTGGCAAAACAGTCTGGAGCAGCAGATTGGAACCCGATGTGGGCCTCCCAGAAAGTGGCCATGTCTGCCTGCAGTCTGGCACCTCATTTGCTTCTACTCAGAATTAGCTCAATGGTAAATATAACTACTAATTATATTTTAACCTACATATTTTCTCTCTTTTTTTCCCCTCATGTTTCTTTCTTAGAGACTTTAATTGCCAGTGGAAGACTTAAAGGAGGCATTTTATGCAGTCCATGTTTAAGTACCAAGCATTCAGTAATATCACTTTGGCATCTCAGTGGAAAAAAAAGTTGAAAAATGCAAAGGGTAAGTGGTGGTCAAACCTGACCAGTGCATTTCTGAATGACACCAGGCCACACATTGCTTTCATGTGGCTCTCTGCCACCAACCCTTTCTTTGCTCCACTCTGGTGAAGTCTCAGCTGGAGCAGCACTGCAAACAAAAGACCTGGGGTTGATCCCACTTTGCCTGGTCTCATGGGCACTTTAATGCAAGTGTGATTTAAAGGCTGTCTGTCTGCATTTCCTGTCAGAGGGGTGGACAGGATTACATGTATAAAATCAGATTATGAGCCTAGATATGGTAATATTTAAGAGGAGGACGAGGGGAATTGGACCCTGCACCAGAAGCATGCTTTGTTGACAGTTCTGGGATTGCTCACCCACTGAACAGAAATCTCTCCAAAGTCTTTTTTGTTTCCAGCCTGATTTTATGATCCTGAAGGAAACCACGCTAATATCAAAGCATGTTTTTTAAGAAACAGGGAGATTATTTTCCAGCCTGTTCAGGTTGTACATTGCCACTGCCAGTGTTGCCAAGCACTCCTCTCTTTCAGTAAAAATTAAGCAGATGACTGTTCTGAACTTGCAAACAGAGCTGGCTAAGATGTTGATTGCAGTTTTGTGTTGAAATACCGTGTCAGAGTCTCTTTAGAAAGTGCCTGGAAGTGATGGCCCTGTGGCATGTAACAAACAATTTCAGGAAAGCCTCTTCTGAAAAAGAATACAAGGAACAAGTAGGTGCACCAATAGTAATTTTGCCTTTTTCTCTCAGTGCCAGTAATGCTTATCATTGATCCATCCCTATAGCACCTGGCACTCCAGTGTGTGTCTGATTGACAGAACAACAGTGCTTTACTGAATCCTGCCTGCGGTTTTCTTCAAGCCATAAGATTTGGTTTCTGGTCTGTGAGCAAGCACACCGGAACACAAAGCCTGACAAACCACTTCCTGGTCCTGAGGCAGCCTTTGTCCAAACCTAAGTGTGAATTTTGTCAATAAGGCTGGTTTTTGTTATAGATTAGCTTCATCTCCTTCGAGCAGCTGAAAGGACTAAGCACACTCCGGGTGTCCCTCTTATACTACACCATAGGAGGTGCAAAGTCTGAGGGAGCTCAGCAGTGTGAGACCACTCCTAACATTTATGTAGTAACGGTATAACACACTGATTGGATCCTGCATGCTCTGGAGAACTCAGAATCTGTGTCTTGTGGGAAAACTGATGCAGTGCCTGCTCCTTCCCCTTCTTTCCACTATCAGCCAAGGAACAGATCCGAGAGGGCAGCAGCACATCTGCTGTGAAACCTGAAAGGACTTCAACATCTGGAGTTTTCCACTGGGAACAGGGATGCTGTTAGGTTGTAAACATATATTGCAGATGACATTTAGAGTAAAGATGGCTGCTGGGGAAAAGAGGTGTTTAAAACTCCTCTTGCAATTCCTGGGGTTTTTTTCCACTTATATGTGAAAGAAATATAGATGCAAAGTGAGAGGCAGGGAAAATTATAAACCTGGTACATCCAAAATGACCATTTAGATTAACAAGTATATTTTTAAACTCTTGGCAGCACAAAGTATCTCCTTGAATAGAACAGAATAAAATAGAGTAGAATATTTAGTTGCCCAAGATGGATCTTTTGATAGGAAGTACTACAGTGAAATAACGACATTTACTAAGACTCCACCCTGTTACACTGAAAACAGAAGTTAAAAGAGTGCTGTGGGAGAGCATAAGCAAATGTGTTTATTTGTGCATGTGTAGATTCAGACAGAGAGAGAGAGATAGACTAGCTCTGTGAGAGAGTGGATTTGACAGTTTAAAAGCTGTTTCAAAAATGTGGGGTGAAATCTTACCCTCACTTAAGGCAATGGGCTCCTTGGTTTGAATGGGAGAAGGACTTGCTGCTGCTATTTTGCTATTTAGTTCTCCAGTGAGAGAGGCAGTTGTGTTTAGCTTTACTTGCCAGCTTTCAGCTACGAGAATAATTGCAAAATCCAAATTTAAAAAAAATTTTAAAGACACTGGACTATTCTACTCTTGCAAAAAAACCCCTGTGGGCTATGCTACACTTGAATAAACAATTCCCCTAGGACAGATACTCAGGAACCAATGGTAGCAACATCTCTTATAGTTCTAAAGATTTGAGATTGCCAGCTGTGATGACTTTGCAAAGCAGTTCAGTGCTTGAAGATAATCCTAGTTTAACAATGAATGTGGTAAATAAAAAATGCAGATGGGTGTAGCTTGGGTTAAAGTCTCAGCAAGCTTACTGTATCTAGGAAGCTCAAGAAGGATTGAAACTTACACATTTTGCATGAAAAAGTTGAATTATTCATGCACTGAATCAGTAAATGAGGTTACAATGCCATGGGTGCATTGACCCTCACACAAGAATTATAATCAATGGTTATTATAATTTTTCCTGGATTTGTTCAAGGATAAAACAGCCCAGCAGCTTTTTTAAACTTCAGCAGTTGCGATGAGATGCTGAAGTTTGCCCTCCTGGAAGCTACCAAATAGTTGCTGTAGAGAACTGGAAGATTTTTCTAGGTGACTCCTGGTTGTCATAACACATGGGTATTGAAAGCTTCTCAAGGACAAAGAGTATTTGGAGGGGCTTCCAAACAGGATGGTCCTCAGGTACTGGAAAACATTCAGCAGCCTGGCTTGCAGTAGCAGCCTGCTTGCACTCAAGTTGCTCAGGTGGCAACTTTCCAGTCTGAAAAGATCATGTCCCATCACAATCTGAGCTGTTTCTCAGGAATTTGGCCTGACTCGTCATGGTTTCCCCCTCATGATCAGCAGTCTCAGGAGAGGTGAAGAGCCCGAAGGCAAAGAGAAATAAAGATAGCTGGTGCTGTTAGGCTTTAGGGCTGAAGGTGGCTGCCAGGGCCATCGTCACAAATGCATGATTTTTTTCTCAAGAAACCCAAATCTCAAGATAAATTCACCCATTGTGGGATGAAAAGTTGCAGTGAGCCCTGTAGCCTATACTGGCCATATCCTTATTTCTGGAACTCCTCCAAAGCAGTCTCTGGCCACACAGCCATGCTCGAGCACTGACGCCAAGGGCTTGCCTCCAGGAGGGAGACACATGCTTGTAAGTACATATTGCTGCTCCTGTTTGACGTCACCAAGTCCATTAGATAACACCATTTCTGTGGTAAACCCGTATCAGCCAGCTGTGATTTAAGGAGCTTTACTCTCCCTTTGCTGTGACTACTGTTTGTGGGTGTGAGCAACTCCATTCCGTGGAAACGTGTGGAAATAGCTGCTCCTAGGCACTTGGTCCAGAAGTGCAGATGTCAGCAGCTGGACTCCAAATTAATGGTTGCTTTTGTCTGACTTTTCTGCTTTGGGCTTTACCTAGATCATGGTGGTGATTTCTCCTGTCATCTTTTTTAAGGTGAAACATTAGTGAAATGCTTCTCTGTGGTGACCGTCAGTTTATGCTTCTGTTCTGCTTCTGTTTGCAAGCACTGATTTGGGCACCACTAAATTATATAAGAGGCAAGTATTAGAAATTGAAGGGTTTTAATGTGTGAAGAGAAAGGCACTTTATTGATACTAGTTTTGAAGAGCCTACCACTTGTGTGAGTTACAGAGAAAAATAAATTGCTACCATAAAATGCAGAAGGCTAAAAGGTGCTTTTAGTCCAGAAATCAGATTCACGTAAAATAATATTACCCTTTGGTTGTCTGTGCCAAGTTTTTGTCCTCATATTCATTCTACTGAAGGATGAGGCATTAGCTAGTGAACCTGAGCCTGAAGACTTTGCCAGTCTCATCCATCAACAACAGCAGATACATGAGAGGGTGAGACCAGCCCAGGAAAGTAATTTGCAGTCTGAGTAGAGGCACCCTGACACCTGGGCAGGGTTTCAGTCTAGAACTGACTGTAGAGTAGGTGCCTACATGTGCAGGGGTATTTAAGTCCTGTTGGGTCAGTGTGAGTCCAGCTGATGTTCACAGTGCAGCCTGGGGAGCGATCCAGCTGAGCAGCTGTAGAGGGTCTGTTTTAGGATATATTGGCCCCTGGGACTGACTCTCTGCAGGCTATGCTGAGACCTTATATACCTAGTGTGTCTGTAGCACCCTCGATCTCCATAAATCTCATGTCTGGGATGCATACATGTAGCTTGTTACTCCCCTTTCCCACCTGGGTGGGAGCTGTATCCTGCGGCCTCTTTCTTTGCATGGAGAAGACTGGATCCCAACTGCTTTGTGCAGTGTGGTGTGTGACAATAGCCATGAGAGACACTGCTGGCAAGATCACTTCCCCAAGGAATCATGAAATGCACACAGCCTTCTTTATGTCTTAAACAGCTCCAGTTGCTCTGGCAATCAGTTTTCCTTCCTTTGCTTGGGAATAGAGGACACCTTCCAAACCTGCATCCTGAGAAAGCAAAACACTAGAGCCTGGCCTCATCCCCAACATGGAAGTGGCACATGAGATGGCGTGGACAGGAGGCAGGCTCACTGCTTGGATGTGGTGAGCAGACTTTCTTCCTGTGTGTCTTCAGAGGTGGAGGACTGAGAGCTCTGTGTCCAGCTGGCAGCAAACTCAGTATGAACAAGTGTGTGGGTGTCTGCTTTCTTGTCTCAAACAAACTGGTGTAGCTGGGAGAGTGAACTGAGGCAAAAAACAACTTTAGTCCCTGTCCTGCCATACCTGAGATGCTCTGTGGTCTGTTTGGAAGTCAGTGTGGTTGGAAGTCAGTGTGGATTTTCTCTATGGCCTTTTTTGTGAGTTTTGGACTATTCGCATTCCCTTTGAGAGCATGTTGGAGTTTTTAGGAGCTCCCCTGTTTTTTTTTTGTTTTTTTTTTCTTTTTGTTTCACCTGGGTGTGTGGTCAGTCGGTCTCGGCGTTTGGGAGAGAGGGAGGCTGCTTCTTCAGCTGCTTTTCTTCTCTACTGGAGAAACCCCGGGATCCCAAGCCC
>NW_008240221.1:4785465-4788211 GCF_000691975.1 Corvus brachyrhynchos
GCTGTTACTGCCATAGTTATTGCTGTTTGTTTGACTGGTTATATATATAATAGTAAAGAACTGTTATTCCTATTTCCCACATCTTTGCCTATAAGCCCCCTTGATTTCAAAATTATAATAACTCAGAGGGAAGGGGGGGTTGCATCTGCCATTCCAAGGGAGGCTTCTGCCTTCCTTAGCAGACACCTGTCTTTCAAACCAAGACAGAGCAGCTCTCTGGTTTTCTGGCAGTGAGTGTACAAGCAGGAAGAGTAGAAATGGAGAGCAAGTATGGAACATGTTATTATTAAAAAGCTTCTCAAAATCCTTAGGTCATTTGCAGCTTATGTATGAATCCTCTTGGTCTGTTCTGCTAGAATTGATAGATGTTGACTCAAAATACTTTCAATCCAAAGCTGCTGTCAGTAGTACTTTGTGGATGCTAAAAGGCAGGAGCAGAGAAATTTTCCAGCTACCGAAGCATTTGTGAAGTCTTTCCTTTCTCATGCTTTACCTGAGAAACAGAGAAATCCAGCTTCTCACAGCTTCTTTGTGAAAGCTTTCATTCTCATGCGAATTGGATGGACAACAGTTTGAAAGAATGCAAACCATTTCCACAGGTGCAGGTTGTTGTGAGAACAGTAGAATTGTTTTTAGTCTTGTGAGAATAATATTTGGAAATGGAGGTCTTACTGCTCAACCTATCACCTTGAGAGGTGGTGGGTGAATAGGCCAATCATGTAGTTTCTTTATTGCGAACCACACTCTAAAAGATGAGCTTTTCATTAAATGGCTCACCTCTGCTTTGGCCATATCACCTGACCTGGATTCATGTCGTGATTTCGCTGTTCTCTGGGGAAGACAGTGACAGTACTTAAGTACACACTCCAATTGTCCGTCTCAGAGCAAGCTGGAGAAGTAGCTGTGAGTACAGAACCGCCACCACTCAGCCAGTAACAGTGAACAGTGATCACAAGTGGTACGTAGGATGGGAGAACATCAGAGGCCCTGATGCAAGGACTGAAACTCAGTAGCTGTGCTGTGCTCTTCAAAATGATTTTGAGCTCTTCAGAAGTGCTTCAGAACACTGGCAGCTTCAACCAGCATGGTATGTTTCAGGGAATTCAGAAATGATGATGAATACTGGAAAAATTCAAAAGATTACCTACCCTCTTTACTGTTATTCATCGTAGACTGGCTGGGATAAAGGACTAGACAGCAGAGTAAATTTGTGTGTTAACCTCTGCAGAACTGTGAGGCTGAAATATCTTGTACTTTTGAGTGTTCATCATCACAATTTTCAAGTGTCTTTTGGAAGCACTAGTGAACATATCCTCAAAGAAGCACTATAATCATCTGTTGCAGATGAGGAACAGAGGCTAAAAGATTCCATGGTTTAATGAAGATCACGGAGAAGATATAAATCCTGGATTGCATCTACATCAGCACTGTAGTCCACTCAGAATTACACTTCTGAGTGAAACTCCTGCTTGTCCCCTCCTGCTTGTCCCCTCCTGCTTGTCCCCACCTCCAGGGACGTGGTTGCCACCAAGGAATCATGTTGGATTGCATAGACCACACTCCTTTCATATGGGCCGAACAAGGAGAGCAAGTTCCTGTTTCTGGTGGGTGTCAAGTCCTCAGGACCAGAATAAAGCTGGTGTGGAAAAAACACCCCAAATGTGAGTCTGCTCCTTCTGTGTTTGCACTGTTTGCTAAGGGAGGCTGCCTCAGTGTCCCCTCACATCAGCTCTGTAAGCGCAAGCTCAGGCTTTGAGCATGAAAGGCAAGTCAGACATAATGAGATCACCATGAAATACAACAGTTTCTCCTCAGCTAATGCCTGGTTGTTGGAAGCACACTTTGTCCCGTGACTTTGATCTTGCTTAGGGATCACCAGCAGGCAAGTCTCCACTCAGAGAGTGCCAGTGCCATTCCTGCCAGAGCATGGGTTTCATGCTTAGCAGCTATGAAGAACCAGCTGATCTAGTTCAATTGCTTGAACAGAGCCTAAACCACAAAGTACACAAATGAAATTAGAGTATGTTTCCTGGGTAAATGTTGTTTAATCAATAGGGAAACTAGGGGTCTGGTGAGTTAATAGGATGCAGAAAGCTGATATGCTGATTTGATTTTGGTAGCCTGGAGCTGAAGTTAAGAAGTCTGGGGTTTAGCCATATTTCTGACAGTGAATATTTAGTCAAAAGAAACCAAACCAAACCAAACTCCACTGATACATTTTTGGTTATTTCAGCTTGTTGTACCCAGATAATAAGTTAGGTACATATACATTACACGATAGATCCTTGAAGAAAGAAAAATGTAATATTTCACCCATCTCCTTACCTTGTCTAATTGTTACGTCGTGTTGAATGAATGGTGAATAAAGAAACTGAATTACAGAAGCAGAGCTACTCCATGTTTGGTGGATGTGGGGGATGCAATGTCCCTAACACAAGTCTCATGAGCAGGGATGGGCTGGGGGGAGAAGAATTAGCTGTCATTGGGCCGGAGCTAAAATCTTTTGGGAGAAGTGGCTTTACTGGTAATGCCTATCATTTTTTTCTCCATTTATAATGGGATGTCATGGTCAGGAAAGTGGCTGATGTGCATTTGCTAAGCAGCAGCCACAAGGAAAAGAAATTGGCTGCCTAGAGACCAAGTGTCTCTTTTCAGCAGCCAAAATGCCAGCATTAACAAAGGGAACAAGATTTTCAAAGCTGGACTGCAAAATTAAGGCCTCACTGACAACCTTGGCAAGGTTCCT
>NW_008240221.1:4788336-4832065 GCF_000691975.1 Corvus brachyrhynchos
TGACTTCAGGAAAACTGAATTTCACCCAAATCATCTAATTCAAATGGGAACTTCTTGACCAAAGAGTATTTAATACTGACTGTGCCTCTGCTGAGTGGACTTTCAGATCATGAGATTATGTTCTTTATTTGTCTGTCAGTAACTGCTGTAATTTGTGTCCACACCTGCAATTTTGCTGTGATTTAAGCCTGCCCATGCAGCAGTATTAATAGCATTGCTGGGAGAGAAGCCATGATAAGTAAGTCTGTCTGAAAGGCTCCTCACAGAGCTTTGAGAACGCTGCTCCCTGTGATGCAAAGTGCTGATCCAGTACAAACATGCTGTGTTGGCTCAAAGTTATTTAAGAAATGCTGACAGACATCAGTTTTCACAAGGAGAACGTGTGGTGCATGGGTGTCCTCTGCCCTTCTGCTGCTAGAATGAAGTCAGAGTACAAGTATGATGTGAGTGCAAACCTCATCTCTTTATGCTGATGGGTTGCCTCTGGTGGAGATCCACTTCTGACCAGGATTGCATTGGGATTACCAGGGGTGGACCAGCACTGTCCAGAATGGTGTCCGAGGATCAAGGCACCACGGCAACAGCTGGCATGAGCAGGACACTGCTGGTGGCTTCTCTTCCTCTTTCTCCTTTTTCCCAGTGTTTCTATTCTTTTCTCCTGTTTTCCTACCATTAAGACCAGCTGCTGACTTAGTCCCCTTGGTACGTTCTCAACTAATTGTCCTCAAGTAATTCTCCTATTGAATTTATGTAAGAATTTAAAATTAAGATATTATCATCCTACCAGCCCCTCGGTAGATTGCGTGTCAGTGCACAGAGGTGTTATTGCAATCAATTCCAGTGCACAAATAGTTGCATTATCCCTGAATTAATGTGCAAACTCTCTGATAGAGGAGAACAGAGATGTGGTACACATTTATTTGTGCTTTAATTTTTTGCTGCCATGCAAAGCTAATCTAGTTTACAGAAGCCCGACAAGTGCAGAGGTGTGCATTACTGTAGGGATGTTCTTTATTGCAGAGACTCCAGTATTTCCAGCAGTATGTCTGCAATACTCTTGCATTACAACCTGCCTTTTACACGTGATGAGTAATGTATTCCACTGCACATTTACAACTGAGGGGAGCCTTCCTTTAAATTTTGACAAATAGGTAGGAAGGAAGTACAAACATATTGACTAGAACTAACCCAAGTCCTCCTTAGCTGCAAACTTTATAATAAACTGACAAGAAAGCACAAAATATTTAGTCAGCTCAGCGCTCAAGTCCAAGTACCACAGCACATTAAAACACTTGGGATCATCCAGTGAGAAGTGGTTAAGCCAAAACTCCACACTAATGATGGAGTTTGTTTTGTATTTTCATTAAATATATATAAAATGTCTTCTGTGGAACTTTAGGCATAGGACCAGGTTCCTGTTGGGTATGAACTACAACCACTATTCTCAACAGCTACAATACAAACTGTTCTCAAGGGTTCCTACTGGTCACCTGTTTCTTGCACTTCCTCCAAGGAGGAAACCTTGTAGTGTAGCATCACATTATTCTCTTGCTCTACTCTCTTGACTGAGTTTCAAACAGAGCCAACAAAGCAGCTAGCATTATTCCTGAAGGTATTGTTTAGACATTTACACTTATGTTCTGCCTTTTCCATGTTTGCTTCTCATGGCTGCTGTGGCACTGCAACACCCAGTCCTGTGAATGAGCATGTGTATGTGTGAATGAGGTCACAGTCCTTCCAGGATCTGTTGTCACAAGCCGTATTTGATTTCTTATTGCCATTTGACTCGTGGAGAGTTTCCCTTCTACCATTAGGAGCAATGACTCAAGGTGGGGGTGAGCAGTGAAGTGCAGTGTGTTGCAGGCTGTCCTGGGGCACATTAAACCAGAAATACCACGTGGACCTCCTCTGGGCACCTGTGTTCATATTGATGCTTCCCCAAGGGTTATGTAGGGGAAGTCACTGCTCTTAATAGTCCAGGACCATTGCCCAGCATCTCATGTCAATAGTTTCTGAATGCTCCCATCAGTCACCAACTCATACAGAGGGACAAATCTGTATCCATTTAATCTGTAAGCAGCTGCCTGACTCCATCTGCATGTGACTCCAGATCTAAAGAGATTTGGGTTGTGAAGTTTAGCCCGTGCATGCCACAGAGTATTTCTAACAGAAATAAACCTTACTTTTCTTCAGTCAGCAAGGTTGTTTTTGAAGATTTTAAGCATAAAGTGTGAAGAGTTTTAACCCCCTTCTAGGTCTTGCAATGCCAGCACAGCTCAGATAAAGTGGGGGGAGAATGACAAAGATGCTGCATTAGTAAAAACACTGGAAACAGCCTGAATTTAAATCTCCTTCTTGTTAGATTCAAATTAAGTATTTTGAGATATCCTGATCATTAATTAGTCTTGAAAATAAAAGCTTAGAAAATTACATTACATGCTTACAGTGGCATTGGTTTTTCCTTCAAGCTTCTTGAAAAATTAGCCTGTATTTTGAGAAGAAATTGTGAAATTGTGCTTATTTTCACTTGAAAAATAAGATCCTTTAAAAACATTGATTGCCTCATTATCATTCAAAAATGGCTCTCTCTGTGAATGACTCTCTCTATGAATGAAAGCCAGTTTTAAATTGAGTGTTCCGAAACATTAGAGTAATTATTGACACAAGAAAATAAATATTCACATACTGAAAAGTAAACAGGAAAGAGGGCATTCATTCTTTCCATGAAATAATTTAGCACACTCTTGAGCGGTAATTGGGTGCACAAGCCAGTGTAAGACTGCACACACTGAGGTTTATCCCTGTGGAATGATTTTGAAACCATTACCTCTGCAGCAAACTCTGAGGTGCAGGATGTGGAGGGAGGGAGGAGAGGGGTCATAAAGACAGTGTGTACACTGGGTGTATTTTTGCCTCTGTGCAGGAGCTCTGGAGCATGTGTTCAGTGGGCTGGAAAATGACTCAACAAAAACATGAATTTTTTTCTTACGTTTTGAGCAGCACTGCCCCGTCACTTTAGTCTGAGTGTGGAAGCTGTGCTTATCCTACTGAAATTCTACTCTCTAGACCTTTCAAATGCATGAATCATATCCACATATGGGTTTCTGCCTCAGCATGGTGTTTCACTTCATTAATAGCTTCATTATCTTGCTAGCTCATGGACCTTTTTCAACGTTGAAGTCAGGAGTCACAATTTTTCTGTCAAACTGTCTGGTGTCCCTGCTTCACTTGAGTCATTCACCTACCTCACACTCCTAAGATGGCACAGGCGCAGGACAGAAGGGGTCAGGGAGTCTCCTCACGTGGGAAGAGGCTTAGTGCAGACGTTCCAGGGCATCTTTTGCACAGCTGGAGGGCACAGAGGCCCTGTAAGGAGATCCCCCTGCAGGTGCACTGCAGGTGGAGAGGGCTTTAACATTACCAAAGGAGCCTGCACCTTTCCAAGCACTAAGACTAGCATGTGGAGGAGCATTATGGCTGGGGCTCTTTGCTCAAAACAGATTTCTTTTCTTTTTGAAACAGTCTTAAGGGTTCAATGGAGATTTTCCCATCTGATCATTTTAAAGAACTGTGCAAAGCTTGATGTAAACTTGTAGAGTCTAGAACATGATTTTTGTTTAAGATAAGATGCAGTCCAGTAGTTAGAGGTCTCCATGGTCCCAAGTTTCTTTTCTTTCCTTAACCTTGGTGATATGAGTCTAGGTTTTCCCTGTTTTAGCTTGATCACCTGAACAGTTTTGCTATCAAAGGGTCAGAGGTTGTCTGTCCTTCTCTGTGTCTTGCAGGGGTGTAATTATTAATTGAAAAAAAGCAAAAAGCCTCGAACTTGTCCCAGTGTGGAAGAGATCTGAATGCTGGTCACTTTTTTGTGAAACTGGAACTTCATTTTCTGGATGCCTACAGGCTTCAAGCTCTTCAGTCTGGAATTTCATTAAGTTACAGTTCAGTAAAGCAATTAAGTAAATGATACCATTGAAGGTAATATTTGCTAATTCTGCGGGCTAAAATACATTTGTCTGTGGTGCATTTAAAACAAATTTAAAAAATAGCTTTAATACAAAGGTAACTTTGCATCCTTAAAAAAAATACCAGGATATTCCACCACCTAACATACAAAGACACTTGTCTCCTAGGAAGGGGGTCTCCTGCTGTATACTCACATCCTCCTGCTTTGGCAGGATCTAAAGGCAAATCCACTTGGCTGCTCCACAGCCCAGTAACCAGGCTGAGAGCTGCATCAGGCAGTGCTGGCATATGGCCCCCACCAGCATCGGACATGAGGACATGAGTGATGGCTTGAAGCTGAGGACATGCCTGACAAAAGGCATCAGGAGTCACAAGGGACCCCACCCCTCACAGAACTGGGAAGACAAAACCAGAACTAACTTACATACAGATTTATAAACTTTTGCCATCACCTAATCACAACTTTTGCATAAAAAATTATAGATACCCCCCGCCCTTGACTTTCATGGGACTGTTGTACCAAAGTGCTGTCACTCAGAGATGCAGCAGTGGCTCCCTGTCTGCTCTAGCCGGCTCTTGTAACCCCCAGTCTCTCAAAAGAAGTGCTCAGACACCCACCCGACAGACGGATGCTGTGTGACTGCTTAGACAGAGACACAGCTTCTGGCTGTGCTGCACATCGATGGGAGGATGGGGGTCTAGCAGGGGAAAGCTGCCAGCCTGCGCTTTCTCAAGTACTTGTTTAGCAACAACTGAACTTGTTTTCTCACTTACACAGTAAGAATCAGTATGGGTTTGGATTGGCTGGGTTTGGGTAGACTTGAAGGGGAACTTTTCACATGTTTGAAATGCTCTGTCTGGGACAAGTTGAAACCACTTAAAGTCCCCAGACGTGGGAGAGTTGGCAGGGACTTTGTTGACACATCAGATTATATAAGCACTCGGCAGCTTTTCTGCGTGTGCATGGGTGTGTTTTCTGTGTGTAGGAGAAGAATAGCAGTGGTCCCGAGCAGCGACCATGATGCACAGGCATCCCATAATAACTTCCATAAGCTGAACTGTCATGTTAAACTGCATGAGATGGGAGGGTGGAGGAGGGAGGCACAGCTTGATTTTTACCTTCAGCAAAATCCCACTTTGGTGTGTGTGGGTGGACCTGACATTTAGTTAAGTGCAACAAGTTTGAACTTGGTTCCCTCAGTTCCGGGGTAGTATCTCACCAGTTAGCAGGTCCTGGTGGTAACACCTAATGTGAGCAGGGTTTATCCTAGCAGAATGAAGGAAAAAGCTTCAGAGATTGGGTCTTATGTCCACATCAGTGGTATTTTAGGTAAGCAAGGGAGGCAATTCCTGCCTGGGTCCCCAAACACAAGGATGAGCCAGCTCAGATGGCCTTGTGCATGGGCTGGGTCTCCAGGTCCTCAGGGAGGCTGATATATGGGATATTGGAGTGTCCAGGTTGGGGACAGCACCTGAGTTTGAACTTCTTGGGCTCAGTTTCTTTGCAAATAAATTAGGATTTCTACTCATCTATCTCCCAGAATAATTGTGATTAAAAGGCTTTGAAGGTGTTCAAAGGATTAAAGCATTAAAACATTTTCAAGGTGAAAATTGCCATTCTGGGCTAATTCTCTGATAAAATCTTTGAGGATCAAGTGTATGAATGACTTGAGAAGATATTGTAATGCTCTGAGAAGCAAAACAAAGTGACAAATCAGAAGCCTGGAAATCCAAGATGAATACAGCTCTTGGAAAGCACTCCTAGGAAAGTCTCCCAGCTCCTCTGTGGTAACTTGAGTGAAATCTGAGGTATGGCCTTGCCTCAAAAGGGGTGATTGCATGGGTTGGTGATGAAGCTCATTCTCATGTGACAGTATAACCCAGTAGGAGACCACTCTTTTGACTCCTGTCTATCAGGCAATGGATGTGCATTTAGGGCCAGACTTTCAGAGTTGGGAGGAACCACAGCTGTAGGTGTCACAGCCTGAAAACCAGGCCCTGAACAGCTGAGCCCAAAGTACATGGGGGGGGCTGGTGGCTGCAGTGGTCTTGGATATGAACCTCTGTGCTCTAAAGGAAGAAGAGGGGTTGAGTTGAGAGCTGTCCTGTGGTGACCACATTGCAAAGACCAGGAGAAACATTTTTGGAGCTCCTTATGGGCAGCCTGGTGCCACTGCTTTCCTCTGCACTGAGTCCTGGGCTGGTCTGCATTGCCTGAGTGCCTGTCCTATTATTTAGCACACAGCCCTGGTTCCCTCAGCTCTGCAGGGATCAAGCAGGTTGTCCCAACCTTTGCCACTGTCATGGCTCCCTTGAAAATTGAATGTGTGTTGAAAAAAAATGATCAACCTATGAGAGTAATTCACCCTATACTAACTGAAATGTCTCTGGCAGATGTTCATATTGTCTGATTTTCTTTCCACTGTTGCAGAAAACATTTAGATAATAATTTTAGGCCAAAGAAGTTAAATTGTCTGAAATGCCTGGCTCTGAATCTGTCTGTTCAGAGGTATAAGAGGAACAGAAAGTCCTCAGCAAACTTAAGAACTTTTCCAGTACTCTTAGACTACCTTCATGAACATTAGTGTCCCACTGATTAATCTTTCACTTGGATTTACTTTAAACACTTTGTCAGTCTTGGGTTCTGTAGAGCACAGAAGGCTGAACTTGGTTTAAAGGCCTTCTATAAGCTTGTGTTGGACTTTATGTAACTTGACTTTCCATTTGTAAAAGTGTCTGTAGCATTTATTCACAAAAGAAAACAAAAGTTGGGAAGAAAAAAGTTTTGGATTGAAGGTGTTATTTGTCCACAATTCTCACGGACTTCCTAATCTGAAAAATTTACCAAACGTCCTTATGTTACCCAAAAGTGTTGCGTGGAGGAGGTGGAAGGTGTGTACCTATCCAGACAGATCCCTCACTTTGTAACTTTTTTAGATTAATGAAAAACGGTTTTTAAATTTCCTCTCTTGTACACAAGTCAGAGAAACAGCAAAGTATTTTGGCATCCCTACTGTCTGAGGAGTAGTTCAGATGCTCTTTATGAGTGTGGTTTTTTATGGGAGTTTCTGGTTCCAAATGTTTTTTGTAACTCTCAGTGATTCCACCTAGCAATAAGATCCTGTCAGCTTGACAGAGACTCTGCTTTGAGTTGATTTGAAAAGAGGATGACCCTTTCAGACTTATTCAACTTTCTCTCTCCCTCCTTGTGCAATGGACATTGTGAATAGCGCAGAGTCCAGGAAAACACACATAATTTTTCTAAACTCATGAGGCTTGCAGCAGCCCTTCTCTGGCTTACCCACCACACATCATATACAGAAGAGATGTTTTCCCTCTGCAATTCAATGTCATCTTCATCTGTCTTTGTATTGATTATATTTAATATTGTGTTCTACTTTAATAATCCTCTTTCTTCAGGACCTTGTGATTGTACAATAGCAGAGTTTATCCAGTCTATTTTTTTCTGCACAGAACAGGGATTTTCTTGTCATATTGCACTGTGCTCAAGAGAGCTGAGCAAAGGGACCTAATCTCCATAATATTAATTTGTCTGTGCATTGAGGAAACAAAAGCACCAATAAAACTTCACATGTTAATTTTTTGTTTGGTTTTGGGTTTTTTTGTTCAGCAATCCCAATGACTTATGTAATGAGTTCCTGGGCAAGGGGGAGGGAGAGGCAGCCAGTGGTCTCAAGTTAGCAGTGAGTCATAATATATTTAGAGGGGATAATGCAAATGCTGGAAAAATAGAGGAGGAGGCAAGACAGAGAAAAGTACTTTCCTTGATAGGAAAGCTATTAAACATTTAGCTCAAGGGAGCGGAGAGTATGTGTGCAGCTTCCGTGGCCTTTCCTGGAAAAGCAAGGGTAGGAAAAAAGGAGGGTGTAAGGAGGATGCTAAGGACTTGGAAAAGGGGTATACCTGGCTGAGGTGTGGACAGCAAACTGAATGCAGATGTGTGCTCCAGAAAGCAAGACCTGGAACAGAGCATCCCTCCCTACCAGACACAAAGTGCTTTGTTTTCCAGACCTTTTCAGTCAAGGAAAATTGCTGCTCCAGATTTCTCATACAAACCTCTCCTAACTCACTGGAGGGAAAGGTAGGTGACAGCTGCTGCCTGGGTAGATGCCACCAATTGAATCGGGAGCCGCTGGAGCTGAACGCATCCGTGCTTAGAGCTTGTGCTAATTGAGTTTTTCCGTGTCACTCTCACTCCCCCCAGACAGACACACAGCCCAAACTGGTTCAGTGGAGCTCAGTGCATGTCCTTCCTCCCAGAGCCAGTGTGAGCCCAAGGACACACTGCAGCTGGTACTGTGGTTGAGGGTGTCAAGGGCTGCTGCTGCAGCAGTTTGTAGCCATGTTGCTCCCTATAGGATCCCTGGGCACAGGTGGGCCTGTGGGCATCACAGAATCCCTTGGTGCCCTCCCGCTTCCCCCTGCAGATGAGACACCTGCTCTGTTTTCTCCTGCCTCCAATGTGTATCCTGTGAACAGGACAGCCTGTCCATGGTGTGGAGAGCAGTGTTGTGTTTGATGAGAAAAGGTCTTGATCATTTTGTCTATATAAATTTTATATAAATATTTGTATGTTTTTTTTTTTCTTCTAAGGGAGGTATATTTTCATGTATATGATCTTTGTCATATTTAAACCTCTCTGCTGTAAAAGAAAAGGATGGTGGATCCAGAGGATACTGAAGAACAAGATCAGCCCAGGACTAGTGTTAGTGAGGGCACCTGGGAGTAATACAGGAGTAATCCAGGACTGACACCAAGCCTCTTATTTGGACCATGAGTGGCATGAGTGTCTCTGCTCTCAGTGTCAGTGCTGTGCAAAAGAGCTCTCCTGAAAAAGCAGTGGTCTGATCCTGCACCCCTCAGGCAGTCTGATGGGTGGCCACAAAGCACAGTGACAGATCTACATGAAGAAATCCAGCAGAAAAGCTCAGACCTTGGTGTCTCAGAGGAGTGGTCACTGCTCACTCACTCTTTGGGCTATCTCCTGGATATCAAGGTGCACATCCCACACTTTTCCAGGATGGGAAATGACATGTGCCTAAAGGAAGTTCCACAGCCTATAGGGTACCTGATGTATTTCAGAAGCAACGAGAGGGTTAAGAGGCCAGGGATTAATTTCCAAGGGACAGGCATTGAGAATAAGCTACTGAAAGGAACTGGAAGTGAGACTTAATGTGGTTGCGGATGCTGCAATTAATAATGCAAGAGAGAGATGGATCTGAATCATCTGAAAGTAACCTACCAAGACAAGCTCGTGGCTTTGAGAACAGAGTCTACTCATGAGGCATCACTGCTGCAGGTCTGTGTGCGAACACCACTGCTCTGCCTTTTCACCTCAGGACAGCCACAGAGGGCTCAGGAAGACCTGTCTCCACATCCCACAGTGTGAGAAATCATGGAGCGTGCTGGTAGGAAAGAGGTAGCAAAGTCCCCATGCCTAGCTTACTACTTGAGTAGACTTGTTTTAAGAGCGCCCCAGTGTCACCTGTAAACACAGACGTGTAGGAAGTCATGAGTGCCTTGGGTTTTTTTAAGAAGAAAATAAGATCATGCTGTTACCTCAACATTACTCTAATAATTCTCTTCCTGTCCTGCGTGCATATATCCTACATATACCTGCAGTTTGGCATTTTCCTAGCATGACTTGTCAGACAGTATCTCACTTTTGTGCGCACTGCTCTGCAAGAGTTCCTCAGTCCATTGCTGATATTTTTCTCTGGTTTCTCTCCTGTACCCAGGACCAACCATGGTGCTGTGTATAGAGGGGTCTCTAACGATGGCTGTATAGGGAGAGTATGGCACTAGTATCTCCAGTGAGATACCCAGTGAGAGCTTAGCCCAAGCACAGGGGAGCTGCAGAGGGAGCTCTTACTGCTGCCAGTTGCCTCCACACAGCTCTGTCATATTGCTCATCCAATCTCATCGCTTCTGTCTGTCCTTCTTTTCTGCCCTGATGCTTTTTCAATACTTCTTCTAACCAAGATTCTGTATTTGTGTTTACTTTTGTCTCTTTCACATGGTGCTAACCCATATCTTCCCAAAGCTGCCCGTTCGAGGTCTCCCTTGGCCCCACTATTGTCACAGCAGACAGCCAGAGCAGCCTGCAGAGCAGTGAATGGCCCACAAAATGTAAATGGTCCAAAACCATCTTGGTTGACCTTTGATGACCTTCTGTGGCTTTTACACAGGGTTCTTCATTTCCTCACTTACTGCACTTTTTCACTCAGTTTTTTTCTTGTTAAATTGTCTTTTTCTTTTAAGTTCCAGAGGTCTCAGCTGCTTTGAGTGACTGACAATTCCATATTCAATCAAATTACTGATGGTTTTCTTAATCTGCTACCTCTGCTCCCTTGACATATTTAAAAACTTCTTAATGTCCTTTTGAAATACTTTGCTGCTGTTTAATGCTGATACCTATTAGACTGGTGTAAATAGACTAAAACTGCATTCCAAGCAACAGTTAATCTGAAATTACATTAAAAGAAGAATTTTTCCTTCTCTTCAGTTGATGTTGATGTTGAAGAGACCATTTGGATAAAAGAAGAGACTTAGCTATATCAGGCACTCTTAATATTCCTACGCAGCTGAACAGATCAGCATTGACACGGATCAGAAGGCATAAGAGAGTGGCAGCTTTGAGGAAACGTTTTAATTACTCAGGGATTACGCAGCTGTGCTGAAATAATAGGGGAAGCATGTCCACAGAAATGAGCCTGAATTGCTTTCAGTATTGCTTGTTCAGGAGTCAGATGCTCTCTGGCTTTTTCCTTGACTTTAGAAGGGAAAAAGTGGTATTTGAAGGAGATGCCACTACAGCAAAGCCAAGCTTGATTAACCAAGAAAGGGCCACCTGACATTTATGTTTATATTTCTTGCAATGAACCCCTGATGTCTCTGAGGAGAGCTGACCTATTGAAATGCATGTTCTCTCACTTTCTCCTCATGTCTCTTCTTGCTCTTTCTCTGCTGTTACATTCAGCACCAATTTTATCAGGCACCATGCTGGACCCTAACCAAGTCTCTCAACTTGTTTGGGTGGGCTCTGAGCTTTGGATAGTGCCAAACAGGATGTGGTCCCCATCTCTCCAAGGGCTACCTGAACTACTTGTTCAGATCATGGTAATGCCCAGGGACCAGCTCAGTGCTGGCTGAGGTTTGCATCACTGGCACTTGGTGGGGGATATCCTGTGTCATCTCCCCAGCGGAGTGGCAACACATTTCTGAGCAGGAGGAGCTGGGGGTGGACTGATAAGGTGGTTAAATACAGACACAAGAGAAGGGCAAGGTGGCTTGCAGGGACAGCCTGTGGTGAGTGAAGGGCATCACATCTGCAAGGGTCAGCAAAGTACTGCCAGTGGTATCAGACCTGGCCTAGAGGATGCACCACCACGTGTTGTGAAGGAGCAAGACAGAGCATTCCACATCAGCTCCCCACGACTGTGTCTGGGCAGCCTTCAGTACCACAGCAGATTTGTTCAGAGCTTGCTGATACCTCTGCACAGCACTGCAGTTTTCAGACTGCCTGTGTGGCCTGTTGTGAAGACTCTAAGGGCTGTCAACTCCTAAGGGTGTAAATCGCTTCTGAAAATGAGAATAGGTGGAGAGGAACACCCATGACAAAGCTTGGAGCAATGTTACAAATAAACCCTCCCAGATCCTGCACTGAAGGATGCGCATTTGCAAGGCTAGCTGGGCAGTGAACAGCTAAACTGGTTGGGTTTTTCTTTATTGAGCAGGGTAAGTCCCAGCTGTCTTTGCAGATCAAGGCCATAGATCAAAGCATGTGAGTAGCTCAGGGGATACCAATAGATCAAGGGTTTGCTTAAAATACTTGCTAAGAATATCCTGACTCTCCACAGAAAGGGTTAAGATGACTAACAATTACTATTTCATCTGGTTATTGAGCTTCAGTAAGACCAGGAATTCGATCACAAAGTTAATCCCAGTGAGATTTTTTTAAAGTTTGGATGATAGTTTTCCATTTGCAAACAAAACTGTTTGGGTTTTTTTGTTTGTTTGTTTGGTTTGGTTTGGTTTTTTTGTTGTGGTTTTTTTTTTCACAGGAACTCACTAAAATTTCAGATCTTCATATTTCCAGGAACTCTTGCCACCATCACCCTTCACTATTACTTTCTGTAACAGGTAGCCCCCTGTCTGCCACTTTCCAACATCTTGTGCTGATAGGGGCTCACGACAGGTAGTGGTATGTGTCTGCCTCTCTGTGTAGGATCACTGTTTGCAATTAGTGTTGTGTCTTCTATGTCCAAGCTGTTGCAACAGGCCCAGCACACTAAATTGGCACACATGTGGCAGCAGATTAAACTGGAACAACAAGAGTGAGTGTGTGCTTGTCTGCTTGTGCCCTGGAAGTCATGACAAGGACACCTGGATAGGTTGTTCAGTGGCTCACGAATGACTGCAACTAATGGGAAGTTGAATTAACCCCACACCCACCTCAGTTTATTTTTGTGTGCTGTGTTGACCCTGCTGGGGTACTCAGGAAGGGAGTGGTGAAAGAAAATGCTCCTGCCTTCCCTGTTTAATCTGCAGCCACCTGTAGGTCAACACGTGGTCAACTTTGATCTTGGCCAGGCGCATTCTGTATGTTGCTCTGCTTTCCTCTCCAAAGAGAGTCATAATCCCATTCTGTTATTTCTTTCTGTGAAGCAGTTTGAGACTTGTCAAAGAACAGGCAGTACATGAAAATATTGCCTTGTGTGGGGCTGTCAGCTCACCTGAGAATATCACCTTTATCACTGTGGTACATCTGAGCTGGCAACCTGAAACAGACTTCACTGCCATCCTGAGGAGGGGACTTCCAAGAAGACAAGATCAGCCCAAACTTAAAATATGATTGTGGGAGTTATGGGAAATTTATTTTTATGAAAAGCATGAACATTTCCTTACTGATTTCAGTGCTGTGATCTTTTAGGACAGGAAGATTAATCTCATTTCTGGCACTGGGAAATAAAAGATAGATGTAATTCCCAGTGGGTATGGAAGAAATATCAAGAGCTGTCAACAGCTGAACACAGTTACCTTGTTGAAATGATGGAAGACCTGTGGTCAGATAAGAGCTTTTAATGATGGGCAGCCAAGGCAGACAGACAGATAGGAACTCAGTTACATGCTGCTGAGGTGACTACAAACCTGCTGGAAACCTGACACGTGAGAGACATTACAGACATGAGCTTGTGTGCATATTTTGCTTTGTTATTCCAACACCAGAACCCCAAAACACCATATTATACTTGAAAGTCGCCTTGTTTCAGAAGTCTGCCTGGTGTCACTGCAAACATCTTTTGGTTATGGGGGAATACAGTCTTTTGCAAGAGAGCCAGTGTTAAGCGAGAACAAATAATGCTGAAGACAATTTACTTTTGTGGAAGAGAATTAGGGGGCTCTTCCTTTAAAAAAGGGGACCTACTATTAACAGGAGACTGTAGACAGAGCACGAGGAAGTTGGGTTGGGAGTCCACAACAGTACCTTGCAGTTTATGAGTTATTTTTTACAGAGGAGACCAGTAGCTCTGATCAGTGTTAAGAGCCTGTTATCCTATGGCAGATACAGAACAAACAAAGATAGTGTGGAGCCAACCATGAAAACGATTGTTTGTTCTGATACAATGAGAAGTTTATACATAGACTGTGGACCCAGAGTTAATCAAATCTCAAAAATTACAAGCACAAGTACTCACATGTGCAACCATGCTTGTGTCTTTGGTAAAATGTGATTGTTAAAGAAAAGATTTGGTGTAAGGATTTATGTTATTGGAGGATACACTGTAAGCCAAACCTCTATCTCCTCTGGGAGCAGAGTTCCAGTAATTGTGTTTCAATGATTAATAATTAACACTTCAGATATCAGAAGGAAAGAGCCTAACTCAAGCGCAGAGTATATACTTTAGTAGAATGACATTTACAGAAATGTCACAAATACAAAATTTTGTGATCAAACCTACTCCCACAAGTGATCACAAATTGCCAGCATCTCACTTCCACCTTTTAGGGGAGAGCAGGATGACACAACCACTTTTCCAACCTTCTTCATTCATGACAGCTTCATTCTTTTTATTTGCAGTCTTCTGTGGGTATGGAGCCCAAAAGCCACATGTGTCTCTGGCCCAGATCCATGAAATCCACCCACAGGCAGTGCAGATAGTGAATGGCATCATTTCCTGGCAGTGGAAAGCCTGCCTCTGGACAGAGGGAGATGAAACACAGAGCCTCCTCTACAGCACAGGACAAGTCTCACAGTGGGCAAGGAGGACACAAACATCTGGTGCAGGACAGGACAGGATTTTTTTAACCTTCTCAATCATCCTGCTAAGCCAAGCCAGTCTCCAGAGCAGAGAACCTGAATGAGAATCCAGGGCACCTTTCAACATAGTCATGCTTTGTGCTCTGCCATATCTTCCCTGGCAAGGTGCCCTGTGGCTTGGTGAAGGTTGTTGGAAAGCCAGCCCTGGTTTGCTTATCCAGTCTCAGTCTGCCAAGGGGATTTTCAATCAGCAGTGAGTCTCATTTCTGTGCTGCAGAGAGCCAGAGGGGTCACTGGAGTTGATGTATTTGGGTTTCCTTGGCTGGTGACAGGCAGGTGCGTGCTCTGTGCTATCATCATTGCCTGCCTTGGCTCTCAGGTGTGCTGCCAGACTGGCAGAAGCCTGGCTCTTGCATGGAGTGACAAGCAAAAAAGAGTAACCTCCCATTCTTGGCTATTCAGAGAAGGGTGAAAACAGTCACTGAGACTGGGGCATCAGCAGGTCCAGCACCAGACCGAGGCTCTGAGCCTTTGGCAACCTGAGACTCTTGGTAGTACTGAGGTTAGAAATCCCTAGCTCAACCAGTAGAGTTGTGCCAAACAACGTCCTTCAGGATCCCAACTGGCCAAATCAGTGCTCACTGTGTTCTGATGGTCTCTGACAAGCACTAAATCTCACTGTGCTCTGGACTCCAATCTTGACAGATGCAGGATGAAATTTTCAGAATCTGTTCTAGATTTCCACTAAGAAATTAAACACATATTAGACAGTATTTGGGCATTGTGGTCAACTGGCACATGTACACTGTCAAAATTCAGCCTTCAAAATAGGAAGGCCACATCCAGAGGGCCTACTGGGGGCAAAATCTGGTCTGTGCTAACAACCTGTGTGTGCTTGGGAAGGGTTTTGGTGGGTGCTGTAGCATTTGCACAGACTGCCAGGGCTCTTCTGGAAGTTTGAGAATACAGACCATTGACCTCCAGTGTCTGCCTCTGTTGCTTAATTTCTTGATATAGAAGCTGTCTGTATGAACTTTGATCCTGAATCCAGATTAAAAACCTGAATTATGGCAGCCTTTCTTAAAGCGTTGCTTTTTATGAGTATTCTGGTCATAAGTACTTGAACCAGAAATCGGTGCTTGGACAGAGGTTCTGTAGACAGCTCTCATTGGATGAGTGACAAAAGGGAAATCCATCTTTCTCCTGCCAGGCATGTGCCTGCCTGTGAAAAGTCCTAGGATGAGCAGCTGGAGTTGCCTGGTAAATCTGTTGTCTTTCAGAAGCTACAGATTGGTTTCTTGCAGATATTTATGTCTTCATCACTGTCACTAATGAACAGAGTTTCTGCGTTCACCAAGCAAATACTCCTTTGAAAACTACCCCAGAGTATTGTAGATACATACATAATCATGATACATAATCATGAAAAATGATACATAATCATGAAAAATGTGCTCTATCTTATTATCCTTAATTGAGAAAGAGTCTGTGTTGAGGGTGGGGATTTAGTCCATGTCCTCAGTGGTACCACCAGAACTGGTGAACATATTCAGTAAAGCAAGCTGCAGGTCTGGATTTCTGAACTTGTCCAGTAATAGCTAACTTGTTTCTGTGGAAAAAATTCAGCTATATTTGTATTTGTAAGCCTGCTACACTCTTCAAAGACTTGGTTCTATAAGAAGCCCAAACTGATTAGTTACCCATCTAAAGAAGATTTAAATTCCACATGGTCTCTTTTACTCAAATGACGCGAGGCTATTACATTGTTATCATCATTATTATTACATCCCTGGATAGCAAGGCCTCCAAGGGAAGCAATGGAATAGCAGTCATATTTTTAAGAAAATTTGTTCCTACAAACTCCTGCTGATTTAAAGTCACCTGCTGTAATCATGGATCCAGACTGGTTGAGTGAAACTGCTAGACCTAACTGAGGGCATGCAAACTTCCAGCAGACAGCAATGTTTATATTTTACATAAAATTTTCTCCCTTGGATTCCATTTACTTTAATCTCTCTGTGTCACTGCAGGTTAGTTGCCATAGGATACATATCTGTGTTGGGCCTGAGTTCAGAGGACAGAAGTGAATCTGGAGTGTCACAGGATGTAGCACTGTTTTTTCAACAGGCAAATCTTCCAGCACAGACATTGTGCTTTAATAGGGCGGAATGTTTTGCTGCAGCCTGTGCACTTCTGATGAGCTAGAGAACTAAATTGTCGCTAAATGTAGTCATAAATGATCCCATGGCATTTTTACAAATGCCCTCTCTCTGTTAATGCAGCTTTCGGCTCAAGTTCCGGCCCATGAATCCTATCCTGACATTTTCAGCACTTGCAATTGCAGATGTATTCAGTCACTTGCTATGCAGTGTTATCAGGGTTATCAGTCCTTTTAAATCACCACTTAGTGTTTCTCAGTGCATGTTTAAGCCAACTGCAGCTGCATAATCCCTGAACAGGCTTCAGCAATCTTCTTTACTAATGCCCTTGGCTTTTACAAGATGATTTTTTCCTTTTCTAGCCATTGTTAAAAATGGCTTGAGCATCTGTGGCCTGGGCATGTGAACGCTACCTTAAAATCAATTTTCCTGTGTCACTGTTCAGACTGGAACACAACTTGCTCGAATGAATCATAGGACACTTTGTGTTGGAAGGGACCTTAAAGATCCTGTAGTTCCACATCCCTGTGCTGTGGGCAGGAACACCTTCTACTAGACTAGATTGGTCCAAACACCTTCCAGCCTGATCTCAGACAATTCCAGGGATGGGGTGTCCACAGCTTCTCTGAGCAACCTGTTCCAGTGCCTCACCACCCTCACAGTCAAGATTTTCTTCCTAATTTCCAATCTAAACCTACTTTCTTGCAGTTTAAACCCATTCCCTCTTGTCCTGTCACTGCATGCCCTTGTAAAAAGTCCCTCTCTGCCTCTCTTGTAGTCACCTTTTGGCACTGGAAGGTGCTCTAAGGTCTTCTGGGAGCCTTCACTTCTCCAGGCTAAACAGCTCCATCTCCGTCAACCTGTCCTCACAGGAGAGGTGCTCTGTTACAGCAGGGATACTGCAACACGTGTATCAGACAACGAGGCCGGTGGAAAGAACATATATATATGGACCTATTCTTTATAGATGTTTCAGAGATGTTTATTTCTCCAGCCGCATGGCCGGGGCTCTGCTGAGGAACTGTTCCAGTCACGGGACCAAGGGTCCTTCTGCCCGCGCAGGGAACACAAACCAACCAATGGGAACGAGGCTGAGCAGTGACAGGGAAACCCCGTGCCTCCCCCCAGGGCCCCTCTCCCAGGGCTACATGGCAGGGGGGAAGGGACCCTGACAGTGCTCCAGTCCTCTGAGCATCTTTGTGGCCTCCTCTGGACTCGCTCCAAGTGTCCTTCCTGTGCTGGGGACCCCAGAGCTGATGCAGCACTGCAGGTGGGGTCTCACCAGAGCAGAGCAGAGGGGCAGAATCCCCTCCCTCACCTGCTGCCCACAGAGCTTTGGATGCAGCCTAGGAAACGTTTGGCTTTCTGGGCTGCAAGGATACATGGCTGGGTCATGTTGAGCTTCTCATCAACCAATATACCTAAAGACCTTCTCCTGATGTTTGTTCTCAATCCATTCTCCACTGAGCCTGTGTTTGTGCTTGAGATTGCCCTCACCAAGGTGCATTTTTCTCAGTTGAATTTCATGGAGTTTGCATGGGCCCACTTCTTCAGCCTCCAGGTCCCTCCAGATGACATCCTGTCTCTCCAGCGTGCCGACCGCACCACACTGTAACCCTTTGTGATACTCCTTGGATTCTTTCTGGCTGTATCACTGGTTCCCAGAAGAAATATCTGTAAGTGTTCAAGGCCAGGTTGAATGAGACCCTGAGTAACCTGATCTAGTAAATGGCATCCCTTCCCATGCCTGAGGTGTTGGAACAAACTGTTTTTATTATGATCAGGAGTGGATAATAGTCGGTGGACTTTACCAGGCTCACAAGTGGGTGAATGGCACTTAAGGCATGGCCGAACCTCTAGAAAATTTTCTGTGATACCAAAGTATATTATTGAGTTGGTTCTCTTGACCTCTTTTCGAAGGTGAGATTCAGAAAATCATGACACCATAACAGTGTAATTTTCCTTTGGCTACATAAAGCCTGTGACTGAATTGCTGTCTGTTGTTTTTGTTTTCCCTGAAATTTCACTCCTGGGCTCTCAGAGGAAACAGGGCTTGGAGTAGAAGTTGCAGTTTGCAAAAGCTTGGAGGAAAAGCCTGAGAAGGTAGCTGAACTTTTGACTCAGTATTGCATCTTGAGGCTTACAGATTTATTGGTTATATCTGCTAAGGTCAATCTGACCTGTGACGCTAATACATTACTGTGCTGCCATCACCACGCTTTTACTCATTTGTAAAGACACCCCATTGCCAGCATGACTTTTAGCCAGTTTCCCCTTCAATCCCCAAGCCCTTATGGTTTTGTTTATCCCTTTCTGATAGGTAGAGTGGGAGAGAGATGAAGAAAAATGTATTCCAGAATAGTGTACAGTAGGTGTCCCACGATGAATCATCCTTCCTGCCTATCTACCTCTCCTAAAGTGAGTCATTAGAAGAAGAACACGAACCCTCTTAAGGGTGAGGCTTTTCTTAGTAAGACAATCATTCACTGTATTCTCGTGTATAAGAAGATCCATTCTAGTTAAGCTATTATTGTGCCAACATGAAACAATTGCTGAGATATTTTAAGTATTTGTCTAGTGCAAATATAAGGAGGCTCTGTAATGCTGGTGTTCTGAGAAAAAGGAGCCTTATGGTTTAGTTATAATGCTATCAATTTATTTAATAGCCCAAGCTTCAGTTGGTTGCTTGTTTATTTGTTAAGAAGCTAAGCTGTTCTGCCTTTTCCTTACTTGCACATAGAACAGTGGGAAGTAGCAGGTGGCCAGCTCTTCCTTGAGAGCCCACAGAGACTTCAAACCTTCTGGCCACACTGAGAACTTCCTAATATCATCTGTGTACAAATACAAAAGCAGAGGTTATCCTTCCTGTCTCTGAGTGCCAGCACCACATGTACTTCTGCACTATTCCCTTTGCTACTCAGAAAAATCAAGAGCCACATTCAAGTCCTCTGAGAGCCTGGCTGAGCCACCACAGCTGGTAAGGCAGTGAAGTTTTGAGTTGAATGAGCCATTCGGATAATTTTAGTTGCATAACTACCGGACCATTACCTAATCAATGAAGAGAAGTTAACATAGTGCTTACACTAGACACCCATAGCTGAAGTCCTGAATGTGTCCCACGTTAAGCATTTATTCCCACCTTCTTTCCATCTTTCTTTGAGTGTCTCATGTAGAAGTCAATGCCCTTCTGTTGCCCTTACATCTCCTTCATAATGTGATCATCAATAAACCGTCTCTTGAAAACTATTTGAGCCAGAGAGTGCTTGCATTGAAAAGAGCATCAGCTGTGAGTAAACAAACCACTGTGAAATATCTGACACAAAAGCAAGAACTGGCCTTTACAGAAGCTGTAGACCTGCGTGATAGCACCCTTAAAAGTCTCTGCCTTTCCTGTCTCACTTTCTCTAGCTCATACAATAATTAGAAGGTAAATCCATATTCATAAAACTACCATGATATCATGTGCAATGAATTCATTAAAGTGAAATGACATTCTCTTGAAGGAGCTCACATGAGAAATGAGAATTCTTAATGAGCTGAACCCTTTCAATTGGCCATGGTGGCTCTGAGCATTGTGCCATGGCTGCTGGAGGTCATGACAGCACAAATGAACTAACAAGGCTGGAGACCTGGATTAAATTAATTTTCAAGTCTTAAACTTGTTATTCCATCACAACCTCCCGTTTAACTTTGTTCTCCTGCAAGGTAAAGCTGAAATGCCCAGCATGGTGGAGTTCAACCACAGCAAATGCACCATGATGGCATTCTCTAGCAAATAAATCAAGTGGGAAGTTTGTGGTGTTGTGTTTATTGAGCTTTTGGGGATAAAGTTATTTGATTCATCCTAAAATTATTCTAGCCCTTCATGCTTCTTTAAGATAATCTAACTGAACAGTACAGGTATCTGTGTGACATTTTTTGTCAAGTAGTTTTGTCAAGTAGCAATACTTCATGCTGCTGCAGCTGGCAGTGAGGGAAAGATTAATATATTTTGCCATGCTTTTCCCAAATATTTCTAAATCCCAGAGGTATTGTCAGCTGTTGGTAGAGGACAGGGAGGCACCAAAATCCATGGGCTTTCTGCCTGCTTAGTGGAGCCCGGTTGAAGAAGGCTGAAGATTGGGCGTGGAGCAGCAGGTAGATATGGGCCAAAGTTGTCGTCCCTGTGATTGATCCCCAGCTGTATGATTCCTGTCTGCAGAACGAGCCAGATCCTAAGTCTCCACGAGACTTCTACTCCACATCTACCTTTGCTGTCCCCTCTCTGTTCCTCTTCCTACAGAGGGAAAAGTTCATTCTCCTGCTTACCATCTCTTGCCTAGGGCAGCAGAGCTCACTTTTTCCTGCTTTTGTGAGGAGGTCTGAGCTGGCCCTGGCCAAGAGCCCAGTTTGCATTTACACTGCTACATTTACTAGGCTTTCACACTGCTGTGACCTGTCTGCAAGAGCTGAGCAGTACCAGTGAGCCACACGGTTAGTAAGAACCATCTTTTAGAACTGTATCCACATTTTTCAGGGTTTTCCCACTTGAAGAATTCTTCCAAAGCTATATGAAAAAAATCCTGTCTGATAGGATCATGCTCAGGCCCTATTCAAAGAGTCGGTTCTTTAGTATATGATTCTTCTGCATACAGGATAGCGTAAAAAAATATTCCCTTGACATTTTTTCAAAGGCAATTCAATTTGAAGAAAGACTTTAATGGCAAATTTACAAATGCCTCTTGAAAATGTTCATGGCTTTTTTTTAGTCCAAAGACCTTAATCTTTTCCTGTGCAATGAAGAATGTTTCTATTTGCAGCTTTTGAAAACCAAAATCTTGTTTATTTTTTTTAATAACCAAAATAATTGTGTGTCTGATATGTCAATAATGCAAAAAATTCTAGGCAGCTCTCTGTATTTATGTCACCATAGCACCAGTCATCCTGGCAGAAACTGGGAACTTTTAAAATATTTGCTGTATGCTCAGAGTCCTCAAAAAGGATCTGCTTTGCAGCTTGATTCTCTTTCACTGAAACCCAGTTTTCTGCCATATCTCTTCCACAATGAGAAAAGATGAGGTACTGAGACAGCTGTCATCAAGCAATTAGTGAAGCCCAGTCTTAAATCACCAGCCAAAGGCTTATCTTGTCTAGCTACAGTAAGATAAAACCAGCAGGATCTTGTTTCTGTTGGGACTGTAGGTAGAGACTGAATATTGAAGACAGCTAACACAACATCTTTATCTGAGAATTTTCATTGCCAGCCTCTTCTTGTAGTGTTACTAAAATATTTTCATTTGGGTTAATTTAGTCTGTGTTTAACTTTGCCTTGTATGCTTAAGTTACAAGCTGAGCAGAGTGTTTGTTACCTTGGACAACCCAGAACTGACTGACAATAATTTAGGGGTTTTTTTCATTAGAATTTTGTTCCTAAACAGAGATAAGCAAACAACTAGCAGTAGACAATTCATCCATTTAATTTAATATTTTTTCTATTTTCAGCTTCATTTTTTACAGGTTTAGACCTTATTCTCAGTTGATGTCAGCTGCTGTTATGCTGCTACAGCTGCTGCTGTAGCCATACAGATTTATCTCATCAAGATTAGACATTCTGTCTTTCACTAAGATGTAAGCTACCTTTAAAAGTTTGCTATCCACAAAAGCAGGAATTTGCACCTATGAGCTGGTTAGGACCTAGTCTTTGCATTAACGATTTGGAGCTTTGACTGTTCTTTATTTGTTCATGGTGCTTGTGGATGGTGACCTAACTCACGCAGCTTTGTTTCTGCTCCTGTCCGAATGTCTGTGGCTGACACCTCTGGCATAAGTTGTGGTATAGGCATGTTTTCTGCATGTATGAGTGTGCATATTTGAGTCTGAGTGTTGATAACTGCTGGATAACTTTCATGCCAATGCCATCTCTCTTGCAATAATCTTTATGGAAAAAATAGGCAAATATTGCAGAAAAATCAGTCAGAATGCCTGCATTCACACCCACTCACCATATTCAATAGCCCCAGCACATTTGTTTGCATATAGAAACTAGGGAAGCACTAGAGCATGGACCATGCCAGGTCATACCCAGCTCACTCCAATCACCTGATGTCCTCAAGATCTCAGACTCCACTGCTGGTTTCATCTTGTAATCTACAAAGGTCGTTTTTTGTAAAGGGGGAAGAGCCTTGACTCTGGTCCTAATTCTCCTACAGAGTTGCTGTGGCATAAGGCAAATTTTACGTTCAGCTTCTCTCGATGAGATAACAAGCCTGATTCTCCAACATTTCACAGGAGTTTGCTGCTCAATTCATGTCTAAAGAACATTTTCAGAGCTTTTACGTGATGATGTTGAGCAGTGAAACTTGTAGCTGCTGTTGTGAGACAAATCTGTTCTTGCCAGTAAGACAAATTTATTCCTAGAGATCTGGAGCTGCTATCTTTACAAGGCTTTTCTGAAATAATCCAGTATTTCTCTTATTGTTTAGGACTTACCCCTTTCTTTCTTTCTTTGACTTTTGACCAGATGAGCTTGGACTCCGGACCAGTCTCAGTTTTAATTTATGTTTTATTTGCTGTTTCCTCTTGTCTTGCATACACCAGCTATTGGGATATACTTGCTTAACAAAACACAATGAAGTAAAACAGTGCAGAAAATTTAAGCTGAAGTTCAAATGTTCAACTAACCCCTATCTAATTAAGAAAAAAAAGTCTGGTACCTAAAATGTCCACATCTCTTTCAGAACTGTCAGGTATTTACATGGGACTTAATAACACTATTTGCTAATCAATAGTGATATCCATGGCACCCTTGGCATTACAGGGCCTGATATCTTGTGGGAACACGGCTGCAAAAACACTAACTCTTAATCTTTAATACACAGTTCTTTTGTGCCAGGTTTCAGAGGAAGGTAAATTTTCCATTTTGTGTCTTAATCCTTTCCTTAAAGAATAAATCTGCTTTTGGTCGCCACTCCTTTCATTTATTTTCTCTTTTAACACATGCAGTGTGTGGTACAAGTAAAGTGCTACCAAGGGTCCAGGAGAGGAATGATGCAAGGTGGCACCAGGTCACATTTGTATCCCTATATCTGCATCTGTGCCTCTAGAACTTTATATTGACCTAAGTATTGAAATCTGTAGGATGTAAAAGGACTGCTCAGGTACCATTTATTAGGCCAGGAGCATATCTCTGCCTGCAATACATTTTTACCTACCTTTGATGGGTTTTTTTTCTGTTGCACAAGACTATTCAATCTCTTATTCCTCATATTGCTGCACTTTGGTCACAACAACCTCATGCATTGCTATGGGGTGCTGGAAAGCTGCCTGGTGGGGATGCTGGTCAACAGCCAGCTGAGCACAAGCCAGTGTGTGCCCAGGTGGCCAAAAAGGCCAATGGCATCCTGGCCAGAAGGACCAGGGCAGTGATTGTCCCCCTGTACTCGGCACTGGTGAGGCTGTAACTCAAGTCGTGTGTCCAGTTCTGGGCCCCTCACTGCAAGAAAGACATTGAGGGGCTGGAGCATGTCCAGCAAAGGGCAACAGAGCTGGGGAAGGATGTAGAGAGTGAGTCATATGAGGAGTGGCTGAGGGAGCTGGGGGTGTTTATCCTGGAGAAAAAAAGAGTCTGAGGGAGGCCTTATCACTCCCTGCAACTACCTAAGAAGGAGGTTGTAACCGGGTGGGAGTTGGCATCTTCTCCCAGGCAACCAGGAAGAGGACAAGAGGAAATGGACTCAAGATGCACCAGGGCAGATTCAGGTTGGAAATCAGGAAGAATTTTTTCACATTTTTTAAGAATTGAAAGAGGCTGTCCAGGGAGTTGGTGGAGTCACCATCCCTAGAAGTGTTCAAGAAACAACTGGACATGGCACTTAGTGCTATGGTTTAGTCGGCATGACGGTGTTCAGTCAGAGGCTGGAATCAATGATCTTACAGGTCTTTTCCAACCTTAATGATTCCACGATTCTATTCAAATTTCTGTGCTGTTATTTTAATTCCAAAATAATGAAGGTTTTTCTCAAATTGTTTCTGGACTGCCAATCAAATGTCATCACCTAGTTCTGTTTCAGCCCTGATTTTATTAATATGCTGAGAGAATTTTAGATGGATTGCTTAGCCTTGATTTTCTTTGCAATAGCCTTTCTGCTTAGTCCTTACGGCATTTGTACACGAACATTTTATTGTTCTATTTTTAGTTAGAATTTCAGCCAGTTTTCCTGGTATTAAAATGATAGTCTGGCACAAACTCTCAGGGAGATCCTTACAGACCTGCTGATAGGTATGATTAAGGCTGGCTGAAAATTTTCCATTGAAACTCTCAGTTAATGAAAACTGTTTCATGACTCAGAGACAAGTGTTGAGGTTTATTTTTGCCACAGAAGTTTTCATTGAACAAAAACCAAATGCCTATAGAGCCATTTCAGAGAAGTTGTGGTACCCCATCCCTGGAAGCGTTCAAGGCCAGGATGGACGAGGCTTTGAGCAACCTGATCTAGTGAGTGACATCTGTGACCATGGCAGGGGGATTGGAACTAGTTGATTTGTAAGATCCCTTTCAAGCCTAGCCTTTCTATGATTCTATGATTTCCATCAGTGAGTAGCAGCCCCCATGGAATCTGTCTTTTCCTTTTTTTTTGTCCAGTAAGATGCAACAAGCTGATACAGGTAACATTGCTACAGGTGAAAGCATCAAGTAATATATATCTGAAGTCTTAAAATAGAAGAAATTGCAAAATGGGCTTAAAAATATTCTTTCTCACAAATGGAGTGTACTGTGTAAGCTGTTACATCTGCAGCTGGGCTTAAATGGAGTCAAAACATGTCTGTGAATAATAAAACATAGCTGTAATCCCAAGTATGTCTTTACAACTCCAAAGATCTGGGATGAGAGGCTTTGTGATGTAAAATATGCTTTCAGAAATGGAGATCAGGGAGAAAATTTAATTCTGAATTAATTGCTGCAGCATCTCCTTTCAGCATCTGGATGCTGACAATAACCCCCAGGAAGTAGCTGGAGGGAGCTGAAGTTTGATCCCTCATATAAATCATCTGTGTTTGTGGACTAATATTTGTGTAGAGGTGGATACTCATCTTCCACCAGCCAGCTGCCATGAGATATTTTTTTCTTTTTTGCTACCAGCTTAGTGCAAATGATAAAAAATGCTAATAGCAGAAGCATAACCTTAGGTGTCTAATGAACATTCCATGGCCACAAGTCAAAATGTATATCCCAACCCTGGAGGTAAATAAACATCTTGGAGGCCAGTTATTGTAAGGGAGGCTGTGCCTAACTTCCCGTAACTCGAGGAATGTACAGGCCCTAGCTTCTCCCTGGGAGTAAGGAGAGTGAAATTCCTAAAAGTGTGATATACAGCACTGCAATGGGAACTACAATATCTCTCTATAGTTAGTTCTTACACAGGTGATCTGCAAGTACAAATTTTACAGAATTAGATGTAATTATTTCCTCTCTATTTAATATTTGTTGTTTCCAATGTTCTGCTGTCCATAGAACACTAATGAACTAATAGAAGATGAGCCATTATGGAACATGGAGCAAAAATATGTCTGGATATATTTTTCAAATTATATTTGAAAGGAATAAAACAGCAAATGATGTATACTGATCAGAGAATTGATTGAAAAGATATGTCATTGATTTTTCAAAAGATAGAGGCTTCCAAAAATGCAAGGTTTGCCTGCAAGGTTCTTGTGGCATGGTGGAGGAAGAATCCTGAAGATCTTCTCTCCAGGAACTTCAGCAAAAACTGAAGATCATAATCCTGTAGAAGAAGAGTTTCCAAGAACAAAACTCTGATTTTTCATTTGAATGTTTGGAAAACCAGCTGCTTTCAGGTGTCCGCTGTGTCTTTTAAGAAATGTCTTGTTCCCATTCGAACACTGACTTCGGAGGTATTTAGACTCCTAGAGCCTTTGAAAACCTGCTGCGTACCTTTGGACACCTGTGTATATTCAAATTCATTCATGACAACTGTTGATAAAACTCAGTGCATGCTGAAGCTGAAGGCACATTTCCTATTCCCTTTCATAACATTAGGCCATTGCTTTAAGCATTCTGGAAAGATCAGAGTTTTGCTTTGGTTCCAATATTCCTCTAAGCTTGGATTAGTGCCCAAAAATGCATTGACATATAACAACACCTGAATTCAGCTCTGTTTCTTGAGAATGCAAATACATTCACCAAGATAGAGCTATGTGGTTTTACTGACTTTTCCAAGAAAGCACAGATTTGAGGGGGGAAAAAAAAAAAAATCATGTTTGTTTCATTTCTTTAATTTTCAGAAAATCTAGAAAGTTTAACTTTTCAATTTGCAGCCCCCTCACACAGCAGTTATCTACCAGACAAACAGAGATGAAATGGCTCTTGCTATACAAATTTAAAAATGTGGGTTAAACAAATGTTTAGTAGAAACAGTGAAATGTTAAAGAAAAAGCAAAAGCAGCTTAAAGCTCAACAGATACAAAAAGCTAGAGGCACAATAATGCTCTCTTTTCAAAGGCACAAAAGATGAAGTGGTTTCATGCTATATGAAGAAGGAATAGCAAATTCTCTTGAGGTACCAGCAATCATGGCTCAAACTCCTAGATCATGTTGTTTAACCTTCAAGTGTTCAGAGCTTCATCTAAGTACTACATGTTTGAGAAATTGGTATCTGTTGGTTCTTTTTGTCTTTGAGGGATAATCTCCAAGGCAATATTTAATTAGAACAGCAGCTATCACCATGATGTCCCAATGCTGGCTGAGCCTTTCTTAAGTGTTACATGTAGATAAAGCGCGGTATAGTAGAACTTGCATTAATTTTCTCCTTTGCTCTAAAGCTTTGTCTTGCCGTGTGTGTTGTGTGTGAAAACACTGGTAGTTTCCAGGTCCTCTGCACAAGAAAAGTTGTGGTGAATGCATAGGCAGTGGCAAAATGCTCACTGATTTTGATGGGGCCAGGGTTTCAGCTGGGAGTGAAATCCTGGCCCCAGTGCATTTTAGATAAATGGTTTGTTTCCAGCAATCAAATGCAAACTGGAAGTCATCTGTCCTCTCAAACTGAATCCTATTGCCTCCTGGTTCCAAATTACTTTTTGGTGTTAGGAAAACATCCTCCCTTCATGCAATCCTTCAAACAATGAGCTTCCCCAGCATCTGGAAGATTAGAGGGATATATATGTGAGACACAGAAATGATGGCAAATGAAAAAAAAAGGCAAGGAAAGGAAAGGTGTCCTGTTTGCAGATGCGTGTGTTTGGTGGCTGGCTGACTTAGCCAACATGCCATGTGTGATTTTGGTAGTGCATCGCATCACTGGCTCAGCAGAAGGTGAATTACTGCTGTCACATATGAGGGCTAATAAAAATACACTGGTGGCCCCAGCTTGCCTGGGGAGTTTCATGTGAGAAGGCCCAGCTGGACAGGCCTGTTTGCCAGCAGATGTGAAATGGGGAAATGCCCCCAGGCTTCGGAGACATTAATGGTAGGAGAAGCCCTCAGCAGGGCCTTGTGTCATGTGATCTGATGTGGAAAGAGCCCACAGTGCCAGACTCCAGATTCCTGTCCCAGCAGCACTGCTATCCAAGTCCTAACCATGAGAGAAAGGTGGCCAAGGAGAATCCCTCCAAGTGGAGGAGTCATTTGGGAGGTAAAGTGATACTGTGCATGCTGGCTCTTCTAGCTATGTGCCTACGCTGTGAGCAAAGCATTTGAAGATATAAAGCCCTATTAAATACAAATAGGGGTGTGGTTTATTCCTAAGAATGTTTCTTCCTTTTGATTTTCAGCACTTTCCTTGAGCCTTAAAATATTTGTCTTTACTCGCTCCTATAATTTTTCCCACTTGTCTGATACTGTACAGCAAGGAGAAGCAAACTAAAATATCAAAGTTAGCGTACTCTATTTTCTGCTGTGGAAGACACTCCCAGGTGATGGTTTCTTAGGAAACAGCAATATATGTCCTCTTAGACAAGAGGAAATATATTCTGCCAGTCATTGGAGTCAGTGTTGGAGCTTATGCTGACAGGTGCTGGCTCTTGGAAGGGAGCAGATGGCAGAGAGACATCCAGCAGATCTAATTAAACAATGAAGCATCACATTAACTATGAAGGAAATGTACTTAAGTCCAGTCTTGTCACACTTGGAAGAGGTTCCGTCAGGGTTGCTTGGAGCTTTGGGAAAAAATTGTATGCTATTATTCTTTATTTTATTAGGTGTGTTGACAGGTGGGTTAGCCTGTCCAATACACCCTGATCTGTGCCATCTCCTCCTCGGGATGGGAAGTCCTATCAGTGGCAGCTGATAGGACTTCAGGAGGAACCAATGTGAAAAGTACAGGAGGCAGGAGAAGCAAGATGCTGAACTAAGCCATACAGAATAGGAGGATGCCTCCTGCAATAACCCATAGTTTAGACTTCATCCTCTGATGATTTTTTTCTTTTTTTCCTGGTTGTTTCTTTGCAAACATAGGTGATCAAGAGGTTACTGTCTCTGTTCTCCTTTCCCTGCAATATGAATGCAAGAGATTCAGATTGTTTCAAAGTGAATGCTTGGAAAATGCTAATTATTGCATAGTAAAAAGGGTTTATATAAATTACAGGATTTTTTTCTCTCAGAAAATATCTAGTTTTTGTTGAAACCATTTTTCTTTGAAGCTGCAAACCATTAGGCATTGTATACAGACAGTATACAGATATTACACTTATAACCAAAATATAATCATTAAAACACCACTTTCTAAACAAAGCTGGAAAGTTTTTGTGTAAAAACCATTAGGATCACTCATGTGCACAGATACCAATTCACTAAGTGGTAGAATAATGAACAATCTAAGGCATACATTAAAGTGCAGATAATGAGACTCCTACTTATTCACATTTCATTAGCAGTATAAAGGATCTAAATCAGCTCTGTTGCTACTCATTCCATAAAGCATTGTCATCACTTTCATTTAAAAATACTGATCTTAGTTCTCTATAATTACTGCATAAAAGCGCAAGATATTGTTTCCAAGAGATCAGGTTTACTTTCCTGAACAAAAATGAGTATGGGCATCATAATGAGCTTTGTATCAGCTAGTCAGGTTTATTCACCCCTACAATGGCTCATCTTACTCTGGAAATAAAGGGACCGCTGGCTGACCTTGTGTTTCAGAGTTCATGGGCTGGGAGCCTCTTTTAAAGCATAGTTGGCCTCTGCTTAGGAGCTAGAGAAGCTGTTCCCTTCAGACAAAATACACCCACTGAGATAAAACTCTCCACATGCAAAGGTCTCAGCAGCTCCTGGGGACTGGGAGCCCCATGAAGAGCTGAGGGTGTGAGGAAGAGGCGGTCTTTATCTCCCTGGGCCCTGCTGCGGAACCAGGAGGCTGCCCCTGTGTTGCAACACCTGCAATGGTCATTGCTGCAGCTGCTGGGAGCAAATGTTACCCAATACTTGTACTGTTATTGCACAATTATACTGACCCTGTCCTGACTCGTTTCTACCATGGGGATTGTTGGTTTGCCCCAGTAGCATAGTATTGCTAGCTCAGTTGCCTGTCTCCACTTTAAGACACTGTAATACTTACATAAATATTACATTATTGTTTTTTTCCTTCATCAAACCCATAGTTCTCAACTATTTTGAATATAAAAATCTAGAGCAGATTATTCTGAATGCTGCCAACCTAACATTTAATCTATACTCTTTTCTACCTAAATGTGCTCTATTTAAAAACAAGATAGCTCTTGCTTATGTTCAGAGAGCATGATTGATAGTCAATTAATGTTTGGTTCACTGGTACACTTTATCCTGAACCTGCAGCTCATCCTAGACAGGAGTTACTAAACTTCACTGTATTTATGTGAGAAAGATTCTTGAAGTGTAGTAACTTTACTTCACTTGAAGGTTGCTCCAAGTAGTAAGTGAAGGATTGGATTGCCCGTGGTCTCCCAGCAGAACTGTGGACAAGACAGACAGAAGACACAGTCCTGGATGTTCTGTGAAGCTCTGTGTGGCCTACTGCTCTGAAAATATAGTACATTACTTTTATTTAAAATCACTGAACTGATCAATAGAACAATGCTGCAGAAAGATTAATTTTGGATCACAGTCATTCTTGGAAAATATCATGACTGAATAATTGCTTCACAGTACCAAATAAAAGGAACAATCTTGGTTATTTAAGCATATTCTTATTATGTAACAACCACTTTATTTAGCAATAGAGTACTATTTTTAAAACCATGTTACTAAGAAATAGAGCATTTTTGGGTTTGGTAGCAAAATTTGAAAGCAGAAAAAGATTTTTTTCTTTACAGTACCACCAACCCATTTATTGATTAGGTTGATAAAATTTTCTTCTTGTTTTCAGGATTTTGTTTATTTATTTATTCAGTTTGCATAGGATTAAGGAAGTTATACATTTGTGACATGATTTAATTCAAAATTCATTGATGTGTCACTGCATTGAGTAGAGCACGAAAATACTTGGGTCATGGTCCCCAGATGCTACAGAGAGAAGTCCTTCATAGGCTTCACTGGCACCACCATGACTGAAACCAGTTTGATAATCTGGTGGCTTCAGTCAACAAAGCTTTGGTAGAAGTTCTTTTGATTCATAAAAACACAGGTGCTATGCATGAAACTGATAATCAGAGCCCTGCCTATTAAAGAAAACAGACAAAATATTCTCAATATTTTTAGAGCGATGAGCCTGTATGAGCGTTTTAAAATCTTCTATAGGCCTATGTTTTGGTTCTTGAAAAGATGAATTTAAATATTTCTAAGTGCCTTATCAAGGAAGAAAAGACAGGAACTCTTCCTCCTGTGCTTGGCAATTTAACCCTTTAAATCTGTGAGAAAACATATCCAAAATGCTGCTGGATCTACGTGGGAGGTTTTTCCCTTTCCTGCTTTTCACCAGTGAAAATGACTTCCCCAAATGCTGTAGTTAGTAGACTTATTCTGATATTCCCTCTTCCATGCCAAATTTCATTCAAGAAACAAAGTTTGCATTCAATTAAATGAGGACAAAGGGGTTTGATTTTTGCAGTGATGCTTCCATTGAGCTTGATACATTAATGGCTCTCTGAGCAGTCTCCAAAGATGGAAAAGTGCTTTCTGTTCCAAGCTGAAGGCTTATCAGGCTGGTAGGGATGCAGTAGGAGCGCTTGGGAGGAAAGACAAGGCTGATAACTGCTGTTCCCCCTCCCTGTAGGCCATGGTGGCTTTCAGCCCTCCTATTCGAGTTATTCACTGATTTTTCACACCCAGGACTTTGTACTGCCAGGCAGCACAAAGATTGGGATCCCACTGACTTCAGTCTTGATGTGCCTGGACCTCACGCAGGTTATATCTGTCCTGAGAAGTGATGTGAGCTGATAGGCGTGGTTTGTACTGCAAGTTATGGTGATGACCCTGGGTCCACACTAAATGCATTTCAATGCTTATGAGGCACCTCCGTCCTGGTCCTGTGCACTGAATGCCTTGTGGACGACGGTAAGTGGAGACAACTGCGGGACAAGTCCTTTCAAAAGTGCACTCATGATCCAAACTAAAACATTACACCTCAATGCACTGATACAGGCAGAAATATCAAGAGGGAAAATAATGGTAAAACATCCTGGTGAGTGGTCCCAGAATTTCACTGAGGATTGTCTTGAGAAGAAAACAAGAACAGGGACATAACAAAGAGTGAATGAAAGCACAGTGACATTTCGCAGAGGTAAATGGATAATAATCACAAAATCCCAGAGAGAAGTTCTCAGGGACTTAATTTTGTTTTTTGTTGTTGTTGTTGGGGTTTTTTTTTTTTTTTTTTAATCTATTTTTTATTTTGAAATCTTGCAGAGTAAGTGTGTCAAGTACTGGCCAGATGAATATTCCCTGAAGGAATACGGAGTGATGCGTGTCCGGAATGTGAAGGAGAGTGTTTGGTTATAAAATAGGTGTTTAGGAGAAATTTAAATTCACAGAATAGAAAGCAGATTATTTGTAAAGTTAAATTTCCCCATACTCTTGTTCTCAGCAAAAGCCCATCAAAAGGAAAAGAGATGAATCCCTTTCGTTTTGTTTCTAAAAGCAAACTGCATATGGACAATGTATTTTACTAGTACCATCTTCATATAAGCTAATGAAATGATTAATATTTTGCATTACTTGCATGCTTCTTAGTCCCTTAGGATCCTCAGTGAGATATACTGCCATCGCTGCCTTCTCCTTTTTCCTCTTTCTTAAGTAAAAATGACTTCTTCCCTTCCCTGGTATCCAAGTGTCTTCCCAAGAAAAAAACAGCAACTCATTGTCATCTGGTTGGGTGGAGAAAGGATGTGCAATGGAAGTTACCCAGAGATGTGTTTCCGGGGAAAAAAACATATGCCATGAAATTCTGAATGAACCAAGCTATGGACTTCAAGGACAACAACACAGCAGAGGAGGGAAAGGAACAGGCATTTAAACAAACGTGCATTAAAGCACCTGGGCCTTTATGGTCTGTTTAGAAACTTCTTGCCAAATATAACATTTAATTTCCTTACCAGTGACAGCCTTAGATATTATCTCTTCTACTTGTTGCCAAGAGTTATTATTAATTGCTGTCTGAGTGCTCATCTTTATGCAGCATGTGGAGACTGACTAATGTAGCATTCTGGGACTTTCAAACAATTCACACAAATGCAAGCCAAGGACTGTGGCAGGGAACTTCCACAGCAGGCATGGGAGTGGATTTAAAGTTTATTTTCTGGAAAGATATTAGGCAATCATCCCTTCTTTTACTGTGCAAGATTGTGTTTGGGTTAGAATCTGACCAAAAATTATATGATTGTTGTTATTCTGACTGTTTCCATGGTTCAGTAGAGAATTAATTTTAAAAAGTAATTTCCAGTTTTACATTTAAAGACAGTATTGATACTTCTCCCCTATTTAAATTGTTCTAGTTACTGGCTATTAATCTTTGCTTTTCATAGTAAATTATAATTGCTCTTTGCAAACCCTTTCCCTCTTAACTGCTAATTTTTAAGGGTGTTGTACTAGGAGATAGATTCCAGAAAATTCTTTTTTCTGAGCTGTTTTCAGTTCTACTTATGTTTTTATGATAGACTGATATCCTTACATGCATAGTGAAATCTTCAAAACCTGCTGTTCCTTTCTGAAAGAAATAAAATTCTTCAAAAAATAAAAATAATTCCTTCCTAACCTGCGTATCTGATGTCACTCAACCTTTCTTTCTTAAGATAAATAGAGCTTTTTCTAATCAAGGGGTAGGAAAACAAGGATATTATTTTTCACCAGGTCTGAATGTATTCTTTTCTACTCACCTGATGACTCCACTTATTTGGAAATCTTTAAATACATCTTAATCTGAAAAGGTATACTGATTAGAGTGCTCCTTCCCTTGTTTGCAATCAGCCTGTGTTTTGTTCCTTGAACTTCAAAGAGCTGATTATAATGTATCCTGGCTTCTTCTGGGTCTGGATTTTGATCTTATTGATAATAGCATAAATGGGAAAAAACTTGCTTGAAATCACTGTCTCCTGTCAACAAAAATAAGATCTGACTTGGATTTTATTAAGAGAGAACAGTATTTGCTGTGTTACTCACACTGCAGTTCTCCATCGGTTTTCTGTCTGCCTCCAAATCCTCACTGCAGGGTGTCCATACAGTGTAGGGACACCTCAAGAGTTCTAAACCTTACTTAGATTTTTCCCACTTCTAATACCTGCTTCTGGTGCTCCTGCCTTCTGCATGCTCTATCACAACGCCTCTACAAGTTTTTCACCATCCTTTCTTCTCACAAATCCCTTCATCAGAGCTCTCTGTCCCAAGCTACTTAGCTACTTCAGCTGTTTGATTCACTAGAAATTATTCTAGATGCCACCCGTCTCTTTCCTGTTCTCTGTTGAGTCCTCTTGCTGTGACCAATTAGGACATTATCTGCTGTATGAAATAATGGCTTGCAATATTTGCTTCCTTGTGGGTCACAGCAGTAGACAAATAATCACAGAATTGCAGTATCATAGAATGGTTTGGGTTGGAAGGGACCTTAAACATCATCTAGTTCCAACCCCCTGCCATGGCCAGGGGCACCTTGGAAAACCACTAGACCAGGTTGCCTTGCCTTGAACACTTCCAGGGATGGGACAACCCAGAAGCAGCATTACCCTTTCTTCCTGTTTGCTCCAGCTGCATTTTTGACACCCTGTGAGGAGAGTTGACATGAGGGTTTTGTGAAGACAAGATGATCCTTGACATTGTTCACAGGAAACATTGAGTGATATAATACAGGTTTCAAAGCGTTTATCTTAATATGACTTGGTGTTTGTGGATTCTGTGCCTATAAACACCATATTACCATATTGTATCATAGGACTTGTGTTTAAGCTAATTTGTTCTCCTGACCTGCTCCAACCTGCAGTGCAAACAGATCTCTGATGTGTTGGATGTAGCCTTGGATTTGGTCATTTACTGAGATGAGATTTTTTTAGCCCTCTGGAGAAAAATGATTCTTCGGTGAATCTTCACTGGTCACAAAAGTAACCAAATGATCAGTTCCTAGACAGAGCTGCATTACATTTTTCTACCTCTCTTTTCCGAGAGCACAGGTCTCAAAATTGTCCTCATTAAGTGGGTTGTAGCTACCATCACCTCATCACACAGCCCACCTTCTAACACAGGTAGCTTTCTTCTGATCAATCACTACAACTGCTGATGTGGAAAGGCTGCACCAAGAACTATTCATATTTTTTGTTGCCTCTTAATGACATTTTGCAAGTGAAAGTGACAAAGAGCAGCCAGTATTATATCATTAACAAGCAAGAAGAAGAGAGAAGTGTGGAGCCGTCAGAGAGCTTCAGCACAGCGCAGTGTGGGACAAGGGATGTCTATTTATTTCCTGGAGACGTTTTTCTAAAGGAAATGCAGTACGAGAAAAAATCCATTATCTATTGAGATAGAACTAATTCAGGGAAAATGAAGTCATACATTTACCTCTGTTTTTTTCCCAAAAAACAGTGAGCAGTGTAGATATTATCTTAGCTCTATGAGACATTCAAATGCATTCATGTATGTTGCTGGGTTAATGGCAAACCTGTTAATGTTACCGGTTTCATGGGTCCCTGAACGTAACTTTGCCTCATCCCATGCCTGGCGTTGCAATGGAGACTTTCTATCACCAAACACAAAGTTTGAATAACAAGCAATAGCATCAGGTCAGCTCTGTAGAATTTTTTAGGGCATTATCTTGTAAGACCATTTATTTATTAATGGCATTCAGGCTAGGTGCTCAGAAGTAAAAGCTGTGGGACAACAAACATGTTTGGATCCGCTTTCACCTGGAGCTGCTGGAGAGGAGAGGTAGCTCTGGAAGGATCTGTGGGGGAAAGTGACAGCTCTGAGTTTTGAAAGTTTGTAAGTTTTCTGAATATTACCATGTATGAATTGAATGTTCAAAGCAGAGCAAAATACGCCACCATCATTGATTAATGAGACTGTATTTACAAGGTTTGTGTTCCCCCATTTTTATGGAAGAATGACAGTAAGAAGTACTGGAAAAACTCTAAGGGAAGTTCTAGACTTGATGGAGGAAATGGGTATAGTCCCAAAGGCATCATCTTGGTGAGATGGCATCAGTGGTCCACAACATTGCTGCCCAGAATCTGCCTTTAAATCATTATTCCAGACATCAAGAGAGGGCAATATCTCCTCTCAAGAAGTTAATCCCCAGTTCCACAGATATTAAGAGCTTTTCCATGTGGTCATTTGTCTTACTGGAAGTCGCTCCCAGTTGATGGTGTTGATTGCACTTTGGCTGGGAAGCATAAATTTAAACAGAGGAAAGCACTGAAGGGAACTGATATCAGAATTCATGGGGGTAGGGCCAGGGAGAATTCTCCATTTGTTCTTACCTATGTCACTAGATCAGCTTGATGCTGAAGGCCCTTCCCTCAAAAAACCAAACCAAAGCAAACCAAAAGAAGCCCACCTAAACCCCCAAAATTCCAGAAACTGACATTTGGAAGCTGTTTTATAAATGGTGGCCACCTGCCCTGCCTCTGAGTGTCTTCTATATAACTGCAAACAATTATTTTGAAGGTATTATCTCCTGACAAAAATCTCCCAAAATGTGTGTTTTCTATTGCTGATCATAGTCTCACCACAGACAACTGGGACACAGAAATCCATATTTGGTCATATCCAGATGACAGACTCCTGAACATCTTGGACTTTTCAGAAAATAATGATTAAATCACCCTAAGAAAATTTGGGAGTTTTCATTTAGGAAAGAGGCAAGATTTTCCTATAACTGTTTCTAACCATATCTATCATAAAAACTAAATAATGTCCTTCCCTCACTCCCTTCTTTTTTTTTTTCATGAGTGATGGACTATTTTTTTCTACATAGAGGTACTAGCATCGAAAATTGGGGCAAGCAATTGTGGTGGGGTTTTTTTGAATTGTCATGTGAGGTTTTGTAGCTGAGAAATACTGAAATGGATACTGAGTTAATGACACATGTATCTTTTTCTTCCTGACTGCTTAATTTGGAAAACATGAGCATCTTGTCTTGTGTCTCCTCACTTTACTGGAGTTTTCACTGGCGCATATGGAGCCTGGGCATAGATCATAACTCTCCTGTTGCATGGTGGGGTGGGAGGGGAAGCAGCCCACAGAGCAGGCTCAGGCTGCCTCAGTCATGGTAGCAGAATTCAGAGATGGACGGAGCAGTGAGAATGAAATTTGTGATAGCAGTTAACTTAGTCTCTAGAATAAAAATTAAGATTATTGACGCAATTTGGGGGTGGTGGGCTGAAAGAGATGTCAGAAGATTTTGTGGACACTCTGTGATTTAAGGGACCTATTCATTTTAGGGATTTTGATCCTGCTCCTCACCTTCCTTCTGTTCTAGAACAAGGTCCATGACTTCCTGGTCTGTCCCACAGCCCTGGAGGAAGGACCCCCATTAATATCTTGGACAACAAGGACAGCCCATCCCCATCTGCTCAGGCATACGCAAAACAGACTTAGGCTGAACCAAAATTTTCATGGAAGGTTTGTCTCCCAGTACTTTTCTGTGTATATAACTTGAATGGTCTGTAACAAACAACTGGAAAGGAGATCAGTTAGCTGCAAATGTGCAATAGTGACCGGTTAGTGATTTGTTTAATGGGATATTTCTCCTCAGGTTACATGTGCGCATTTCCAAGTGTGGGACCTCGGCTCACCTGACAGAAAAAGGTTTGAACAGGAGACCTGGCGGGGCTTTCAGCTGCTGCCTGGGTGGGGATCTGTGGTGTGGCACACAAGCAGCCAAAGTATCAGAATAGATGGCTCTGCATGTCCCTGCTCAGCTTGTCTGCTGGGCACTCCTGCATGCTGGGCATTGCTGTCCTATCCAGACACTGCTGTAAATCTGGCTGCTACCTTTGCTCATTCCTTAGCAGACACTTTCCTCATGAATAGGTTGATACCCTTTCTGGTTTCTTGGTCAAATTACAACCAAAAAATTGCCTTTGTGCTTTCATGCATCCCATCTCAAAATCTGCCACACAGTCTTTTGCCTTCTGGCAGCTCTCTCCTGAGTTGGCTGAGTTTCAGTAGTGGATGAACAAAGCACTTTTAAAACAGGTGATCAGCTGCCATCAGCCAAAGCAGTTCTGCTCACTATAATGGAGTTTTTCTTGCACCAACTGATGATCTCACCCAGGTTCCCTAAAAGCACCAGGGGTGCAGGTGATGAGAACGCAGCATTAGCTCAGTGCTGGTTGGTGCATGAGAAGATCCTGGCCGTAGCCATCAGGATAATTTTTATAAGCAGAAAGCCTCTCAGCAATGCTTTGCCCCATGAGACAGATTGGTCAGGACAGTCTCCAGGTGCAGCCCTGGTATTGGTCCTGGCCCAGTGGAGTGGGCTGTGGGAGTATGGCAGAGCTGCCTGAGCAGGTTTGCTTAGATTGAAAGGTGATTATCACTGCTGCTCTAAACTGTCCCTGAGAGTACAGCCCAAATGTTATTTGTGTTGTAATAATGCCTTCAGGTTCCCAAAGACATTAGAGGGCTTAGTCTGTTATATTCTCTTCATAGGAGACTGTCACTGGCCCATGAGCTGCCAGAATAAAGACAAATGCTTCATTCTGTGAACCGTGCAGTTAATAAACCTTAAATCTGTACAGATGTGAAGCCTATATGTCTATCCTTTTCCAGAATGCTCCCCCCGCTTTCCCAAATCCTCACTTGTCCCTCTTACTATTACTACAGAAACACTGATTTCTCTCCACAATGACATTTTTCCCTTCCTCAGCCTGAGCCCCAGGCCAGGCCAGGGGCAGAGCCCACCCTCGCTGTGGTGGGGATGGAGGCAGCACATACCCTGGCTGTTTCAGAGCTGCATGTGTGGTTTGGGCAAGAAGCATGCACTCACTGAGTGCCGGGCAAAAGACTGCACTGAGGAGGGAGCTTCAGAACTGCATCTGGTGGGGACACTGGGTTGGCTTTAATTCCTTAAGCTCACAGAAACCTAACACAAGCAGCTCTTCAGCCAGGGAGGTGTTTGATGGCATTAAAAATGATCAAGTTCAATATAGCTTGATGCCTATAAAACCATGTAAGACCTTCACACAGGTTTTGTGGCAAACAATTCCTCTCTGCTTCTGACCTTCTGCTTTTCAAGTAGTCCAGGACTGTAATAGGAACTCTTTACTGTTCTTTTAAGAAACTCTTTTTTTGGAAAAGTAATTCTTTACTGTTCTTTTAAGAAACTCTTTAGTGGGAAAAGGAGCGCTCCTAAGTTGTGGAAAACACAATATCGAAGTATGTGCAATTAGTAAGTGTAACAATTTGCCTTCCAAGTACATTTATCACCATGTATCTAATCACTCTCTGCTACAGCTGCAGATGCATTGTAGTCTCTTAAAAATGTAAATTAAATAATCCACTGATGAATCTGTTGCACAGATTTAGCATATTGATGAAGAGTATTTCAGGTGCATCACAGAAGCATTTTTTTTACAGCATTTGTCTGGTTATTACCGAGTCTTGGTGAGGAAAGACTCTATGGTGGATCTCTTTGGTCGTCACGAGCACAAGCTCCATCTCAGTGGCTTTGCCTGCTTTCAGCTGGGTTGTAGTCCAAGGATCAAACATTGTGCCCAGCCCCAACAGGGACACCTGAGATCTACACACACGTGCATTAGAACCAGCCCTCTGTGGCCTCTGAATGTCTGAGGCAGTGTAGTCTAATGCAAAAAGGTGAGTTTAAGAGACAGTGCATCTTTGGATCCTATTGGACCTTCTCTGACTCCCACATTTGGAGTTTGGATATTTTTCTGCCTATCTGTAGGTGCTGTCTAGTAAGAAGTAGATTTCCTAATCTTCCTACATAGTCAGTGGAATAAGAAAAGACTTGACTCCTTCTGAAACTGCTTTTACCTCCACTGTCTCAGTTGTGAGCCTTTGAGAGTTGCAATCCTAGTTTAGGCACTTGAACATTACATTGGGTGCATTTAGACTTGACTTCCATTCTCTCTTTGGTTACAACATTTCACCTGTAAGGAATGAAAGATTTCTGTTACAGTGCTAATACCGTAGCACATCCTTTAGGAGAAACTGAAAGGCAGAGAACAACAGTGATCACAAATGAAAAAGGAAAGCACGGTTGCTAACAGCAGAAAAATAACTTCTGCCCATCCTCCCATCCTGGGTTGTCAGCATGCCACTAGATCTCCCTACCCACTCACTTCTGCCTCCCCTGCTGGGCTGGGCAGCAGTTTTCCTTTCTTTTCTTTATTTTTTCAGTAGAGTTATAGAAATCAATGCAAGTAAGAAAAGGAAGAGACCAAAGGAAATTATGGAAAGGCACGGGTGACAGTTAGGGGGTGGATGTGAAAGTGTGAGTGTGAATGCTAGAATGAGAAAAAGAGAGAGGTTGCCTTTTAAAAATAGGAAAGAGCTGGTAAATAACCCTGAGTAAAGCCATGAGTACAGGAAAGAGTAGAGTAGACATGGAGAGCACAGATCAAATGAAGAAGAAAATAAATGCAAACAAAGAATGAATAAGAAGAGTGAGAAAACTGAGATTGGATAAACTAATTTTATTTATACTTTCAAATAAAAATTTCTTTCTGAAGACATCCTACATCACAGTTAAAAACAAAACCAAAACAACAAACAAACTGAACAAGTGATGTCAGGCAGATAAGGATGACAACTTTCACTGCCTGCCTTCTTCAATCTTCACAATAAGCATATGCAAATGACTCTAAGCATGGAAATCCTGCTGCAGAAATCCACTTTTGCCAAAATTCCTGCAATGGAGAGATTGCAACATGGATAAACAAGTCTTTGGAAGCCAGGCATGTATCCTACTTCATCTTGAAGCACTTGCCTCCTTTTTCAGGTACATCTATAAAAATGATTGAGAGGAAGATGGGGGCAGATATACACAAGAAATCAATACTTTAATAGAAAGCAGCGGCTTGTGGTTGGGTGTGTTTATCTCAGCTCCCTGGGCTTCCAGAGGCCTCCCTCTTCCCCAGGCTCCAACCTGCTCTTGCTGCTGCTTTTCCCTTGAAGGAGTGTTAGGTTGCTGCTTCAGATTTTTTAAAACACTGATGTGAAATATCCTGCTTCTGTCACCATTGCCTAGTTGATGCTTTTCCTAAGACCCCTTGAAATAGTTGGAGCAGGGCCAGCTGGGACTTACTGGCAATTACTCTGAGGGAAGGATTGAGTGCTTCTCCGTCTTCCATCACTACAAATCAGGCTGGCCAGAGGGAAGAGAGGCTGTTTTTTCATCAGGTAACAGTGTTTGGTGGATGATAAGCAGAAACAAGTAAACCTAAACTATAGTTTTTCTATTTCTTGAAAGGAAAGTAGCCTTGTCTACCAGCTTTTGCTAACTGTAGGACTTCTGCTCCACAAAAGTACCTCCTCAGGGATCTGCTCCAGACACACTGTAAGCATCTGCAGATCATGCAGAAACAGAAAATAATGGCAGGGAAGAGGGAAGCAAATGGCACCCTCTTTTCTCTGGAAAAAATGAAGAGAATGGGCAAAATTTTGCAACTCTTGGTAAAATATGGTGTGGGGAAGATGAAAATTAAATACCGCCCATAAAAATAAGCAAGATAAGCATAGAAGCACAAATTAATAACTAAATTACTCTGATCTTGCCAAGGGCCTTTCATTTATGGTGTTTAGCTTTAGAAAAGCTGCAGGGAGTCCATAATAGGAGGATAAGTCAATCCAGAAAACATACAGCACCTCTCTTGATATCAGTAGAAGATCTGCTCTGAGCCATGTTCCAGGTTTGCCTACAGTGGCCAGCTGATAGTCATGGCAATCCAGCTAGATGTTTGTTTGGTCTGGTGGTAGTGTGTTGAAACTCCTGTCTGCGGCAGGGGAACTCTGCTGTTCCCCTGTCAGCAGGCTGCTGGTCTTCTCCTAGGTAAGGAACATGCACTTCAGTGTGTGTTCAACCTTACTGTGCATTAAACAGTACACCTTCCAGGAAATAAAAGGCAGGCTGCAAACAGGCTTATGTTTAGCTAATTGAATTTTACTAGTCCAGTTTAAAAGATTATCCCTACATCTGAATGAGCTGATATGGGGGGCAGTGAGACTTGTAAATAGAACTGCTTTTGTTGGGTGACTTACCAAAAAGACAGGAAACTCAGATTAGTTGTGTGTATGATGGGAACGGAACCATATTGACAAGTTCCTCATACACGGCCTCAGTCCTGTTTCTTCCAGTAAAGACACATGATAGTCAAGTTGCTGGTAAGACTATTCCCATGGAGTTGGAGTCTTGGGGTCCTGGATTTGGGCAGATGTGCTCAGCATCTACAAGCCATTTGGAAAGGATGATCTGTGGGTCGTTGTGAAATAAAGTGTGAAATCCAGCAAGTGCCAGCATGAAGGCTGGTGGGAGTCTACTATTCTGGAATGCAAAGAAACTAATTTTGTGGGCCAGCGTCCTCTGAAAATATCCTCACAGATCCTTGTTGATGCCATATTGATACATCTTGAATTCCAGCTCAGTTTATCAGATGGTGTCACATGCTATGCAGTCCAGGGAGATAGCCATGGTTTTAATTTGTTCCCTCTTTCTCCTACCCTCCCCACCCTCCCATTAAAAAGTATCCTTTGCCTGACTCCACCGCAGTCACCCCTTTAGTTTCTCATGATACCTTATCGTATTGTGCCTTTCCAGTTAGAAACCACGAGGACAAGCAGTTAATTTGGCTTTTATTTTCATGACTTGTAAGACATTCTTGTCTTCATCCATTCCTTTGGACTGTACCATGGAAATTTTACACTTACGCCATTTTTTCCCTCCTTCTGGTTCCCGGTGTTTATTTTTGTCTCTTCTAGAGAGTATGAGCAGCGAGCCCTTCTGTTGGTGTGTCTCAGGTTTTGTGCTGCACCAAACTTCTTTGTGAGAGTCCCTCCTTCCACATTATTTTAGCATGCACTTTGTTTAGCTGAATTTTCTCAAAGTTGCAATTTGGGCTGCATTCATTCACATTCATTTCTGAGTTGTGTATGTACAGAGAAGAAGCTGTGCATTTTTTTTTTTTTCAAGACATATTTACAGTTATTTTATATTTATATAAAAATTACATATATATTATTTATATATACAGATATCTGACTGGGAAATTTCCTTGGAGATCGCTTGAGTTAACCTTGAATGTGGTCAGTGGTGACACTGCATAAGATGCAGACAACATACTGAGCTCTAACAGAGTTGCTACAGTTCCCACAAGAGCAATTACTGAGGAGTCTCAGTGTTAGTCACTGTAAACAGGGTGAGCTTGGTGTGGATGAGCCTAAAGCAAGTCCAAGTGCTAATCAGCACACTAAAGCACACCCAGGTTCGTATTACAGATGCTGTAATTACCAGTCAGGAGGAATGAGAACTGTTGACAGTGAGCGGAGTCAGCTAAATACTGGTAACTGTGGACATGGATATGGCTTTGTGTTGGCCTCAGAGGTGAAATTGTAAATTGAGCTGCAAGTCAACTTCTGAAAATACCGAGCTTTTGGAAATAGTTCCGTGACATGAGACTGGAAAAGGAGGGAATTCAGAGCTCCTGGAGATTGATGAAAATTGGCAACTGATACCTGGTTTCAATCTCCTAAATTACAATGTACAGAATTGCTGTAGCTGAACCAGGCATGACTTTTCTGGTGCATAGAAATAATCTATGTCTGCCTGCTGTGATGGCAGTCACGGCTTTCTCCTGTTGGTTGTCTCAGCAAGCCTCCACCCATGCTGGGAAATTTAGCCACTCCTGATGTCTCTAAAATATGTACAAAGTCAGCTTCTCATGATGTGCTGCCTGTGCCCTGGTGATTAAAATACAG